>NC_092214.1:67914801-68032240 GCF_043381705.1 Parasteatoda tepidariorum
TATATCAGAATTTTTGCAAGTTGCAATCGCGCAAACTGGCATTTCGATAATAGTTTTAAATTCTTGTAAATTCACTGCAAAAACTGAGGAAAGTCATTATAGAAAATAACAAATGTCTTAGAATATCTCGCAAAAAGAAATGATCCAATATTAGTTAGAGCTAGTAAGGCCAAACGCTCCGTCCTTGAAGTAAAAGTGCGAGCTTTGCGCCAAAGTGACGTCACTAGAGTGACGTCGGAGGATCGGCGCGGCGAGAGATGCTTCAAAGGAGTGAACCAGCCCTTCTATTCTCTTTAACCCTGGTAGTGCCCAATCCTGCAGACCTACTAAGCCCGTCTGTCGAGGCTTGCTGAAAGGGAAGGGGTTAGTACATGGCAAACAATTACAATTGCAAGTTTACAAATTAAGAGTTACAATTACAAATTTGTTGAATTACAAATTACATGATATTAAGATTAATTGCACGATTAAGATTACTTCAATAATAGAAATTAAATAATGAAATAGCAAATATTAATATGAATTATAAAGCACTTATCAATTGAATAAATTATGAATTAAAGACCATAAAGAACTAAATTAAGTTACTTAACTAATCAACTGGAAGTTGCAGGAAAACCATTGCAATAACGAGGATAAGGTTATATATATTACTAGGATATTATAATAACATAAAGATAAATATAATTCCTTAAATTCGAAAATTACTGATTTATCGGAATTAATACGAATGCCGAATTAACAAATTAATATCATCATTTACCAATTACATGATTGCTTACTTGAGGAGGGTTACAAGAAAGAGGGCATCCCCTGGCTCCAATTATACTTATTATTTGAAGGAAGCAGTATTGTGCCAGTTACATTTGATATCAACATTCTAGTTATCTAATAACAATTGGTACCAATATCTCAGTCTTTAGTAAACTGTTGTTTAAGAAACGTGGTCTCCGGAAAAGCAAAACAGCGTTTTGCTTTTGTCCTCCGACAGTACCGACAACCGGATCCATAGAATTGGTCCTATCACCTCCGGGGTGGCATTGTAACTGGTGCAATGTTTCACCCTACTCTTACTTGGAGATTTGGTGATTACGACACGTTTTGTGTACCAGCTTGAGGTGCTGATGGCGCTGAAAAATCATAGATAAAAATTGAAAAGCTAGGTTGTTCTGAAGAGTCGGAAGCACATTGGAGGGGTGTCCTGTGTGCACTAGGGTAACTGACTGTCCTCCGTTGTGCCACCTTTTGTCCAACGCACCCTCTTCACTCCCTATATGAAAACTGGCCCACCTCCTCCAAGAAAGCTCAACTTGTGTTGAGATTTCCTTCTAACTCATAATACTTGGAGATTTGGAGGAGTTCACTAAATAAATTAAAAATTTCATTTAATCCATATTATCTCGATTTCCATCACCCGGGCCAAGGACTAAAATTAATTAAGTTAAATTAGGGATTTAATAATAATTAATTAAGTTAAATTGAATATTAATTTTGATTGTAATTAGTAATTGTTTAATAGATAAAGTTTACAAAACTATTGACTATTGTGTATTGTATTGTATTGTATTTTCGTTTGTAACATGTGCATTTGCTTACACATCACATGACCCAATCATTGTCAAGCACCCTGCCTCACTTTCCAGGGCTTTATCCTTTAATGGCCATGGTAGGAATGCCTAATAATTTTGACTCCGGTCAAACGAAGTAAAAAGCCCGTAAGCTGTACATGATATCGTGTAATTCGATGCCATTTGGAAGACTAAGCACTTACAGCCATTTGCGAGCTTTAGTTTGCCTTCTGAATTTTTAATCTTTATGATTTTTTAAATTACATTCGGACCTATATTTAACGAAGTCGCTAAATCACGATAATAAGTTCGTTATATGAAAATTTCGTTAATTAGAGAATCGCCTTTTGAAATACTTCAGCAACACAAACCAGGTTTTAAATTCATAAACACTAGACATAATTAAAATAGCAATTGATACACCTTTATCTTGTAAACTAGTATTTACTATTTATTTTATAAATCTTAACCATCGAAATCTACATGGAAAACAAGAATAGAGCAAAACATCACTACACACTTTCAACTAAAAAAGGCTACATTTATATACATAACTATAGCTACATTTATTATAAAAGTAATTTTAAACTTATATTACCACATGCGTTCTTAAATTTAATTGTTACTGATAAAATACGTAAATTTTGCCTGAGTTTTTTAGTTTGAAATGCAAACAAAAAGGGAAAGGGATTTTACAGCATTCTCTAAAAGTTAAGTGGCTTCGAAAATCAATTTAAGGTCATTTCCCCCATTTAATGCGTCAACAGGTTTGAAATGTTCTGAAGTATTTTGGGAAATAGTGAAAGTAGATCTCAAAGAAAAGTTCGTTAAATAGAAAATTCACTTCGCCATCTGGAAGTTATTTTCCAAATTGTTATTGGTTCCTCGTAAAAAATTGCAAAATAGAGAAATTCGCAAAATGGAAGTTCATTAAACAGAAGTCCGACTGTAATTGCGAATTTGTATCTTAAAATTTAAATAAAGCAACAAAAAAAAAAATTTTCAAAAAAAAACTTAATTTCAATTTTTTTTTCTGCATCGCTTGCGTCATTTTCTTCATCAGTAAAACATACATATATTAATTGCTTTAAAAATTACAGTTTAAACCATTAATGCCCAACCATTAAAAGTGATTAATGAAGGAAATTCAAATGTATGAAAGAAGTGGTAGTACATATCTGTTTATTGCAAGTGGATATTTTTTGTTTTACCTATCATTTCAGCTTTAAAAAAATCACAATGATTTAACTTTAGGTCGAAATATAAATATTTATATCATTGATATATTATTATAGTCAGAATTACATTGCTTCCTCAAAATAAATCCCAATACTAAAATTCCTGACCAACCTCATTCATTCTTTTCGGAAATAGAAATCTTTTTAAAAGAATGGTTCCCATCCTTTAAAAAGAACATCAGATACAAATGAAACGAATTAATTTTTGGAATAATTTTCAGGCTTTTTCACATTTTTGTTATTTTTGTCAACGAATATAATTAATGGAGAAACAAATGCTGTTAGGTCTAATTTTATGCAATCTAATTTTAAGTTCTAAAGAAAAAGGTATGAATGAAAGTGACTATTTATTTAAAATTTAAAAAAAAAAATGGGTGATGCTACAATATCGTTGAGGACTATAAATGGAGATAAAAAATCACTTGCTCCAATTTGGACATTATAGGCTAATATTTGGAGTTAAAAGAAACTAAAAGACAAAAATAAATTTGCATGCTAATTACGAAAAAATATGGAAATATGAAATTTATCTAAATAATTTTCTTCAAAAAAAATTTTTCTCTTTGCATACGAAATTAGTTTTTTTTTTTTTTCTTTTGTCCCTGAAATACAATTTCTTGTTATATATTCATATACTTGAGTCCTAACTGGCATAAAAGCATCCATCTCACTGGTAGGAATGAAAACAAATTTTTCCATCCAAAAAGAAGTGCCTAATTTAAAATGTGTTTCAAAAATACTAAATAGTTCATTAAAAGAGAGGCAATGTTTCTATAAACACTCATTCAATATTCTTAAAACTACAATGATATTATAAAAAAAAATAGCATTTTCATTCTAAAAAGAAAAATTATATGTATTACCTCATCACCATAGGCACTCTACCTCATCCTATCTCAGGCAGGAGGCAGAACGATGTGATAGAACTACGTAGGATATCTATAAACGTTGTTTTTTACAACAGAAAGAGCTATTCTCTTTCCTTCGAAAAAGCTTTTAGATTATTGAATCCTGTCTAGTTTCTTGCCACTTGGCTAGCGTGTGTTGATTTGTTGTTTATTGTTTGAGCCAGAATGTCAGTGTTAATAGATGACTGACTGAATATAAACAATAACAAGCTTCCTAAAACCGAAAGAAGTTTAGAAACCTTCCGGTGCATCCCTCTGCTTATGTTATGCTTACGAAGCGATTTATGGACACTATTACTATTCTAGGTAGTTTTATTACTGCGATTTGTGTTTAAATTTAAGCGTAATTTTACCATTTATAAGAGTTTTCCGTAATTTATAAATTCTAACAGGTCGTGAGAGTAAAACAAATTTAACAAAATTAATATCACCGTATAAAAAAAGTGCAAGGTTAGCCATGTTTTGATTGTTATCCCTTATTTGGCCATATTTGTGTAAAATATCATCATTGGATATTTTTTGTTAAGCATCATAGCAAGCTTGCGGAGTCTTCCGAATTTATTTGTTGTTTGTTTCGTTGAAAAATAAGATTGAATGAACGCTTTATATTGGAAACACTACGAGTATAATAACATTGGATGGTGCATTTTTTCAAGTCTATGTGTAAAAATCAGTCGGACGTAGTTACTCGGAAGTGTTACAAGGAATTTTAACCCCTAGCTTCATCTGCGCTTAGCTTTACACGGTCAATCATCAATATGGGTGATATCATGAATATTAATTCAATTTAAAAATAAATATTATGTTAAATATATAAGAACATAATCTATTAAACAAAAATTACCTTGCAATGAGAGAGCTATCTTCCAACTTTAACAATTCGCACACAATTATTACAAAGAACATTCAATAGCTAAACAACAGATAAGAGATCAGAATTAGCTAGCTATGCTATTTACGTAATTACACAACAATCCAGAAATAAAGATATAACAAAATCAAAGTTGCAAAATTAACAATTTCTTTTTTCTTTGAATATTAGGTAACCCTGACTTTTTTAAAAAAATCCAAATCCAAATTATTCGAAATGATATTGTCTTAATATTTACCGGGATCCACACGCACAATGATGGACCAGATAAATAGTGAATCGTTAAAAATTTTCAATTCATTATCTTATTTACTCTATGTTTCGGTTAAAAAGTAATAATAATTATAATAATAACAAATTTTTAATAATAAGTTACATGTTTTATTTTAATTAAATTCTAAAATTAGAACTTTAGGTAACTGCTGTGAAAGTTAAAGAAAGCAAAAACAAGGAAAGGGTTGCAACTATCTATAGTTAGAATGGGAATAAGGATTTGTGATTTGCTTATTTTTGCTGACAAGGAGGGCGGTGGAGTCCGAAATTGCAAAAAACTTTCGTACGTAATACTTGAATGGCCCCGTAATATTAGCAATTGATTGTTAATAATCAATTATAAGCCTGTTTGAGTGAATTTTGTGCTTTTATAAAGTAATTGAATATTTGAGGGACGAAAAATATATTTTTCTTTCAACTCAGGTATGTAGCAGACTTGGCCAAGTATGTTCGCCAAGGTAGCAGACTACCCCTCAAATTTTCATCAACTCAGTATCATCGTTATATGTAAAGTAAGTTGGTGCAAAACGGTGTACCTAATTTGAAATACGTTTTCAAAATGCTAAATAATTAATTAAATAAACTGCAAATATTTCTGTGATCACATTATACTTTCATATTTTTGAAAATGCAATAATACTTTAAGAAAACAAAAGATCAATATATTTTTCGATTCAAAAAAATAAACAGTATATAATTTTTGCATATTTTTTGTCCAAAAAAAAATAACAATCCACATTACACCGACCTTCCTCAGGTATGTGGCAAAACGGCGTGATAAAGAAAATTAATTATCCTTTCGCTTACGGCTGGTACAACATGTGGACCCCATGTATGGGTATAGCATAGTACACCGAAAGCAGAGGGTTAAATAGAACATATAAACCTAGTGGAAATGCATAAAAGTATGTTTGACTCATATTCATGTAGCGCTTTTAGAGTTTTAACCCCATAGGAGCAAGCTTAAAAAAGTCGTATGTTTGAAATTTGATTTCTCAAGAACTATTCAACCGATTTCACTCAAATTTTGTATTTTGCCATGAAAAATTACATACTTTAAAATGACCTAAAAAAATTAATTTCTTACTATTCAAAATTTTTTCGACTGTTGTTAAATAAAATAATAAAAATAGTAGATATTTATTAAAATTTATTTTTTTCATGAATAAACGAATTTTTAAAATTGTGTACAAAATTTCTTGTGTTCCCTTAAAACGTTCTCGAGATATGGCAAAATACACAAAAAATAAAATTTACATGAAAAGATCCAAACTTTGGCCAAACTATGGGAACCATATGTCTCAGATTGCTTACTACCCCCATATTTTTGTGTCAGAAATTCAAATCCGTTGAAAAAAGGTGTATTTATTCTGAGAAAGTGCGCTTTAGTGTCTGATTTCGTAACTTAAAATATTACCTGCACTAACTAGCATATTTGAGATCACCCCTTCGAACTATTAAGTTTAAGTTCTGGAACGTAAAAATCCGATCATTAGATCAAAAGTTATTTAGGGAGGTCTGTTTTTTCTTCTTTTTTTGCGCACTGTACATACACCGTATCTTGGTAACAAAATCTTTAAAAGTTACAAACCAGGAGTAAATTGTGCATCGAAAAGCACGCGCACCAGCTCACAAGAAATCCTAACTTACATGGCTTCCATGGTCTAGTTCATCTCATTTCAGCTTTCAGCTCCAAAGCAACACCTTGACCCAAAAAAACAAGAAACTTCATTCCACCCTTCAACCCTGATGGTCCCCGCATCCCCCAACAAATAACTATTTTTTTACACTCGTTGAGTCGACAGAAAAAGACAAAAACGAAAAGGGTAAAAACGAATCAATTTTATACTCGGAATTGTTTTGTTTTGTTACTCGGAATTGAATTCTGTAAAGTGCTATGGCAATATTTCAAAGAAATGTCTTAAATTCTTTATAAGAGTTAATGGTAATCATGAGGAATATACTTCATTTGACACCAAAAGAGCACTTTTTCAGAAGAAACATACCTTTTATAAGCAAAATAGAATTTTTCACCACCTTCCAGTGGAAAATATGAAAATTTGGCTTGTAGTTTAACCACTATACCGATTCAATTTTTTTTTCTTTTTTTTTTACTCTAGTGCTAGTTTAAAATGTCTCATTTTTTCCCGTACCTTTTGAAAAAATCGATAAATTGAAATAAATCTTTCGGTGAAAGTTATAAACTCACAGCCCAAAGACAAATTTGTAATAAATTGAAGAATTTAGAATAATTAAGTAATTTTTATTAATTAATTTGTGAATGATGAAAGAATTTTTGAATTGTAAGATATTCAGAATTTTTAAAACTTAAATCTAATTTTTCATGCTTTTTAATTTATAAAAAAATACTTAATTTGAAAAACTAATAATTGGATGGAAATGGATTGGTACTCCATTTTGAGACTCATTATATTGCGAAAGAGAAAATAAGAAACATCTTTGTTTTAGAGAATTTTAAAGCATAGAAATTAGTTGGTATATCCTTTTCTGTATTTGGAATATTTTAGTTTTAAAATATTTTTCCAATCGTCTTTGTTGTTAATATAATCGTAGATTCATTAAATAATTTCTTGTTTTATTTACCCACAATAGTGCTACTGCTCTTAAATTTCACACGATTCCATTTTCCGAACCTAGATTAAGTAAAGCTATTAAAAGGTGGAGCAATTGTATTTTTTACCGTAAAATTCGCAATCGGCAATTTTTTAGTGTTTTGAATTATATGATAGTAAAGTATTGAAGAAAACAATGCAAATTTTATTTATTTATTTACTGGTACAACATACATTTGCAGGCTTTTGTTGTTTAAAAATTAAGGTTAAAAAAGCTATGTTATTTTTTTATATTTAGCTGTACAGACTACAGTCACTCTTTTAACAAAAAAAAAGAAGGAAAAAGAAAATGTGTACTCATAGTAAAAAAAAAAAAAATCATGAATGTTTATGAATGTTTTGTTTATGAATGCTGATTCAAGAGGATTTTAAACTCCAGGATTAAAAAAAATTGAACAAACACTCATATCATACCTGCCACCTTTAGGTTTTTCCAAAAGTGATTTTTCCGAAATGGTAGAATATGTAAATTGAAAAATCAATTATAGACATTTATAAATCTTTTTATATTTCATTATAGCTTAATCACACCAACTTGCGATCATCATGCACTCGTTAATTTATTTATTATGGTAGTTAAAATTCTTAGTTAATTTATAAATCCTCGAAATATAAAAGCAAAAATTTTAATATCAATTTAATTACAAAATTAAAATCTTCAAGAAAATACAAAAGAATTGGAAGCTATAATATAAAAATAATCTAATAATCATGTAGTGATGTTAACAAAAATAAACGAAATTTTCCGATATTAACGAAATTTAGCTGTGCAACTATCCTGAAAAATATCTTCCGCGAGAGCGCAAATGTAGGTATCTATGCATTCTAGATATAAAAAAATACAACCGGATCAAATATGTATAATATTCTTATTTTTATAAATAAATTTAATAATTTAAAACAAATACATTTAATAATTTTATTTCTATGCAAAGTTTTTTTTAAAATTTCAAGGAAAGATAAAATGATTTCTATTGATGAAAAAAAAAAAAAACTCATAGAAAGTACAATATCGTGTGTACTCATGACAAAGTCTTTTTAGCTTTCACATTAGTCATTAGAAATTCATTCATTTTAGGAGTTAGGATGTCTATTAGCCGTCAATCTTTACATCCACCATGTTTCATGTGCTTGTCATATGGACATCCGTTAAACAGCCATGCAAAATCCAGGGATGTTCCACTGGAAATCCAATAGACGATTGAAGGACGACTACCTAATTCTAACCGTAGACAGCTTGTAAACGAAAAAAAATCGCATGCGCATTTTGAATCATCTATGATGTTTGGCTTAAACGAAATTAAATTTAAAAATAAGTTTTTCATTTATTTATTACAAATATCTAAATATCTAAGCCTGCGCTAAGTGTTGGCCTGGAAGCATTTTGAAATAAAAGACCGATATCTAACAATATAGTCAAACAAGTTAAAAAAATTTACGATTCGTAATCAAAGCTCAACCTTTAAAAGAATGAAAAATAATTATGTTTAGACTTTAAAACAACATTAAACAAATACTTAAAACTTAAAAATATTATTTAAACAATACAATGGAAAAACATAACAATCCAATGCAGAATATATAAATATACAGTACCGCTCAAAAGTATCAGTACACCTAGAAACTTATAAAAAAAATGGCAAAATTCAAAGTGTCATAACTTCTTTAAAAATGATCAAAAATGCTTCTGCTTTAGCTCATTTTGAAGCTTAAAATCTCTACTTTTATGTACTTTAATTGTTTTTGATTAATATATTTTGCAACTATGTACAATTACACTCTAAACAATCCTAGAAAATTGTATTAATTTTTTGTGAAGTTTGACGCGATGTACGGGCACAAAGGGGTTAGATATTGTTAATTTTTATTATACCATTGAAAAATTTGGACTTTTAGCTTTCATTTAAAAAAAAANTCTCTCTCTCTCTCTCTCTCTCTCTCTCTCTCTCTCTCTCTCTCTCTCTCTCTCTCTCTCTCTCTCTCTCTCTCTCTCTCTCTCTCTCTCTCTCTCTCTCTCTCTCTCTCTCTCTCTCTCTCTCTCTCTCTCTCTCTCTCTCTCTCTCTCTCTCTCTCTCTCTCTCTCTCTCTCTCTCTCTCTCTCTCTCTCTCTCTCTCTCTCTCTCTCTCTCTCTCTCTCTCTCTCTCTCTCTCTCTCTCTCTCTCTCTCTCTCTCTCTCTCTCTCTCTCTCTCTCTCTCTCTCTCTCTCTCTCTCTCTCTCTCTCTCTCTCTCTCTCTCTCTCTCTCTCTCTCTCTCTCTCTCTCTCTCTCTCTCTCTCTCTCTCTCTCTCTCTCTCTCTCTCTCTCTCTCTCTCTCTCTCTCTCTCTCTCTCTCTCTCTCTCTCTCTCTCTCTCTCTCTCTCTCTCTCTCTCTCTCTCTCTCTCTCTCTCTCTCTCTCTCTCTCTCTCTCTCTCTCTCTCTCTCTCTCTCTCTCTCTCTCTCTCTCTCTCTCTCTCTCTCTCTCTCTCTCTCTCTCTCTCTCTCTCTCTCTCTCTCTCTCTCTCTCTCTCTCTCTCTCTCTCTCTCTCTCTCTCTCTCTCTCTCTCTCTCTCTCTCTCTCTCTCTCTCTCTCTCTCTCTCTCTCTCTCTCTCTCTCTCTCTCTCTCTCTCTCTCTCTCTCTCTCTCTCTCTCTCTCTCTCTCTCTCTCTCTCTCTCTCTCTCTCTCTCTCTCTCTCTCTCTCTCTCTCTCTCTCTCTCTCTCTCTCTCTCTCTCTCTCTCTCTCTCTCTCTCTCTCTCTCTCTCTCTCTCTCTCTCTCTCTCTCTCTCTCTCTCTCTCTCTCTCTCTCTCTCTCTCTCTCTCTCTCTCTCTCTCTCTCTCTCTCTCTCTCTCTCTCTCTCTCTCTCTCTCTCTCTCTCTCTCTCTCTCTCTCTCTCTCTCTCTCTCTCTCTCTCTCTCTCTCTCTCTCTCTCTCTCTCTCTCTCTCTCTCTCTCTCTCTCTCTCTCTCTCTCTCTCTCTCTCTCTCTCTCTCTCTCTCTCTCTCTCTCTCTCTCTCTCTCTCTCTCTCTCTCTCTCTCTCTCTCTCTCTCTCTCTCTCTCTCTCTCTCTCTCTCTCTCTCTCTCTCTCTCTCTCTCTCTCTCTCTCTCTCTCTCTCTCTCTCTCTCTCTCTCTCTCTCTCTCTCTCTCTCTCTCTCTCTCTCTCTCTCTCTCTCTCTCTCTCTCTCTCTCTCTCTCTCTCTCTCTCTCTCTCTCTCTCTCTCTCTCTCTCTCTCTCTCTCTCTCTCTCTCTCTCTCTCTCTCTCTCTCTCTCTCTCTCTCTCTCTCTCTCTCTCTCTCTCTCTCTCTCTCTCTCTCTCTCTCTCTCTCTCTCTCTCTCTCTCTCTCTCTCTCTCTCTCTCTCTCTCTCTCTCTCTCTCTCTCTCTCTCTCTCTCTCTCTCTCTCTCTCTCTCTCTCTCTCTCTCTCTCTCTCTCTCTCTCTCTCTCTCTCTCTCTCTCTCTCTCTCTCTCTCTCTCTCTCTCTCTCTCTCTCTCTCTCTCTCTCTCTCTCTCTCTCTCTCTCTCTCTCTCTCTCTCTCTCTCTCTCTCTCTCTCTCTCTCTCTCTCTCTCTCTCTCTCTCTCTCTCTCTCTCTCTCTCTCTCTCTCTCTCTCTCTCTCTCTCTCTCTCTCTCTCTCTCTCTCTCTCTCTCTCTCTCTCTCTCTCTCTCTCTCTCTCTCTCTCTCTCTCTCTCTCTCTCTCTCTCTCTCTCTCTCTCTCTCTCTCTCTCTCTCTCTCTCTCTCTCTCTCTCTCTCTCTCTCTCTCTCTCTCTCTCTCTCTCTCTCTCTCTCTCTCTCTATCTATCTCTCTCTATATATATATATATATATTGGGACTGATATTTTCACTAGCCACCATTTTCACTAAAAATGAAAACAATTTTAAAAATGTAGACAGGTGTAGCATGAATAACTTTTTGGATACAAAAACCATTAATACTATTAACTTAAAATAAAGTTGCCATGAAGTTTTAATGGTTCTATTATGATTTACATATCATTAATAAAAATCATTAAAAAAAGGAAAACATGAGAAATTTAGAAAAAGCCGAAATTTTTCCATACTTTTAACATTTTGTTTGCTAACTGCTATTTTTCAGTACTGAAACCTCATTTGTCAAATATAGCCCTAAATCCAAATTCGGCTATGGAGGGGATCCATTTATAGAGACTCTGAACAAATCATCTATTGTCTTCGAAATTGAAACGTTTCTGCGTTCTATCGTCATTCTATTGTTACGTATCAAACTACAGCAGTCAAAAGCAAATTCTCTATATTCCGGGGAAAATATGGTTGCTTATGTAAAACACAACATTTTATGTGACAAAACTTATTCGCTAATGGTTAGCTGGCGAGTGGAAATTTTGAACGCTGTGTACAGATATTCGCTATCGCAAGAATCGAATACGCCATCTGGGAGAGAAGACTGGTTCCATGTCTTGACCCTCCTTCTTCCCATTCTTCCTCTGTTCAGTTGCATGGGAATATGGATAGTGTTTTCTACACTAGAAAGCGTTGCAAGCTCTTTACAGCCTATTCTTCCGAGTTACTTTTCCGATATATTTTGAAACCGTATGGCTCACAACGTGATCATTGTGTTTTGATACTCTCTTAAATAGTTTTTTTTTTTCATACTCTTGTATACGTCATTTCAACACGTAGGAATCGTCATTCGATTTTTAAAAATAAAAAAAAAAGGAATCGTTATGGATGGTGTTTTCTACACTAGGGAACGCTGCAAGCTCGGGACTGCCTAAATTTCCGGGTTACTGTTTCAGTTGTATTTTAAAGCCATTTGGTTATTCAAAATCTAGCAGCCATGTCACCTTTTTTAATAATAAATAACAAAATAACTAAAACAAATTTTCACTCCAAACTCCCCAGAATTACATAATAACATTAATATCTTATGAAATACAGCAGATTTGAGATCAGAAATTATCTAATTTATTTCTTTTATTGAAAACAAAATTATCCGTTTGAAAACATCGCCTATCAGAATAACATGTAGTAAGCAGCTGCGAACTTTTTAACCGGAATTAGAGTAGGTCCCGAGCTCGAGATTGTTTACTTTTCTACTGAAAACACCATCCATAAAACACTTCTTTACCCTGTCAACAATATACGAAGTTCTAAATTTAAACCTAAAGGGTAATTTGTAAAATGAACTTAATCTCGCTGCTCGAATAATGCGCAAACACTGACGTATGGTGGTGCACGGCTTGCTACAAAAATGGCAATAAACAAGTAAAAAGAGGCCAAATCAGGACTGCCAAAAAAGAGAGTTCTTTCTTAATCTAGCAACCATGTCACCTTTTTTAACTATACATTTATAAATACCTGAAACAAATTTAATTATTAATATCTTATGAAATACAACAGATTTGATCTTAGAAATTATATTATTTACTTCTTTTACAAAAAACAAAATTATCTGTTTGAAAATCTCGTCTCTCAGAATAAGCTGTAGTAAGCAGCTGTCTACTGTATACTCGGAAGAGCAGGTCAAGAGCTTGAGATTGTTGTTGTTCTTTACATTGATATTGAAAACTGCAATATTTTCCGATTCCATCCATACTGCGATATTTTCTCCTTCCATAATATTTTCCGCATTTAATTGTCAGAAATATTTTTGAAAATTTCCATGACGCTTTTTTAAGAGCTATGTTTAATACCGTTTTGAATTCCATATAGTTTCTTAATTTAAAAATCTTTAATATGTTTGAAAATCAAGACAGAAACTAACTTACTTCCTTCACCTATGACTATCCTCAAGCTAATGGTGAAAGCATGCGAAGTGTCGTCATAAGTAAAGAGTTCTACTCTGCGCCATCACCTTACAAACCATCTTATTAGAAAAAAAAAGCCTTGCCCCCCCCCTCCACATAAATTCCTCTCAGGTTATGCTGATGATTGTAGAAAATTTTATTATTTATATTTAAATTTGCGCTTAATTTTACTATTCATAAGATTTTTTGTATTTTATTAGTTTTAAAAGCTTATGAGCCATAAATTGATTTAAAGAAATTATTATAACAACATAAAAAGGATTATCATATTTTGAATGTCATCTTCTGCTTTTTATGTCTTTGACTAAATGAATTTACATATTGAATAGTAAATAGCACAAATTTTCTTGTGAACAGTAAAAGCACAGTAGCACTATAACTATAGCGTGTTCTTTTTTTTCTTTTCCTTTTTTTTTTTTTTTTTTTTTATTTTTTTTTTTTTTTTTTTNATTAGGTGTAAAAATAAATTGGGAGTAGTGACCCGGCAATCTTATTATAAATTTTACTTACTAGCGCCATCTGTGCTGGGTTTACGATATGATCATATGAAATGTTTAAAGGCCATTCTCGCTGCCTGCGACTTTTTCACATTGAAATGAGAAACAGATTGAGAAAAATTATTTATTACCCACGAAAAACTCGTTAGGTTCTCTTTTGCAAATAATTATTTTCTTTTTGCATAAAATCGCAGAGAGTGAGAATGAACCATTCGCGCATGCACGATCAGTTCATACATTTTTTGCAAGTTTACGCGGTTAGATGTTTTTTTCTCATGAGGCACTTTTCTTGTAATTCAACAAAATTTCTCCCAATTTTGAGAATTTCTTTAACGTTTTTGTGGCTAGTAGCTCTTTACAAAAAAATTAACAGTTTTAGTAACTGTTACTTTCGGTAACAACATTGCTAGTTTTGGACATGAGCTGATCTTTTTTCAAGCCATTAAACTAAATCTAGGATCATTGCTTTCGCTTTGGTTGGAGCTTTGGGTTAATGAAATTTCCCGTTTGTATCAAACCGACATGACCATTAATTTTGAACTCAAACTTATTTTCTGATAGTTAATATCAATTTCATGTTTCAGCGGCAATCACGTGACCAGCCGTTAGCAAAAATCCAGCAAGATTTGGTATTTTAAATAATTTCCTTTTTACTTGCAAACATAAAACACAAAATAAGCTCATTTAATATTGTTACAAGTTTATTTTTATGTGTATTTTATTAAAAGCGATGAAAAAAATCTTTAAATCCTGGAACGTTTTGTGCCACGTGCTGTTGCAACCGTATTCTCATATCGGTTTGTTTCCCTTAACCGCGATTTTTTTGTCGCAGGCATTTACTATATTATATTTCCCGACAGACCATTACCACTCGTGTCCGCCGCCATGTCGTTAGGAGGTTTCGGAGCTCATAGAGAGAAATAGCACAGAGTGGTGTGCATCCAGCTATTGGGGGATTCCGAAAAGCGGGCCCATGCAGCAAACGCCACACGAGATAAAAGAAAAGTTATTACAAGCTCTGGACAACGAATACAATGTAAGTTAAAACTACAGAACACAGAAAGCCGACAATAAATATTAATGAGATTGAGAAGTGAGATATTAAATACTTCCTTGCATCGAAATAGTGTTAGGCATAACGTGTAAAAATTGCCTTGTTTGTGTGTGTGTCACGAATTCACAATCATAAAACGATAATACATATTTACAATGCTAAAATGGTTGTATAGAAACAAAGTTAACGAATTTACCTATGTGTAATATAAGAAATGACTATGCTAAAGGAAAATCACGTATACATTTTATTAAACGTCAAAGCACATGCGCATGTTATACAGGCTATATTTTAGCTAATTATTGTTAATCATGGTCCATGTAATGTAATTTATAAATATAAATATCTTATAAAGTGTTTATATTACATTACTGTAATATATCGCTCTTCCCTAATGCTATATGGTTGACGTTGTATGTTCATATCTTCGTTTGCTTATCTGTTATGGTACATTGCTATCTACAGTATCCTTAATATTTACAAAACCATGTTTAATGAAATTTTTTTTACTGAATTTAAGCACATAGTGTATCCTTCTTTAATGATTTGTGCTCAATATTTGCTTTTAAATGGTGGATTTCCTCCAAATTGTAATATTCCTCATTAGCATGCTTGTCTTTTAAAGGCATTTTATTAGTATCTTTTTATATATATTTGATGTAGTATTGTCCTTTTCATATAATTTTAACAGATAAATTCCCCCGAACTTGATACTTTTTCACACTACATGTAAGTATTTTTCTTCTGTAAACAGATAATAAATGCATTGATCTATTGTCATTTATGGAGAAGCTATATTCATTATTAAAACATCTAATAGATTTGATTTTAGGAGTGTCTCAGTTTTTTGATATAGATTATATTATGCTGATAAAAATAGCTTGAATATTTTGGTTTAAATTTCATTATGATAATATTCGAAAAGTGCTAAAATTAAGAGAATGCTTTAAAGACAAAACATTCTGTAAAATTCGCTATATATTTAAAGTTAAGTGCGAAATCTTAAAAAAAAAGAAATTAAGTTTAAGACATTTATTTTCAAAAGTTTGTTTTTTAGCTCAAAAATGAGATTAATTGCTTAGAAGCTATATATATTAGGGCTCTAAATAAATTATGGTTCTGGGCCACTAAAATTTTACTCAAGCCACCATTAAAAAAATTTGTGGGGCAATTCCATTTTGTTGGTTACAAAAATGGAACATAAATATCATAGAAAAATCCTCAATAATTAAAAATTTTTTTATCAAATACGTAATGCATCATGATTTATCCAAAATAAGATTTTATGTGTAAAACCCGAATTAATCTTAATATAAGTTAAATTGTTAGTGTCTGAACGTAGATCACATAAATGCAAACAAATATTCATTTACAAATTGTCTAAACTCTAAATTTGTAATTTAAATGTGAACTTAATGCAATTTAGAAGCTGACATTGGTATAAAATATTCTGAGCCGTTCTTGCTTAGTAAAATAAAATGCATAGTTAGTTTGTAATTTTTTACTATGGTGTCTGATGTAAGTTCTTCAGGTTGCATGTAAGTTTTAATTGATAACTATAATTATTGAAACCTATCTTAATGAATATGTACAATATATTTTCCATTAAATAGCTTATTTGAATTTATATTTTCTTCTATTTTCGGTTTCAACTTTTCAAGTAAAATCAAACTGGGAAACGAATACCACTGCTTACATTGGGAACTTGGCCTGTCTGAAAATACGTTTAATGACTTCCTCTTAAAATGTTTTGCTATAAGAAGGGGAAAATATAATTTATAAATAAGTGTTTTTGTGTGGTCCGCGAAATCTGATTCACTTTTACTTAACCACGCACAAGCTGTGAACAAAGTTGTTTGCGAATTATTTTAATGAGTCTATTGAATTCCATTTTGATGTAGTAGGATTGCATTTTGAGAGAAATCTAACTGAACTGAATAACTAAATTTTTTTCTGTTTAGTTGATTTTATTGATCAAAGACCCTTGATTGATTTCTATTAACAAATGTGTTAATCAGAAAACATTTTGGTTTCCCAAGTGGACTTCAAACACTTCTTTCACTGAGGATACTATTTGTATTTTGGCTTGTTGCTCAAATTTTTGCCATTGGATATAAGTTATTGATTAATTTTCCACATCACCGTTGGGTTGGAAGTTTAATATATACTTGTTGCAATTTTCATTGTAGAGACATGCAAATTTGTGATGTTAAATCACATACAATTTTATTGATAAAAGTTGAAAATTCATTGGAGAGTTTGGTGTTTTGTTTTAATGCTTAAATCGCATGTTCTCAGAGCAAACACAGAAATTTTGAAATATTTTTTCAAATACCTTAATGTGCTCTGGTATTAATTCAGCAAAATTTGATAAGCCAATTTTTATTTGAAAGTTAACTTCTTTAAACTAAGCAAAAACTTTTCTTATTGACTTCATCAACGTATAACATAGGAGTAATTGTACCACCCGAAAAAACTTTGAATAATTATCCTATTTTGCCAGGTGCCTGCCCAAGAAATGCCATCACTGTGCCAAATTCTTCTATGGTAAATTTGCTCTCTTCCTTTAAACATTGCTTGGATTCTTTTTATATATAATATTGGGTAATTCAAGACCATATTTAATTACTGATTATTTTACAGCTGCATTTCTTTTGTATAGTGACTTAAGAAGATTATTAGTCACTTTATTGACTGTTTTAAATAATTGTTTGGATTTGAATGCTATTTTAATTGAATTTCTTGGATCTAGCTTGTCTACAGAGGATTTACTTATTCGACTTTCTTTTTCTTCTATATATTGACAAAATACATACACTTTCTTTTGCTGTGAATTCCTTTATTTCATTTTCATTCATTAACTGCTTTTAATTTTTCTTTCTTTCCCTCCTCAGATTTGATACTTTTCTCTGCTTTGAGGATCTGCTGCAATCTTTGCACAATGATATGCCTTTTTATTTTTACTTGTTAGAGGCATTTCTAAAAGTACAAAAAACACAGTTCAGATCTTTAAATCCTTATTATCATTTATCGCTATTTGAATGTTAAAAAATATTAGTTATTTAGATAATAATATAAAGATTTAAGTTTTAAACAGAAAACTTGCCAAATAATTCCATTATTACATGATTTGAGACTTGAAAAAGAAATATTTTCTAGTTCTTAATTTTACAAGAAAATCTATGATGAAAAGAAGCGTTAGCTTAAATTTTAAATATTTATACATACCTTTAAACAGAATATTCTAAGCAAAATTATAATTTTGAAATGTTCTAAGTAGAGTTGAATAGCTTCACAAAAAATTTTAATTAAGTAGCTTATCTCAAGAAATCTAAAAATAATTAAATATTTATTTTATGAGTTTAAAGTTGATAATAAAAATAAAATTTTAGTACAGCGTAGTTAAGCATATTTTATTAGGATACTGTGGTTAAATAAATTATTCTGGATTAACAAGTAAAAGCAAAATATAAGATGAAAATAGATGAAAACTGAAGTAATGGAAAGAAAAGCAATGGTGTCAGATGTAAAATATAAAAAAATCATTAATTTACAATAAAAATGTTCATTATTTTCAAAATCAGAATAGATTATACAGATAAGATATAGAATCTTGCTTTAAACAGAAAAAATATATTTAGTGGCACTGTTCAGTTATTAATTTTGGTGTATGTAAAATATCAAAAGTGCATCTAGGGAATTTTTTTATTATATCAGGCTGTGTAATGTTTCTGCATATATATGCAAGATAATCTGTCTTGATAAAGTTTACTTTTAATTATTATTCCATTTTTTATTATTAGTGTGAATTTTTCAGAGAAACTGCATTTGTTAAAGATTCACTTACCATGGTTAAGATTTTGAAATGATGTAGACTTTTGTTTTACAGCCTATAGCTTATTAAAAACTTATATAATTAAGAGTTATTTCTAAATTTTCAGTTCTTTATTTCTAAGATGACACCTAAATTGTTTAAAAATGTTAATTTTAAAATTTTGATCATCTAGTTGACTGGTCTGTGGCTTTGCTCAGTGGTCTTCTGGACCAGCAATTGATAAAAGATAAAATGCTTTTATGGTCTGTGTTTTTATAACAAAATAGTAACATACTTATAATAAAAAAAAACAGGTAGTTTTCAAAGGTTTGGGTATTTGCTAATGAAGAATAGCAAAAACTTTTATATTTAAAATTATCTGTAAATATGCACAAATTGGTTGAAAGTTTTTGCTTTTCTGAACAATATCCAAAGCCTTTGAGAACTACCTGATACATGTAGCTTGAAAACAAATTTTCATGTCAAATTCTTCAGTTTTGATATGAACCCGAGTTGAAAAAATATTTTTTTCCAACTCCATTGAATAAAACTTGTTAAATAAGTCATTGTTATGAAGAAATTCCAAATTTTAAGTACTATAAATTATTGTACTTCTGTTATTAAGTTGTTATAAATAGGAAAAGATATTAGTGTTGGCCAAACATAGATATCAGAAGCTTCCCTTTTAGTGAATTTAAGATTTAGTCTTAAGTAACTAAGAAGGGTAGAAAATATTATTGAGGTTATTAATTTTTCTATCCATTGATTGGGGAAATTTCTAATTTTTATAAATTTAGTTACTAAAGAAATTTAATTTATAATTTTATAAAAATAGTATTTGATTGTAATCTAATTGTATCTACTAAACATTTTTAATCAAATTTTATTGCTGAGCATAAGTTGTGAAACTGCTTCTGGGTGTGCTATAACCTATTTGATTATAAACATAACACTACAATAAAGATAATAGGTTTCCCATTTTTTAAACACATTTACATAATGTACTGATAAAGGATTTTATATTGTATTTTGAAAAAATGCATAACTTGTTGCCCAGGGGCTGAATGTCTCATCTGGTTTATAAGTAATCCTTGCTTCTTAATTAAAATTAAGAAAGTTTTATAAAAGTTAACTTTGTTGACCAAACCTCTAAATTTATAACAAAGAAGTCATAATTTTATTAAAATATTGTAAACTTAAGGATCTTTCTTTGAACATTATATTTTTGAAACAGGTATGATTCTAGAATTTATCTTGGTAACAAAAGATAGTATTTATATTTACTCAAGTATATTAAAATTGTTTTCTAACTGATAAGTGTTTTATTTTATTGAAAGAATGTGTAAAAATTTTAAATATTTCTACCTTAGTGTTTTATAAATCGTGTAAATCAATCTGTCAACAGCATGATGGCATTATGCTCAGAAGAATATGTAATGTTCCTCGGGAAGACGTTATATAATTACAAAAGTTCTGCTGGCTTTTGTCAGAAATTAATATCACGGCATGCAATTTCAATCACTGCAACAATTGCAAGCATACCAAAATTTAAAAAACGTTTAAATGAAACAAGAAATAAGTGAAGTGCTATCACAGGATTCATATCGTGACACATCCGATTGTATTATCAAGGGATTTATTGTACATGAATAAAAAATTTTATGGATTGATTTTAGTCCAAAATATTTTTGAGACTTTATATAGTTCAAGGTTTGGGAAAGAAAAAAAAACAGAATTTTATCAAAAATCCAAGAACCAGTTGTTGTTTTTTTTAAGGGGGGGGTTAAATCTTTTTTTTTTATTTATTTATTTATTTATTTTTTTTTTGTGGTTTTTTTAAACAAAAAATAAAATTTATTACCAATATTAAAATGTAAGCAAAAAGTTTCAGAAAGACTTTATCAGCTATTAAATTATATTTTGAGTAAATAGTGAAAACGACTCCCGATGGCTGAGCGGTAGTGCTGTTGTGCCACAGGTCCCTGGTTCGAACCTCGGGCCGGGCAAGGTTGACTCAGCCTTTCATCCCTTCAGTGGGTCGATAAATGAGTACCAAGCATGCTTGGGAACTAAACACTGGGGGTTTCGCGTTCGGCTGACCACCTAACCGGAACATCTGCACCCCAGAGCCCAAGGTCAAGAAAACTGAGATGGGCACAGTAGGCCTTGGCCCTGTATGGGCTGTCACGCCGCTGAGTTTAGTTTTAGTGAAAAAATTAGCTCTTTTGCTTAACTATGCTAATGTGTCAAAAAAGAATAAATGAAGATTTTGATTGGGTATATATATATATTACTTTACAATTTCACTTAATATGCAATTAAAAATTTAGATATTTGTATTTGTTGTTGTTCTCTTATCCAGTAGTGCGAAGAAAATTAAATTTGTCCAAAAGTATCTAAAACAGCTTTGGCCACATCAAAAAATCCATGGAGTAGAGGAGTTGCTGTGGGGGATCCAGGTGAATCCTGACTAGCTTTGCCAGTATGGCTGGGCAATCAAAGACATGGTAGGGAGAGAGTTCTGTGTCGACGCAGTGAGGACAACTTCTGTAGCTTCGATGGCCATCTGGAGATATTTTCATTCCCCTGAAGTGTTTAGTCCTCGATCTAGCTATGGTTTTGGAAATGACTCGATCACAGTTTAGGGCAGGGATGGAGTGCTTCAGAGAAGTAGTAGAAAGTAATCTGCGACTGGCTATTGCATCAGTTAGGGTCAGGCTGTTGAAAAATTGGGAGTTATCTCTGGCCTCCTTGGCCAGGACATCAGCTTTCTCATTACCATCGATATCAACATGTGCTGGTATCCATTGAAGGATACAAGTTCTTTGGGCCGCATTTTTTTTTGTATTAGTAATGCATGTGAAAGAGTAATTTTCTCTCTGCTTGTCAATGTACGAAAATATCTATTATAACTTAACTATGTGGGTACTATAACTTAACAATATAAGTAACGATAAATAACCGAAATATCAATCTACTTTATAAAATGCACTTTTTTCTTCAATTGAATCAAATCAAAATTGAAGGTGATATATTTTTATAGTTGAAAAATATTTGATGGTTAAAGCTTAATTGAGTGCATACATATATATATATATGTAAGGGTATATTTTAGTTCTAATGATAATGAATTACTTTTCTGATATTTTTAACAATATAAAGCTTCTAGCTTTTCAATATGCTTCTAATGTAGCATTTAATAAAATAATATGTTGATAATATTTTAAAAGAATTTTGAATAGTATTTTTTTTTTTTTTTACATAAACATTGTGTTTAGAAAACACTAGAATCATAAATAACATGCATGTATAGTTAGTCTATAGAAAGAGTTCCCTTTGCCTCATAGTCTAAAGCTGTCTGCTGCTATGGAAACCATGCATTTTAAAGAGGAAAGCTTGTCAACTCACCCAAAAACCTGTCTCAAATGTTGATCTAACAATCCTACTTAAATAGTTAAACCTCGTAACCATAGTCACTGCCTCAGGCGAGTGGCTAGGGGGCTTCTTTCTATAGATAGAAAGCTTGGTTTACATGGCTGAAAGAAGAAAAAAATTAGAAGTAAACTAAAAAATTAAATATAAAATTCATAATAGAACCTCATTGGAACATAAAAATTGATTTGTTTTATTCTAAGTAATTTTTATGATTGAACATTAAATTTGCTCATCTTAATTTATTTTATACACATGCAATGAAACCTCTCTGGAACGACCAGTCTCTGTTCCACAGTGAAATGGTCATTAATGGAGGTTGGTCGTTCTTATAGTTTACCTCCATTGACTACAAAATGTTACAGGTACATGACTTTTCGCAAACAATTTTAATTTTAGTCAGTGTCATTTCCTTGATGTGAAACTGTCGGCTTCGTGAAAACTATGTAGATGAATAAAAAAGCGTCAAAAGAAATGATCCCTACTGATATAAGTATGAGTAAAAACAAATGTATTAATTGTGTATGATAGAACTATTTGAAATAAACAATTGTTTTTTGTTTAAGTTTCCGTTTAATTATCATAAAAATTAGCTTTAAAAAATGAGAGGTTTGTTTGAGATGCTTAGTTTTTTCTAAAAGACAGGGTATCTGCGCACCTGGAAAGGCATGAATTTCAGTTTTGAACAAAATTTGTCATGATTTTAACTATATTTTTTAAAGAAAATCGTGGAAAGTCATGGTTTTAGGTCACCAAAAAATCTAATTTTTAAAATGGAATTTAAAAATACCCTCCCATTTCATAGTTTTCCGAATATCTGAATTTGTAATAAATTGTAATCCACATTAAATCCATTTTATTAAAATGTAAAATGTTTTTATCATGTTTTAAATAAAAGAAAAAGCATCATTTCTAGAGCGAATTATCTTTTAAACTTCTGTGATTTCAAAATTTTTGTTATTTATTTTTGATTTTATCAATTTAAAATTCTAGCTGAAGCAAGCCAGTCATTGGCGAATTTTTTTAAGTTCCGAAACGAGAACAGAAAAGTCAGGAGTATTTCTTTCCTTTCGGACGAACAAGAAAAGTATCTTAAGAATATAATTCTGAGGAAAAACAATTACTTGCTTTTGTATTTTTTTCGGCTATTTTATTGCTTCAACTCTTTCTTTACTCTGTTTTTTTAAATTTAATATCTTTAAATATGACGATGCAGAATATAACAGTTTTGGTTATACCTATCATTTCAATTCGTGTTATTATAATGCTTTTTTAAATTTCTTGTGTTTTTGTCAGAGAAAATAGTAACTTTGTTAAGTCATGAAAAATTCTGAGAATTAGTCATGGAAAATCATGAATTTGAAAATCTAAAATGTAGCAGATACCCTGAAAAGAACTTTTTTTATAATTTAACTTTCAACTCTGTTAACTCTCAACTTTCAACCAGTTCTGCTTCAATAGAACGGATGTTTTCCAGTTTTGGACTAATTCATTCGAAACTTCGTAATAGATTAGGAACAGAAAAATGTTCAAAACTAGTTATGTGCTACCATATGCTGTGAGGAGCAAATGAACTAGACTATTGAATTTTGAATTAAATTTCTACTTCCATCATTTTCATTTTGATTATGTAGTGTGATGCATGTTCTAAGTTTTAAAATTATGTATTTAATTAGGATAATTAAAAAGTGTCCATAATAATTTGTTTAATTATTTCATGGATCAGTGACTGTAATGTTCTTCTGTTTAGTTTGACTTTTGTGATTGGTTGTTAGTTTTTCAGAAAAATCAGTAATTCTGAATTTTAAATCTTCAATTTTTTTAAATTCATAGTTAACATAAGACAATACAAATTTAAGTGCTTTCTGTTAAATACACAGAGTAGTTAGTGTCGATTTACAGTATATTCAGCCTATTCATTTACTATGCTGAAAATTTAGTTTATCCAAATACTTGTGAATTTCATTTTGCTGAATACTATATAGTTTTGTTGAATATCTAAATATTCAGCTGTTGAATAATTACTTCTTGCTTTCAAGATATGCATTATTTGTATTCTTAATACAAGTGGAGAAAAAAAAATTAAGAGATAAAAATTGTTTTAAAATGATAAGTGTAATAATTATAAATAAATATAATAAACAATATGAATTATATTTATCATTATTCATAAATATAACTACTTTTAAATTCAAATTAACATACTGGATAATAAAGATATTCGGTATAACATTAAAAAAAAATTTTTATACACTTGTATCTTATATCAAGTTTGTATTTATACAACATAACTTGTAAGTTCCTTATAAATATTAGTTATATGTTCCTTATGTGTCAAAAATGCATAGTAATAAAATTTTAATTTTCTTAAATATCAAAAAAAAAAAAAAAACTTTTTTCAAAATAGAAATATTTAAACAATTTTTGTGCATAATTTTTCTGCACATGCATTTGAATATAAATTTCTGAGATTTTTAAATCTGTTATTTTACCTTAATTTTTAAAAAATATTTTAAAACCTGCTGATTACCTATAGTATAATTAAATTTCAATATAATGCATGGTAACTGTTGGTAGTTTTGAAGTTTATATATTTTCTTGGCAAACTTCAGTTTTTGACGGTTTAAACCAGTATTATACCCTTGTCATGTCAAAAACCGCTTTTTGACGTCAAAAACCCAACCCTGGTTATTAATATTTAGTCTGTTAGTTTCAAAATTTTTATCAATGTGTAGCATTGTTTTGTCCAAATAAATGTTAACCTTTTTCATCATGTAAATATTGATGGTTTACTTGTGCTCTCAATAATACAGCAACCTCATATTATAATGATCATCTTTTGGAACACCCTGGTTATGCCGAGATTGACTATAATAATAAATATAGACTAATAATATAGATTGACTATAATAAGAGGTGTAAAAACTGTTCTACTACCTGCCATAATA
The DNA here is from genome assembly GCF_043381705.1 of Parasteatoda tepidariorum. NCBI lineage: Eukaryota > Metazoa > Arthropoda > Arachnida > Araneae > Theridiidae > Parasteatoda > Parasteatoda tepidariorum. The sequence goes on from NC_092214.1 coordinate 67,939,805, forward strand.
GAGTAATCTACTACAATTACCTCTATGGCATGCTTAGTGGGCAACTGTCTGTTAAGTTATGGCAATAGTGTGTAGCAAATCAAAATATACGCTGCCTATATATTTTATGTGAATAATAATTCTCTTTATTTAATCTACCGGTATTAATACCCATTGATTTCACTATTCATTGTTTCTAACAGATTTTTTTTTATTTGATAATTATTATTAATCATACTGTCTGTCAAATATTGTAGGTTGTGGATATGGCTGCAGTGCTGGAAGTTATTACAGCGCTAGAGAAAGCTATTATAACCAAAGAAGCATTAGAGGTATGGGTTTAATTTTTATAAAATGCTTTTTCTTTAGAACTAAGCTAAAAAACAAAGCCTTTGTCTCTATTTCTGGGTGAATATTCTAATAATGCAAAATAAAATAAATGAGAAGATTTCATATGACGAGGAGTATTTTTAAAAGTGCACATTTATTTTTATTGTTAATTGCCCCTAGAAATATAAAAAAAGTACTGGTTCACTCGCAATTTTTGACCATTGTTATCAACTTGAGGTTTCTTGTTCATGTCTTTTTTTTTTCAATAAAATTTTTTTCATGAAGATATTATATGTACTAAATAATTATCAGATCCAATATTTATGTTTTTAAACTGTATGAAGTTAAGAATATGAATGTTATCTTTGGTAACTATTTTATTTATTTTGTCTAAATTATATTATTTGTAATTTTGTTGGTATTAGTGCACTTAATTGTCCTCATTTGCCCATTTCAATGGTCCTAACAACCAAGAAGGAAAAAACAATTAATGTCCATTTTTCACAAAAATGATTGGTTTGTCATCTGTTGCAGTTTGTGGATTATTTGGTTTTGAGAAATCAATAACTTGAAAAATCGATCCTCCGTGAAAGTTATTACTGGATAGTGGATTATATGCATTAAAAAAGAGCAAAATATGCACTAAAAACTAGAAATATGCATTTAAAATTCAAAGTTCAAACTTATTTAAATACTACTACTACTTAGCTTTCCCTTACAAAACACAGTTGAAACAGATTTTTTGCTAATTGGAATGTAATATTTCTTACCAGAATCTGCATAATTCTGATTTTAAAAAAAGGTTAAAATAACAGTATGATGAGTGAGGAAAAAAAAATCATTGCATTTTCCAGGCAGATTTTACTAAATTGAATAATTTTTGTTACAATGCACAACTAAATGTTCTTCAATTCTCAATAGAATACTGATGTTGTGTGCCATCAAAGATCATTTTAAAAGTAGAAAATGATCTTTCCATGTCAACAGACATTATTGTGCAAAATTTGTAAAATTTTGTACTCATTGATTTCACTTTGTCAGGAAGTTCATTTCCATTGAGAACATCATTTATCTTCACTGCTTCAAAACCTGTATTTTTGTTTCCGTATTTTGTTGAAAAGGAAATGGTGAATGAAACGCCATTTTCCTTTTCAACTGAGTCTGGAAGAGCACTGATGCATTGTTGAATTCTTTCAACTTCAAATGTGGCTTCAGCTAGTTGAATGCCTGTTTCAAGCTTTATTGCTCTACTTAAAAACGAAAAAGTGAGTTTCAATTATTGCCGAGTTCTTTTGCAAAGAGATCCTAGTAATTCATTTGCAGCATAAACCGAAAAAGCACTTAAAAAACATCCACAACTGATTTGATTGTATCAAAATTATTTGCGTAAAAACTTGCAGCCATGTACCCTACCTGGTTATCACGCTAGAGAAGTAAGGCAAATTGGGATATATTTCCTATACAATTTTATGTGTACAAAAGCCTTAAAAACATTTACTGAGGAGAATACTTCTCAAACAGTCTTGGCCACCGTGTGAACAGCGTTTGCTAAATATGTAATGTGCAGTTTTCTGGGATTGAAAATTCACAGTTCTGCTACAGATTTGATCCTATAGGGGAATCATTGAGAAAAGTTAAAATATCTTCAAAACCATCTCTATCAGACCATATTAATCTGATGGAGTCATTAACAAACCTTGCTATGGTTGAATGATTGACTTTTTCAAGAGCTTTGCTAGCTAGAAGATGTGATTAAGTAGAAACATCGTCCATCTTTCCACAAATAAAATTAGCAATGTAGCAACCAAACTTACCTGTCATCTCATAGACTTCATTCCATATAGAGCCATCTCCGTTACCGGTATCTTGTCAAATATCATCTAATATTTCGTTATATATTGGTTACAGGTAGTTCTTTCTTAGTCTTCATCAGGAATGTTCTGCCTGGTACAATATTTTTTTTTTTAAAAAAACTACCTTAAGTTTAGATTATATAACATTTTTAAAGAAATATTGCTGCTTACTAAGGCTTTTCACAAATCACTTTCCTTTTTAGCTGCTTGAATATGAATGATTATAAACTTTGAACAAATCCTTTTGTATTCTGTTTTTTCTTAGCGGAGTGAACATTAGTTTTTATATGTTGATCGATCTGGTGCTTCTTTTTTCACAAGAAATATGTTTTTGACAAATTACACAAAATACAATTTCCTCATTGGTCGTGAGGTTTTTCTTATAAGATAAAAAGATTTAAAGATTGGGCAGCTCTGGCAAGCAAGGCACGTTGACCAGAGGTCTATTGTACCCGAACCCCATGATTAGCATGAAAGCCCTATAGCTGAGATGAAATTCAGCAGACACCTTACAGGAACGTCTTGCAGTTCCCAGGCATTGACACAATGTTGCCCTAAATGCTCAAATCTTTGAGCAGAATAGACCTCACAATCACAGAGTATGTGTCGTGATGTCTCTTCTTCAAGATGACAACCTCGACAAAGAGAATTGCAGGGCATCAAGTGCTGCGCATTTTGCGCCAAACCGGTATATTTGCGCATTACTGCGCAGAAACGACATTTTATGTTAAATTTGCGTCGAATCTGTGCCAAAAAATTTTCGGGGACCAACTAAACATTGCCAAATTTTAATAGCATAAAAAAATTTATCTCTTGTTGATTTCATCGTTATTGAAGTGCCATCGTCTTCGTCAATAGCAAGCTAATGGCCTTCTTGCACTATTCTATTTATAGATTAGTACCATGATCTTTGAATTAACTAGGGGACCATCCACTGAGTACATATTTTCAAGTTGATCCTCAGAACAGTCAAGAATTACAAAGCTTCATAACTTCAAACTTTCCATCTCCCTTTTATTCATTTCATTTAATAAAGATAAGAATTAATTGAGTTTCATAACATAAATTTTTTATCTGAGGGACCTTCCACTAATTGCATATTGTTTTTAAATAATTATTTTACTTTATTTATTGTTTTTACTAATTTTTTTTTTACTTATTGCATTTTATTGTTGTATTATTACCTTCAAAATTTTCAGTGCTCTTATTTTGTTTTAGGAAATAACTTAATAATATTTAGAGGCAAGATTTTAAATAAGTATGAAGAGAGGGGCTTTCAATATTTTAAATGCAGCAAAAAATCTTATGTTTTTCAGATTTGTCATTCAAAAATACTTTAATTCATCTCTTAATGATTTGATTTAAAACAATTGATATAAAAAATTTTAATTATCACAGATTTGTTAAATATTATGAGTGTAGGGACAATATAATAATTTACTTCTGACAAAATTTTTTTAGCTTCAATACTCATTGTATTTGCATTTAAAAATTATTTAATTTTTTTTAATCATTTCATTAATGCAGTACTTTATAAGTAACCAATTTTAATAAAAATTTATTAGGGGCCATTCACTAATTTACATTTGTAATATAAATTTATTAAAGTTTTCTTAATTTGCTTAATTCTTTACATATTTTTATAAATTTGGTATGATCAATATTAATCTTGTTAATGTTGTGTTGAATATACTATTACAAATAACATTTATTTAAATTTTAATAAAATTACACTCGATAACCTTAAATAATAGTTAAATTAATTAGAGTTTTGAATTACCTTTTACAGAATTAAATAAAGTAATTATTAATTTAAAAAATAGTATGAGCCACTCAATATTGAATTTATTTAAATTTCTTTTGCCAAAAGCTCTTTTTTTTTTAAAGAAATATTTCGGCAATATTAAATAAATTTTTAGGTCTTTTCCAAACTGAAACACCATTGATTCACTTGCTGTATGATGAAATGGTGTTCCTAGTTAAAGCATTGTTAGGGCGTTTTTTGAAGAGTTCTGCTTTTCATGTTTCTCGGGAAAGGACTTAAAATCATTGGATGTAGAAAACGCAAAAATTTGGCAAAATTAAAATTTAATAGATGTTGGACTAGATACCACAAAGGCGATGACATCCTTCTGAAAAAAATTATGTATTTACTACTTTTACTTGGCATGCTCAAAAAATTTATTAAAAGTATTGCCTCTTAAAAATAGGTTACTGTACCATCTTAAAGTGTTGAATCCTGTAATGAGAATGGAAGAAACTTCTATTAAGTCAATAAGATATCTGGCAATAGTAACCCCATCCATTATAAAGCCTGGAGAGGCATCTTTGTTACTAGATGAAGGGACAAGGTTACATGGGGAACCAGAAAGTTATTCTTCTGACTCAAATGAATATGCACAGATTGATGTGTTTTGGAAAAACTATTTTGTGAAGAAAGATAATTTTGGGAAATATCGAATATCCTCATATAACATAGCTCTTTTGTGCGTACCACATGGGAGTGCCGATATTGAAAGAGGTTTAAGTGTGAACAAAAAGCTATTTGACAATAAGGCAAGTTTAAACTTGCATAGTGTGAATGGTTTGAGAGAAGTTGTATCATATATCAACAAAATAAGGGTTTAAATAACTTTAAAGTTGACAAAGATATGATTAAAGTTGTTCGTGTAGCATTTAAAAATTATTCTGCTCGATTAGAGGTTGAGAAAAAAGGAAAGAAAAAAGCGAAAAGCTCGAGACTGAGGAAAGCAGATTGAAAGCTGCTGAAATTTATATGTAAAAAAAAGAATTGAAGGCTTCTCGGGATCTCTTAGTCGCAGCTGAAAAAAATATTAAAGATGGGTAAAATAATAAAGACATATCGGTTATAGAAAGCGGACAGATCCTCTTATCTGAGGCTAAGTCGAGGATAGCAGAATATTTAACAGCATTGGAAGGTACCAAAAAGAAACTTAATTTATTAATGCAGGGACCTTCAAAAAAGTGTAAAAAATATGATATGTTATTAGTGAACAAAATTAAAAATTCTTGTTTTAATTCTATTTATTAACTATGCTCCAAATCTTTGTTTTGCTGCTCCAAAATTGCTTTTTTGTTGCTCCAAAGATGCTCCAAAACCATGTTTTGCCACTTGAAGCCCCGGAATTGGATTCTATTCCCATTATGTATAGGTGTCTTCTGAGGATGCAGTGACCAGTAAAAAGACCAATGATCTTCCTTAGACTATTTCTATTAAGCTTTAAAAGCTCTTTTTGATGTGCACTAGGACAGTCGCGATTTAGCTCCTTAGCTTGTCTCTGACCATCAGCAGCCCGCCATTGCTCATGGGCAATTTTGCCATAGAGTTTGAAAATGGACGCCCTAAATGAGGTGGGAGAAATTCCTAGTGCAGGTTCGAGGCCCCAGAAAATTGCATTAGAGCCAGCTCGTGCCTCTTCATCAGCTAGCTCATTTCCACCGATACCCATATGTCCAGGTACCCAATCCAGGGATACCTTGTTATGAGTGGATAAGTCACAGAGGACCGTGAAGCATTCCCACATTATCAAAGAGGTGAATTTACACCTTGACAGTGATAGGAGAGCAGCCTGACTGTCAGAACAGATGCGAATGGTCGTATTTTGATATCCCTTGTCTAAGCATATCTTGCAGCACAAGATAATGGCATAGACCTCTGCCTGAAAAACAGTGGCATAATTTCCCAAAGAAAGTGAAGTTTGGTACCATCATTGGAGCTCTAGATCCCTGCTCCTGATTTAGCACCTATCTTTGAACCATTAGTGTACCATATTAGACATTTGCCTTTAAGCCACCTAGGAGAATTAAACCATTCTTCTCTAGTATGAAAATGGATCTTAAAGGGCTTGTGAAAGGCATATTTTAGTGACCTGTAGTCAGTAGGCATGATGAAAGAGGGTATATCCACCACTTGTGAGACAAGATGTCCCCATGACAAGTGTTTGAAATACTCTTTCCATAGGCCAAGGTGCATAAGACGCTTTATGCCTGTCTGAGCTTCAACTTCAATGCATAGGTTCAATGGAAGAAGCCCAAGTAAGCTCTCTAAAGCATCTGCAGAAGTGGTCCTAAGACAGCCTGACAGGGCTACACAGACCATTCTTTGTAGTCTATTAAGATTAGACCTTGCGGAGCTCAATGTAGTCCTCGGCCACCAGACGATTGCGCCATAAGTGATGATAAGACTGATAATCATTGAGTATATCCAGTAAACTATTTTGGGGGATAATCTCCAGGTTCTACCAATAGCATTTCTGCAAGACCAGAAAATCTTCCTGGCCCTGCTGGTACAGTATTCAAGATGATAACCCCAAATTAGTTTGGAGTCAAAATAAACCCCAAAAAACTAGACTTTCTCCGCGAGTTCCAATTTATGGTCCAGGTAGTACACATTACTAGGCCAAGTTGCCTTTTTCTTGTGAAGACTGCATAGCTTACCTTGGATAGGTTAACTAAATTGGGCCTGATAAGGCCTGAGTCAAAGCACCATCTAGCTACTTCTAGAAGTGCATTATTCATGATATCAGAGATTGTTTTACCATGTTTGCCTCTGACAACAATAACACTGTCATCAGCGTACCCGATAGAGGGAATGCCAAGATCAGTTAACCGAACTAACAAGGAGTCCATTACCATACACTATAGGATAGGGGACAAAACCCCTCTTTTGGGGCACCCTGCGGTTGCATGCACTTTCATGCTTGCGCCGAGTAAAGAGAAACAAACATACCTAGAGAATAGCAAGTTAGCTATCCACCTGGTAATTGCTGAGTTTATGCCTCTGTTCTTAAGTGCATTGATGATAGTCTCAAGAGGGACTTTATCAAATGCACCTTCAATATCAAAGAATACCGTAAGAGCAATCTCCTTATCTGATTGATTTCTCAAGCAGGTAGGAGAGCTCGTATAGTGCGGTGTCCGTTGACTTGTCAGGTTGATAGGCATTCTGTGTGGAGGACAGTGGCCTATCTATGAGTACACTGTCTCTGAAGTATCTGTCAATCAGCTTTTTGATAGCATTCAACAGACAGGAAGTGAGGCTGATTGGTCTGAAAGATTTAGCCTCAAAGTAATTTTCCTTACCTGGTTTTGGTATGAAAACTACCCTGGTATTCCTCCAAGAGTGAAGTATATACCCAAATGCTATGCAGGATCGTAAAGTCCTGCATAGAGTAGGGGCTAGTATATTAACCTCCTGAATAAGCATCATTGGTATGATATCATCCATGCCTGGTGACTTTTAGGGCTTAAACGACTTTATTGCCCATACAACCTTCTCATAGGAAACCTCCATCTTAGCGGCCTCCCAGTCATTCCTACTTCAAGTAGTTGTGGGAATTATATGTAGATGTTCATTCTCTACAGGATGAGATCCAGGGAAGTGTGCTTCGAGTAGTTCTTCAAGAGCCTCTTCACCTGATTAACTGTATCTTCCGTTTGTAAGACGGATGGCATTTAAATTGCAATTAAAATCTTTAGTAAGAATTTTTGCAATCTTTGCGGTGGCAGAAGTAGTGTTAATACCATCGCAGAAAGTCTGCCAAGAGCGACGTTTAGATGCTCTGATAGCCTTATTATAGGCAGTTAGAGCATTTCTATAGGACTGTCATTCTCCAGATTTCTTTGCTCTGTTAAATGACTTCCTACATTTCTTACGTAATTTACTAAGCTCAGAAGACCACCAAGGAACTCGCCTTGGGGAACTAGTAGACGTAATATTACATGAAATATGATATGAATAGAGTATGATCTGTTGCACTTGGTCAACAGTCCACTCATCTGTTGCACTTGGTCAACAGTCCACTCCACATCATTAACATTGTACTTACCAGAGAAGCTCCCTATCCTCCTCTCCAGAGCTGCTCTAAAGGAACCCCAATCAGCTGTTCTGGGGTTCCTCCTTATGACCTTCAGTCCTGAGAGGCCTTTAATAGAAAAAGTAATTAGTTGGTGATTTGAAGCAGTAACTGCCCCAAATACCTTCCTATCAGTAATGTAATCTACTGAAATAGAGATACATAAAGTAAGGTCAATGACTTCCCTTCTGTTACTTGTAACAAAGGTAGGTACATTGCCTTTGTTAAGGACATACAAATTAAAATATAAGATATATTCCATATGTGCATCTCCCGCTGGTTACAATCGCTGATACCCCACACTGTGTGGTGAGCATTTGCATCACAGCCAAGATTAATCTACAGCTTGAACCACAGTGGCCAATTAAAGCCCTAGTAGTTCCTCATAGGGGAGATAGGCTGAAACTATGATGAAGTCAGAAATTATCTCATTGTCATAGAATTTTAGCTTTACAGCAACTAAGTCCCTGTCAAGAAAGTTGACAAAATTAAGGGCATTTAGATTAGACCTAGCCACAATGCAAGCCCTGGGAAGGTCACAACGTGTATCATAAAAAAATATTGAAACCTTTAACGTTGAGGCCCATTATTCTACCCTTGCGGGTCCAAGGCTCTTGTATAAGAGCAATATCTAGTTCTCCATCATTCAATCTTTTGGCCATGAGGCTAGAGGCAGCAATGCTATGATGGAGATTAATTTGACCAACCTTGATTATAGCCATTGGTTAGCAGTATGAGTGAAACCAGAATGGCACCTATCTATTCTGGTTATCTTTAGAAGAGAAATCTTCCTTTAACAGCTCTATTGCTTCATCAATACCAAGCATAGAGGCTGGTGAGTCAGGTTGTAAGGTTACGTCTGACCCCCAAGTCCAACCTAAGCTCTGAAAAATCAAGAGCCCCAATTGAACTTACCTTGGAATCAGGGGAATTAGCCTTCCAAGGTTCATCCTCCTGTTCCATGTCCTCTTGAACATCAGGTTCTACAGAAAGGTCCAATGTTGTTGGAGCCTCTACTGCCTTTTTCTTGTTAGGATTGTGGATAATTTTAAAAACACCACAATCCACTCCAGTGAGTGCACAAAAGTTGGTCCTCACAATATCTACCACGTCTTCAGGCTCCACCTCATAGATTTCAACCCTGGGTTTAGTCTCTGAAGATGCCGCAAAAAGGTACTTAGATCAGAGAATTGCTCTCTAGTCTTGAAGGCCACCTTCACAGGCTTCGGTAGCTCATCAGCACTTAAGACTTTAAGCATGAGCACTCCCAAGGATCTGTTATTAAAGTGGCCTTTAATCCACTCTACAGTGTACGCATTACACTGCAGTACCAACGCTCCTCTGAGAAGGTAGTTACTATAGATCTCAGACATCCTTTCACCACCAGGGATTGTGTCAGTCTGCGCTAAGATCTCTTTCAGTATTTCATCAGAGTCTTACAGAGAAAGCCTGTCCAAAGGAAAGTCCTTCCGGACGATGGCAATCTTGATTGACTTTGCAGCACCTGCAAAAGAAACTCCAGATTGGAGGCTCCCAGTTGGATCCTACTCTCCAGTTCCGCTATCCCCACTAGGGGAACCACTTCCTTGGATTGGGCTTTCCTCCCAGGAACATCATCCTCCCTGGGCTTCTTTCCTGTATGAATTGGCACATTGGGTGAGGGCGTTGCATCAGAAGACCTAGGTCTCTTAGCTCCGCCTCTCGCTTCAATGGCCCTCAATTTTCTAAGCTTTTTCTTCCGGCTTTTGGGACAATCAAGTAGCGTCAGACACACTGTCCCCCGAGTACCTCTGGGGACCAGACTCCTACAGAGGAAGGGCCTGTGCCTTTGGACTCCTCACCGGCTTTCAAAGTAGACTGCAAAGCAGCGGTATTAACACTGGGCTCACCCAAGGGCTTACCATGTACTACTGGAGACTGTAAAGAATTTTTCGAACAGGAACCTCTGCCTAATTCCTGAACGCATCCCTTTTTAACAGGTGCGACAGATGATGCCGTATCATAAGGTTTATTTGTGCTCATCATGTTTGTTTGCCTGTCATTTAGTTACCCAGTCAGGGGTATCCAGGGAGCACCACGTGGAGGCGGCAGGCATTACCCCCCAGGGTTTTCCCATAGTCTGTATCTTCATTAAAGTTGATTTAGCCAACTTAATTTTCAGCACATCATAAAGTTCAGCAGTCAAAAATCATACGTTTGAAGCTTCACTAACTACGCAACTTATTCAATCTTATCTATCAAAGTAACAAGGCCTCAGTGTATTAGGATAGCAGCTATTTCTGAATATCTATTAAATCTACCTATTAACTAATCGGTCAAAGGAAATGTCTTTCTCTCCCTAACAACTTTATTTATTCGTCACAAAGGTGTCAGCTTGTAGAACACCTGGCCATCCCTTTCTGAGGTTCTGAACAGAAGAATGTCTAGTTGAAATGGGCCCTCTGACACACATCTCATTTCTTGGTCTTTTTCGTGTGATTGCAACCAACCCGAGCCAGGCTCGAACAAGTTAACCCTTTCAGGTGATAAGGACGCCAAAATAAAATAGAAAATGTCCTATCCTTATACTAGAATAAATAGAATAGTGATAGGTTTGGTCTTAGGGGGGGAAACATTAAATGCTACAAATATTCATTTATATGCATGAACGGCAGAGAGTGCTAAAATATACAATTGCACATATCCACTGTCTAGTTACTATGCAGTAAAAATGTATTGTACTGTGCAAAAAACTTTTCCTTTCCATGTGCAAAATTGTTTTTTCTCCCAATCAGCTTTTGTGAGCATGTTTTTCACCCATAGTCTTCTTTCTTGTAGTCTGAATTTTTTACAAAATTTTTTAGTGGTCAAGAATCAGCTAACCAACTTAGATTTCAAACATTGCTTCAAACACCAGTTTTTAATTTAATCATATTTGGATTCAATAAATTTGTTTGTAAACTTAGAATTTTATTTATCTATACAGTGGTGGCCAAAAGTGTGGACATTTTTTGAAAGTTTCATGTTTTTCAACTTTGTGTGCTTGTAGAATATAATAATTTTCACTTAAATACAAACGTTTATATATCAAATTGAAGGTAATTTAATGATAAATACAGTAAAGTCATACTTACACAATCAATACTTAGTAGGATAACCCTTATTTTTTAAGACGGCTTCTTTTCATCGAGTGAACGAGTGTTTGGAGTTCATCTTTCGTAATCACATGGTGCCAAGAATCAATTATAGCTTCAATAAGCTGTCTTTTATTGGACGTTTTTTTCATACAAGAATTTTCAAACGTCGCCGCAAATTTTCAATTGGATTGAGATCAGGGCTGCTTCCTGGCCATGGTAATATATCTATGCCTTTATTTTGAAACCATGCTTTGCATACTTTTGCTGTGTGGCATGGAGCTGAATCCTGCTGAAAAATAAATGATGCGTTGTTGGGGAAGAGATCCCTGATGGGAGGTATGCTGGAAGGGAATCGAATTTTCTTTTATCTTTACTTGTCTTTTCAGTTTCCTTTGATTCATACTGCTTTACAAGCTAGTGCTTTAATTTGCCTTTATCGCGTGCACATTCTATCCTAAATATGTCTATGTCCCCTCTACCTACCTTTACATTTGAAAATAATTGCAATGGAAACACGGAATTTAGAAAAGGTACTAAATCTAAACATCGTACATACACTTATGGACTTATTGCATTGAAATGAAATTTATAATAATAATTTAAGAAAATAACTCAATGTCTTACAATGATTATATTTAATTTAAGGGTTAATATTATTTGTAAAGTGAATTAAAATAAATCCCTTTTAAATTTTTTTTTAAAAAAGAATTATTCATTTTTATATTTTCTACAGCATACACCCTCATGCACCGAAAGTTGCGGGGATGCTATTTATGCCTTTAATATTAATGTACTTTTTGTTACACAGGGATTTTTAAAAAATTAATTTTTTCCACAAGATTGTGATGTTTTAAAGAAAAAATAATTCAAAAAATGACTTTCCGCAACACTATCTCCTAATTAACTGTCAAAACCTGTATTAACCTATTAATTATGCATAGAGTAATAACCCATTAATTACATGTTTAATACTTTTTTCACAGAATGGTTGTGGTATAAAAAAAATTTAAAAAATTACCTTCCACTGCCAGAACACTATCACTTAATTATCTGTCAAAACCTGTATTTACCCATGAATTATGTGTATTTCTGACGAAAAATTTCTGTGTATAGCTAAAATTTAGCTTGTAATTATTCAAATTTTCCTGAATCATTTGTGAAAATGTGTTGCAATTCTATTTACAGTAAGAAGGAATCTTGTAGCACTTCCAAAAAATTTGAAATAAAAGTAAAAGCAAAATAGGAAGAATTGTGCAAGTTGTTTGAAGTTTGGAACTTAGCATAAACTGGCAAAGTAGAAGCTCTAAAGGGTTTTTTGTCATGTAAATGCCCTTTTGACTGCTTCTATAGAATAATACTTCTTGCCTACAGCAATTCCTAAGATAAAAATTTTTTATTTGTTTTAAATATCTTTCCCTCTTTTAGTGTTTTATTAATTCAGTATCAAAAGTTATAGAAAATGTTAAATGACATTAATTTTGTTGCTCCTTAAATAAATATTTAAAATTTAAATCAAATTGAGCTTAATTCATGTTGTAAAAAGTACAATTAATATATCCATATAAGTGACCTGTAAGAAAAAGTTTTTTTAATGGAGCAATGATTTTGAATTTTTGAAGTAAAAAAATACCTGAAAAGTGCACAAATGTAATGATCAAAAAAATATAATTTTTGAAAAAAATTTATTAAAATGTGTATTGCTTCTTGTGTATACCTACTTTTTTCTGTTCATAGAATAACTACTGATGGATCTTGGGATCCCTTTTAAAACCTGTTTAGGGCATATTTGTAATTAAAAAATATTTTTAAATTTTTTTTTTCTGTGCTTTGATCTTTTAGTTAAAAAGTATTATCCAAGAAAATTAATTCTAAAATTACCTATTTTCTAGTGCTTTTTTTAGACTGTGCTTGTTCGAAAATTTAATTTTATTCAATAAATCAGACGGACTTTATTATTCTCTAAAAACTAAAATAGCTTGCTGAATTAAAAAATTGTATTCTGTTTTTTCTGCGTCAAAAAGGGATAAAAATATCTGAACTGAAGCTAAAAAGTTTTTGGCAATCTAAGAGGTCAACAGAGAAAAGAGTTATTCGTTATATTTGTCCTGTCTATTGGTTCAGTCTGAAATTTGTTTCTTGAAATTACGATGGATCTCATTTAAGAGTTTTAGCTATAAAATCTTAATTGTATGTTGCATAACATATGACTAATTGAATTTTTAACTGATGTTAAATGGTTATATTTCAATTTAAATATCTTTAATGATGTCTAAAGAAAGTGTGATTAGATTGATTGTTATTTATAAGTGTAATGTATCTAAATTCTTTTAGATTTTTTTTCTATTTAAAGTTCGTGGGTGTACTATATATTAAAAATAACTAACAAAGTTTTATAAAAAAAAAAAGTATAATCAACTTGTGAATTTTTCTTAACTGATATTTAGAAAAATCATTTTTGCACATTAATTTATTTTCAAGATATTAACATTTAGTGCACCACCCTTAAACACCTCTTTATAAAGCATGTGTGAATTGCTTTTTAAAATTTATCTGATATTAGTGTATACTTTCAACTGTCTTTGACTAAGATTTGATTCTGTATCACTTGTGTGTCAAAATTGGACTTATTGGTTTTTTTTTAATATGTTTGCTTTTTTTTATTGTTACAGAGAACCAGGATTGGTAGATACATAAATGAATTGAGAAAAAGGACTAATAACGAACAATTAGCACGGCGAGCAAAAGATCTTGTGAAAAGCTGGAGGAAACTTCTTCCACAAACACAAGAACGAATAAATGGTGAAGATACACATAACAGTATTTCATCTCCTGGAAGCATGACTGTATTAGGACCAGGACCTGGTCCAGGTTTTGGTCCTGGACCTGGACCGGGAAATAGAACTATAAAAATATGTGCATCAGTGCCTGGTACGCCAAGGTATAAAACCTCAAGTCCATCGATCATAATTGAACGTTCTTCTAGTCCCTATTTCTCTAGTGCCTCAAATAGCCCACTATTAAATTCTGCTGTGTTTCAGGGATCAAATTTATCATCTATGCCATCTAACTATGCACCCCTTAAAGTTGGTTGTCAACTAAATATCCGAACAGATTCAAACTCTATTATTAATAAAAACTTACTAATTGTAAGCAATCAAAGTAAAAATATGCAAGTCTTTGCACCTCTTAGTCCATCAGATCTTAAGGAAAGTAGCAATATAACATCTAGTGGAATATGTACTGCTTTACAGAAAAGTTCATCCAATGTTAGTCCTGGGCGTAAGAGTAATTCTAGCTCTATTAGTCCTTCCATCAGTGTATCACAAAATATGTCGCCAATATTGGCTTCTACAAATGCCCATTCCAGCTTGGACATTGCTAAAACTAATGCTGCTAATAAACGCCTACGGAAAGAAAACTCTTATAGCAATTGTTCATCTCCTGAAATAATAGAAGTGATCACTCTTGATGATTCTCCTATTGGAAATGGTATGAGCGAGGTTAATGAAAATGTGTCACCTAGTGAAAGTTCCATTATAATTAATTCTTCTGTTAGCAATTCCAATTGTGTTACAAGTGAAAAATCTCTAACTACAAACTTAAAAACTACAAAGCGAAAAAGGAGCTTTGATAAAAATGAGCTTCATGAAAACAAGTTAGGAGATGTCTTAGCTTCCCTTCCTTCAGGCTCAAAACATCCTAAAGTAAAAACAACTCAGCAATTAATTGCTGACTTGCAAGCAAAAAAAGGTTTAAATACTGTACTCTCTCCTAATAGTCTAACCTCAATTGACTCTCTTAACTGTTCTGAAGCTGAAATGTCACGAACAAAATCTGAGTTGTTAAAAAAGTTTTTGATTCAATCAGCTAGGAATGAAAACAATGTGAGCCCAATAAATGATTCTAGTATATCAAATTTAAGTGACTACAATTCACATCTTGTTTCAGATGTTCCTTCTGTGATAAATACTAACTTGGAAGTTTCCTCACGCATTTCTTTTCCAGATCCAGTTGATGAGGAAATTAAAAGCATACTTTCAGCTTTGCCTCCAATTAATCTAGCTGAAATTGATCTTGAAGAGGCCTATTCTTCACCAAGCCAATCTGTGTCTGTGACAGATGATTTAAATAAGTTGCAAAATTCCTGGGAGTTTGTGAACGGTATTTATGATTGTCATGGTAATTGGAAGTCTTGGGTTGAATGCAGTGAACAAAGATCTTACCTAGGGGAAAGCTTTCAAGTAATGCCTTATGTAAATACTGATTAGATAATGAATTGTTCTATGGTGAAGTCAAGGAATTGATTTCCTTTTTTAATACCATATAAAGGAACCTTTCTGATAAAGAGTATATATTTCATATGGTTTAATGATGTGATATCTAAAATTAATTTTTATATCTATATTTTTTGTTACAGTTGCAGTACAGCACATTTTGCCTTCCTTTTTTTTTCTACAATATCTTTTAACTGGTTTAAGTTAAATGTTTCCTTATCAACATTAAACTATATTTTTCTTCTTAAATGTTATTTTTATGAAGTGAGTTATGCATTGTTATTTGTCATTCCACTTTCGAACTACTATGTCCTTTATGTTTGAAAACATAGATTCTAATTTTTCTATCTTTTTAAGTGGTGATGGCAATTGAAATTAAATGATTTGTTAAACTGTCTGAATTAAAAATATATTTTTTCTCTGACATTCTTATCTGTTTAACTTAATGGATGGTTAACCAAATAAAGCTGAGCAAAAAAAAAATTTGGATTAACATTTCTGGTATCAAGTTTACATCAAAGCCAGAATTCAAATTATTAGGAATTGATTAATTTATGCAGATTTATTGCCTTATGAAGTCTGTTTTAAAATTTCAAACGACAGAGTTAAAAAAATAAATAATAATCCGGAATAAATAGCTTAATTAAGCAATTACATCTGAAACATAGTAACTCGTTTCTTTGATTAATTGTAATTTTTTTTTTTTTTTCAGTTCTGTTTATAATTTAAGACATGATTAAGTTAACCGAACTAATAATATCTTGTAAAATCTGCTCAGAGAAAAACTTATTCTACCGAATGTTTAGAGGATGTTTCACAAAACTTCATTTAGTTTTAAGAATCTTGGTTATTATCTATTAACCATCCATTAGACTTAATCCGGGGTTGGTATAAATTTTTTTTTAATCAAGATTTTTTTTACTTATTTGAATCTAGATTTTTTTATATATATTTGCCTTCTAAGCTCTGGTAAAATGTATTAATATTATACCTAGGACAATTATTAATTCTAACTAAAGTGGTTAAAATTATTATTTAAATCTTGCAAATGAATTGCTCTGAATAAATGCAGTCCATAAGTTTTATTCAAGCTCATCAGCACCCTAATGAATTTGTAAAGACCCAATTTGTCAGTCAGATATTAAAGAATATAGTAGTTTAGATAAAGAAATCAATTATTCTTTACAGAATCTTTCATTTTTTAATAGAAAAAAATGAATATTTAGTGTTTAAAAAGTGCTTTAATTTAAATAAACAAAACTGAAAGATTATAATTGAAATATGTTTATTAAACAGCAATTTAAAGTTAATAAAAATTTATAATTTTAAATTATCACTTTTATCATTAAAAAAAAATTTCCATCAATGAAATCAAACATAGAATTAAAAAATCCACAATTTAACTAATATATTTATAAATTAAGTGGCATAAAAACTATTTTGGACAGAAATGATTTTGAAAGAAAAAAAAATCAGGTTATTTTAATCATGCCAACCCTGTTAATTTCCCTGTTACTTCATTTAGGAATCATCTGTCTTTACTTATAAATTTCCTCTGATCTGAATTTCAGGGAATTTTTTATACATTTATAATCTTAAAAATTACTTTCATTCAAATTTATTTAATTTTTTTCTGGTTAATTTAGAATTATATTTTTCATTTCTTAAACTATGTAAATTTCTGTTGCTTTAAAAGAAAAATTATATTTTAAAATGAATTCTATGGATATATTTATTAGTCAATTGTATTTCAGATGTATTAAATTTTTTAAATTTCTTTTATTCTAGTCACATATAGTTGGGATTTTTTTTTAATTCAATTAACTTTTATTTGAATACCCAGTCCTCACCATTATTAAGCATTAAGTTTTTTTTCTTTCTTTTTTTTAATTAAGTAAGGTCTTAATTTTTGTAAAAACCTTTAGTTGTGCATTGTAGTTTTGCAAGCTATAAAATCAACCTTTTTGCGAAGGAAAATTGGTATTATCACTTACAAAAGTAAATAGTCTGCATTCTTACTTTTCAATTTACATATCTATAAAAAATGTATTTTAAAGAAAAGTCAGACTACTTGATTGTTTACTTTCCTAATTTTCTGGGAGCAAAAAACTTCAATTCATTATGGCTGACTATGCATATTAAAGTGCCATGTATTTGCCTTTATACATGAGTAGGAAATTGAAATATCAGGAAAAGTTCTATTTTGTCATTGATGTTTTGGTACAAATAATTTTAAAATATTTTACGATTACATTCTATTCTTTAAATCTCATATTGTTAAATTGCTTTTGTTCTCTTTATTAATAACTTTGATTTATTGAGACTTCATATAGAAAATCTTAAATTGTGCTTTTTTTTCCATTCATTTAATACTTCCTATTTATAACACACTGTGCCTGTAGTTATTATTAGTTGGCTGTTAGTATTTCAAAAAGATATGTTGGTTTATAGTAGTCAAAATTATCTGAATTAGAGATCTGGTTTTTGGATGTTTAAAACTAGTTTTTAAACTAATTTTTGGCCAGGCATGTTTTACTTTTAAAAAAAAAAAAATTTAAATTTTAAGGATTACTGCACACTATTTGAAACCTTTGAAAAAAGTTTAAGTGTTTGCTGAAAATGATAAGTTTTAATGGTGAGTTTTCGAATTTTTTACAGTATTTTTCCTTTTGCTGATAATGTCCTTAATAGTGCTGCCTGCATATTATTCCTGACATTTATGCTGTTTCAATACTGCTAAATTAAAAAACATCTATATGCCTTCATATTTAAATATTTTTGACAATATTTAATAACCTTCATATAACATCCTGAATGACCAGAATAATTACCTTTTTCAGAACTTGTCTTTTACATTTAGAATTTTCCAATTTTAACAAATTTGTTAGTGCTAGCTTTTTTTTTATTTATTTAAACTATCTATATTTTTAGTTTCATTTTTAATTGATAGTTATACAATTTGTGTTTTTTATTTTACATAAAGCAAACAAATTTATCTTTGTTTATATAGTTACATAAAAAAAATTTACCAATTAATCATATTGCACGTACTGTTATTTTACTCATTTTACAAGTATCTCCAAATGAATTTTATTTAAAATTGCAAGACTTTTGTTCTGTTAAAATTTTTAGCTTATGAACTATAAGTTATTTATGCACACAGCTATAAGTGATGCTGAAAAAAATAACAGAATTACTCCAGGTATCAATAAAAGCCTATTGCAGTGACTTCAAAATGTTCAGTATTATTTCTAGTGTTGTCACAAATGTTATTGTAAAATGATTTATTGCTCTAGAATTTAACCAGTGCTCTGATTCAACTGGTTCAGATATCAGTCTTTAAGATAGGAAAATTTGAAATATATATCCTAAAAATTTGAATCCCAAATAAATTATATAAATCATTTTTAAAAAATTAATGTGCCAGTTTCGAAATGGTTTGAAACCAGTACTACATTCAACTTTGTTTTGGGATGTACTGTATTTTAGCTTTGAACCTTTAAATCACCCAAATCCGACCTACTCTGATAGCTTTTGTATTTAATAGGTAACATATTGCTCTAACAAATACTAGGCAATATTTTAACAGCAACAATGTTTTAAGAAACAAGAAAAAATCCTTAACTTTTATTAAAAGTATGCTGTCTATAAGTGGAGTTTTGAGATACGTTGTTAACCCTATCAATTCATTATAGGATTCTTATATTATCGGGAGCATGTCAAAAGGTAAACTGGCAGCCACATTGTTTAATTTGTTTACTCAGTCTAATTCTATGAAAATCTATCTTTTCTGAATCCCCAGAAAAAAAGTAATTTATTTTTAAACATACTGCCTTATTTTCTTAAGAGTATAACTGCGATTAATTGAATTCCCAATATAAAAAGTGTCTACTCAAGGATTTTGAAATTGTGTACTACAGTATACTTTGTAGGCAGAGCTTCTTAGGAATGTGTGAAGCATTACAAATGGAAGGTTGAGTCAATACAACAAGCTATATTTTCGAATTGCTTTTTGAGTGTTTTGTGGAAATTCTGAAAACTTATTGCCAATCTGAATACAATACTAAAGAATTCTTAGGTGAAAAGTCTCTTTTGTTGGAAAAGTTACCTTCCACTATTTTGCACCAAATCAATAAAATAAATATTATATTTTCTAAGTATTGTTTTATTGTGACTTTACTTATACCCTGATGCAACTAAAACACGCTCCTTTGCTCATATCTTTCGTACTGCTCCAGCAGTCGTAGACTGTTTCTGCAATTCAACTGTAGCATGAGGTCATTTAGGTTAGATAATAGTTGCTTATCTAAGAAACTTCTCTTTTGGCTGGTCATGTGTGCTATTTTCTTTCTTCACTTATGAAGAATTAATAGGCGTTTTTTCAACTATGGGCTAGAGAAGAATTTTTAACTGTCACTTTTGAAGCAACGTCTGCTGCAGAGTTTTGATCTTATAAATATTGGTGTCTATAATCATCTGAAATATTACTGAAAAGCTCTAAATGTTTCGAAGTATTATCAGCAGATTTGTAAAATTCTTTTTTTTTTAAGCTCTTTTGATTATATATTTTAAATTTATATAATATGATACAAATGCATTTTAATGTATGTCTTATATTAGTAATTCCCAAGTTTTTTGCAATTTCAAAATATTTATGTATCGAAAAACATAACTAAGTAGATCATGAAACATAAGTCTATATCAGGAAGATTTGTTTGTAACTTGTAATGAAATAATACAATTGCAATTACTTTCAAAAAATGATAATTAAAGTTTGTCCATTTATTTTGAGAAAAGACAAACAACAAATATGGATGAAGAAAAAAAGGACAACAGATAACTCCATGTGTGCAATTACTTGATAAATGCTGATATGTAATTTGAAACATTTGCATCCCTTAGTTAGAAACTAGGAAACCATTGTTTAATCAGTACATTTACATAAAATTGTCACTGAGTGCTTGAATATGAACACATAATCAGGTTTTTATCTAGCTATCCCCCTAGTATGTCTCCACCACCGCCATTAAACAGAGTATCTACTTTGAGATAATTCAGAAATAGTTCGAAGTCAAACTATCAAGCTGGTCAAGTAACAAAAAATTTTAAAATGTTACAGTTGAATCAGGAAATTTTTTTCAGCAAAGACCAGTAGTTCAATAAAATTTTGTTTCAATTGCATCAGGGTCTTAAAGAATGTTTTGAGCAAGCAACCCAGAGAAAAGGCAATAATAATTTGTGAACTGCTAGTTAACACATTGACAGATCATGCAGCTATTGCCTTGACATCCAAGACTTGAAAATGCAGTAGAACACCTACTTCTGTTATATATTTTCATTTGAAAATAGTAAATGTGTAACACAAGTTTTTAGCATTAGCTCATTATGTTAATTTCTATTTATCAATGCTGTAATATCATTTTGTAAAAAATTTCTGCTCTTTGTACTCTTTAAAAATTTGACATTTTAAGCCTTGTTTAACTAGTGTTATAAAACTTTTTTTATATATATATAAATGGAAACATAAGTATTTTAACTATAATTTGTTTTGATTGAAATAGATAATGAAAAACATTTGTCTGTCTAGTCTGCAATTAAAACAAAAATTGTGTTTGTAAAAATTTAATTACATTAAAACAATAGCAATGCATACTTACTATTTATTGATGTATTTTGCTACAATTGTCAGTTCCATTTATGTTCTTATAACAGTTTTTAAAAATCAGAAAGCAGCAATATTTCTGAACCTGTGATGAATTACTGTACTGCTCCTAGTGTTTAAAATATTTAATTCAAATTCATTTTATATATACCTTTATGTGCTAGTAGTGATCTCTAGTATATTTCCATCAATGGTTTATTAAATGCAATTTTCACAAATTGGCCTGAAAGATTTTATTTGCCTCTTTCTCTGAACCCATTAAGTAAACTGTTTATTTAAAAAAGGGGTTACCTTTTTCGAAAACTTTTAATTTTTTTAATGGCATGTATTAATTTTTTCCTATATTTTGTAGTCGCCTAAGTTAAAGTTCATTTTTCTAAGCAAGTAAATCAAGTGTTATATTTTAACCTTCAGTTGGCTAAGTTTTGTTGTATTTCACTCTTTCTTTTTTTTTCCCCCTTTAAATCTAAAAAGTTGTATTTTGTTACCAATATTGTAACAAAACACCAAAAAAGGGCTTGGGTAAAAAGCCATCTATGCAATTTATTATGAAGTTTCTCTTTTAACTTGTTATAAGTAGAGGTCTTGCATACTATGCCTGGAAAATCGTAGAATTCTTCAAATCTGTCAAGTATTCACAGTTGATTTGGATTGCAAATATTCAATTGAATTCATTATTCATATATTGATTTCATGCTTCATATAATTTTAATGATACAGTTATTTTCAATGGTTACGATTATCAATTTATTTCAAGAATTATATTTAATGGATAAGCTGATTAATTTATAATCATTGACTTTCACAGAAAAATGAGTATTTTTTTTTTCTCTCTTTAATCTGAAGTGTATTGAATGTGATATAAGATTATTTTAGAAAGTTATATCTTCAACAAAGCTTTCCAAATGAATTTTTCTGCTTCAATGTTCTCCAATATTATATATTTCTAAAGATACAAATTTTAATTATTTCTTAGTTGTTAGTTATTTGTCCTATTATAATTTTATTGAACATGTTTTTAGCTTATTTATTGTTGAAACTTATGTTTACTAGCAATTTAATTTTTCCTTATTTATAACTAAGCATTTAATTTAGATTATGTAAATATGTTTCATCTGACAAATAAGGAAATCTGTTGTATAAAAAAAGTGTATAGCAAGTGTTTTGTCACTTTTATTATAATAAATTACTTTTACTGTTATCTGAAGGAAATTGATTGTTCAAACAAATATTTAATGTTCATTTCTATCTGTTGGATCATATTATAATATCACTATTGTATCATTTATTTAAATAACATTTGTATCAAATGTTTTATATGAATTTGTATGTGTGTTCAGTTTTTAAAATGCTTATATTAATTACGTTAGTAATTAAATTTTTTGAATGAATTAAACTGAAAGATTATACTTCATTACTTTATCATTCATTATGTTTTATGACATTTTCTAGACTTGTGATGAATTTTCATTGAATGTTTGTGTGCACAGGACCAAAGGTTACTTACATGAATAAATAAGATTTCTGCTTTGGGCTGCATATTGATATGTTTCCTCAATCTGAAAGCAAAGAATTAAGACTTGTTTGTCCATTGAACTACTGCCAGTGTATACAATGATCATACCTACATATGGCAGGTTGATATATTATTTGTGCTTTTTTCCCCCTCCTAATAGGTTTCTTATATTTTTTAAAAATAAATATAATTCATCTTTAGTGATATTTTATTTATTAGCTTAATCTTAAAGCTTTGTAGTTGTAATAATAGTTTACCTTGCTTCGAAGGTTAATTTATAAATTTCATTTATGTTTAGTTTTTCTGAGTTGCCATTCTTCTGTCCTCGTGATAGATTTTTGTCTAATCAGGAAAATTGATTTTTTTTTTTTTTTAACTTAATATATATTTTAAATTTTTATATTACAGTAAAAATTATTTCACAGCATACTCGGTCACCAGAAAATTATAAAAATAATAATTTAGGATTGTAGAATAACAATTAGGAATTGAACACTCTTGTCATAATTCACTAATCTAGTTTTTCAGCTTAGTGAATGATCTCCCTAATCCTGGCTGATATGTTCAGGCATATGATTCTTCAACTAATTCGCGGAATTCTGACAAAATTTTCCCGAGATTCCCCAAAATTTTAATTTCGTTACTTCGCCAAAGAATTAATGAACTACTTAGTCAAACACAAAACTATACAATTGATAATCTAAAAAGTAATTCCGGAATGACTAACATTTAAGAGATCGTTCGCTTGAAAAAGTACTAAAAAACTACACATTGGGGGGGGGGGNGGGGGGGGGGGAATTTCTGATAATTTCTTCCAACAATCACTTGTTGTATATTGGACTGAGCTTATCGTGAGAATGTCTGGTTTATTAATGACAGAATAACGTTAATTTGAAACTACAAAAAGCACAAAAAATATTACCTAATTGATGTTTTAAAATTCCCTTTTTTTTATCTCTAAGTCTTAATCCTAGCTTTCTAAATAAAATGCAAGCCTTTAAATAAGGGAACCTGACTAATAAATAATTTGATACATTAGCAGTCTTATTCACCAATTCTTTTCTTTTTTTTTTGTCTTAATTATGTTCTACTTTTATCGCTTTAGTATATTGCTAATACTCCTGTAGCTACTACTGAGTGATATTTAAAGGTCCTTCTTAAAAAAAAATTGTCCGTTCTTATGATTTTTGAAGTGGCCCTCATCATTTAATAGATAATTAAATTTTTTTTTGTGTTCATGATTGCAGAAATAACTAAAATGTATGGCTAGTTTTATATTGATTGATGATTATTGATATTGAGTTTGATAAGAATCTGCTGGGCGACAGACAAACGACCCTTGTGCACTTCCTTTTTTACTACTCTTGAGACTGCTTGAAACAACAACAAAAAAATCAAGTTCAATTAAATGACTTGTGGTTTGTCCTTATTACTTTTGATTTATACTATGTTGGTTAACCATTTCTTTTTGCAACATATTTCCTTAAATGTTTCATAAGAAATATTCAAGGAATCAAATATATTTTTTTAGAAAAAATTTTTTTATACTTTTAAACAGTTTTTTACCGTCAGCCATAGTTTTATATGCTATTTTTAATGACAGAAAATAGTGCTGAAATGTTGACTTGCTCCTTTTTTCCACTGCTATAGTTGATCAAAGACCCAGTTGCAGAAACCCTCAGGCGGGCGCTACAGACTATCACAGCACCTGCAGATTATTTCCCACCTCAGTTTTTTTGGAGAAAAAAAATGGTGAAAAAAATTGCTATCAGAAAAAGAGAACGGGTAAAAATTGTAGACAAGATGAAAAATTTTTTTTGTTTTATTCATTAAAAAATTTTCTATTAAAATAAATCCATACTGAAAAAAACCATATTAATTTTTCTGGTTATTGTCTTATTTGTCTGCAAATTATCTGAGATTGTATTGTAATGAAATTCATTTGATGAACTTATAAACAGGCGCAAATCGGAACACCAGAAGTTAAAATTCTGTTAATTTCTTCCTTGATAAAAAGTTTTTAACACTGCCGACCGAACGAATTGCGCCTTATTTAACAGCTTCAACTATTTGCCAAGCGGGGACATCCCAATTTGTCGGCAAATGGTTATTATCATTTGCAAATTAAACATTTTATAGGGCCTATTATAAGCAGCATTTTTTTTTGGGGGGGGGGAATCCTGAGTATGATATAGACTCATTATTTGTGAAAATTGCAACACCATGAAGGACTTATGCGAGTGAGCTGAAATTTTCAGGAAATGCAAAGTAGAGCATAATATGCAAATGATTAGACGGCTGTAGCGAGGCGTGTATGGTTATCTGCTTGTGGTAAACGTTAGCTCAGACGTTACTTATGCCTCTTCGACGAAAGAGACTGCGTAGGGACCGAGGGTGTGCGGTATTGGTCCTCGTTAAACTGTGCTACCGAAGCGGGGGTGCCATCCCCTCCGCAGAGGATCAAAATTGTGATGGCATGTCTTCGGATCATCCTCCGGGATGTTTCCCAGACCGTCGCCAATAGCCCATTGTGCAGCTCTAGTGCGACGTAAATTAACAACAACTAATCGACGAAAGAGAGCGAGATTTCAACAACTTACGGAGTTAGAAATGGGGAGAATCATCAGCCTTCGTGAAGCTGGATTGAGCATCGTGCAGTAGCCGCTGCACAGGGATGCGTCTTTGGAAGCAGTGGACCCCGAAATGTCACGTTAGCTCGCGATGATAGGCCGTACGGCTCCCTCTAAACAACTGGCAGCACAGTGGTCAATAGCTACAGGTGTTTCCTTGTGTGCTTCATTAATTCGTAGACGTCAAATGCAGCGTGGACTGCGTGCAAGGACTCCTTTATACAAGATCACCATCACGCTAAACCATTGCCGCCTGCGGCTACAATGGGCCAATCAGCATGTCGTGTTTTCTGACGAATCCCGCTTTAATTTGTGGTACCATGATGGCCGCATTCGTGTCAGACGCTATGCCTGTGAACGCCACCTTCCGGAGTGCATTATCGAACGCCACAGTGGACGAACACCCGGAGTTATGGACTGGGGTGCCATAGCATATCATGGACGATCTCAATTGCTACGAATTGTGGGTAATCTGAACAACAACCGGTACATCAATGAAGTTTTACAGCGCCAAGCTGTTCTTTTCCTTCAAGCCTTGCCAGGCGCTGTATTTCAACAAGACAATGCCGCCCTCATATTGCTAGGACTGTTCAATCCTTCCTTGCATTGCGGCAGGTACAATTTCTTCCTTGGCCTGCGCATTCCCCAGATACGTCACCGATTGAACATGTGTGTCATTTCGTTGGTCGGTGCCTCGCTCGTGATCCTCGTCCTGTTGCTTCTACAGACGAACTTTGGGTACGCATAGAAACTATATGGAATGCTCTTCCTCAGACAGACATTCAAAATTTGCCACGTCGTGTAGCAGCACTTATTGCGGTGCGTGGTGGCTACACAAAATACTGATTTCGATCTCTTGTTATTGTTTGTTTGCTTTGAAAGTTTAATCATTTATTTGGACCACTACCACTCAACTGTGTAGTAAATTTCATTCAATTATGACGATTCCTTCATGGTGTTGCAATTTTCACAATATTTAATGTTTAATATTTAATGCTAGCTAATATTTAATGCTAGCTTCATAATATTTAATGTTTTCAAATTTTGTTCAATATATATTAGATTTACCTTTTTTTCCTACAATAAGCACTCCATAATTGCGTTGAAGTCGCAAACAAGTTGGAGAATTTTTGAAGATAGTGCTTCTGAATTAACTCTGTTAATGAAGAACTTAGGAACAATTCTCACCGGATGCGAATAAAAACGTATTGTACATACGCTCGAAAAAAACTGCTAATAAAGTTCTCGTTCGTATGCAGAAATAGCATCTAGTGAAAATGTCCCCTAAATAGCTGCAAAGATGTAAGAGTAAATATTAAAAATTGCTCTTTATCAAAAAGAAAAATTCCTACAAATTGTATTATTAATCATGCATGGGAGCTCTGGGTTCGTGGGCCGCTTCGCTCTTCTCAGCTGTCTTGCTTCCTTAGAGTAAAACCTTACCCATAATTGATTTGAAGGAAGTCATGGACTGATTCAAGATGCTCAAATCCACTATTTCGTAAATTAAAATTTGCAAATATCTTTGAGGAGTTGAGTAAAAAGAAGAAAAAAAATTTTTTTTTTTACTTCTCTAAATGATAATGCACAGTAATTTTCTAGCAACGAAGATTTCAAACGTTTTTCTTTTTTATCATTAGTAGACCCTCTTATTATAAAGAAATACTCTTTCTAACAGAAGATTTTTTCTTACATGTAACAATTTCTTAACTGGAAACAAAGACTAAGGTATGCATCACAAATTAAAATTAGCTTCAGATCTACACTTACAAATTTTTTTAAAATTTTGACCTATTCGTTTTGTTTTAGTCTCAGAATTTATATTGAAGCTTTGTGGATTATTCGTTTGAAATTTCATTTTTCCTGACTTATATTTAAATTCTGCGGCTTTTTTTATTATTTTATTTGGCGTTCTTAATTAAAAGGGTAAACATTATTAAATACATTTATTATTCATATTTTATATAAATAACGTAAGTTGTGTGTTACATTTTATTAACCTATACATTTTGACTTTGAATGTAAACAATCACTTTTACTCTATGTCCCTGAAGGTTACTACTTCCGATTGATTTTTACCCCTAAACTTGAAAAAACTCGCCATCCAATATTATATTTACTTATTATGTTACTTATACAGTAGAACAAGATTTTTCGATTTAAATTGCAACGGAATACGCAAATGAATTTGGAAGACACCGCAAGCATGCTTTGTCCTACCAGATGCTTCCCAAAAAACTAAACGAACAGTGATATTTTTTACAAATATAGCTGAATAAGGAATAGCACTCAAAACATGGCAAACCTTACACTTTATTTATGTTGTGATATTAATTTTCTTAAATTTGTTTTATGCTCACCACCTGTAAGAAGTTATAAATTACATGAAACTCTTGAATAGTAAATTTGAACACAAATCACGATCGTAAAACATCCTAGAATGTTAAGTCTGTTCACACATCGCCTCGTAAGCATAACATAAGCGGAGGGGTACACCGGAAGTTTTCTAAATTTCCTCCGATATTAGGAAACTTGTTATTGTTTACATTCAGTCAACCATCCATTAAAAAAGCATTTAAACTAACTGAACAAAAAATAAGAAAATTATGTTTAAATATTTTCCTTAACTTTATAGCAGAAGAACCAAACAAATATTTTGTATGGACAGTTTTTTAATTTTGTGTTTTATGGATGGTGTTTTCTACACTAGGGAACGCTGCAAGCTCGGTACCGCCTAAATTTCCAGGTTACTGTTTCCGTTGTATTTTAAAGCCATTTGGCATCGTTGTGAGTAGTTACTTTTTGCCGTTTCTGCGCCGACGGTGCCGAAGGTGCCGTCGAGTTGAGTTGAGTTGTTTCCCTCCTGCTGCAGAGTTGAGTTGAGTTGTTTCCCTCCTGCTGCTGAGTTGAGTTGTTTCCCTCCTGCTGCTGAGTTGAGTTGAGTTGTTTCCCTCCTGATTTAGTTTTGGTTTCGGTTTCCAAAGTTTCTTACTTCCGGTGGCAACACTTAATTTAGTTTCGGTTNGGCAGATTTGAGCTCAGAAATTATCTAATTTATTTCTTTTATTGAAAACAAAATTATCCGTTTGAAAACATCGCCTATCAGAATAACATGTAGTAAGCAGCTGCAAACTTTTTAACCGGAACTAGAGTAGGTGCCGAGATTGTTATTGTTTACATTTCTACTGAAAACACCATCCATACTTTTTTTATAGATCCATCCATACTTTTATTATGCCCCCCTCCTGCTAACGTAGTTCTTTTCAAATCGCATCGCGATCTGAACTTGCCACAAACGTTCTTTCCCGTAGCCTCTGATAGCTTACGCGTATATTGCAGCATTTTTTATTTAAAATTGCATCATAAAATTTTTCAATTTGTATAACTATTGATAATTACAGAGATGATTGTGCTCCGGAAGTTTCAAGAAATCATCGATCACATTTCTGAACAAAAATTCTTGTACATTTTATTTAAGAATATATACTTGGGATCTCTTTCATTTGTTAATATTTTTTCTGGTAGAATAATAAATGTGATTAGAGACATAAGTAAACTTATAAATAATTATTAATTTAAATTATACTGCATATTATTTATTTAGAATTTCATGTTTAGACAGATGCTCTTAATTTGTGGGAATGTTTTTCTTCTTCCTCTTTTTGTCCCTTTCCGAAGACTGAGCAAGGATAAGAAAGATTTCTCATACATTTTGTATCGAAATTTTTAAGTTGTTTTGTTTCACATGATTTTGTCCCTAGTGTTTTGTAATTATTTTCATTAATGAAGGAAATTGCTTATATCTTTTGAATATTAAATTTGCAGATGATATAAAAGATCATTAACTGGAAAGTAAACTCGAAATATAATATAATTATTCTTTATGTTTTTTAAACTTTTATTATTAACTCTCATGCATGTTAATGCATGAGAGTTAGTCCCCCCACAACAAATTTTTCTTTCACTTCAGTATGTCCCAAATAGTCATCATAGAGAAAGAAAAAAAAAACCGTTGTTCATTTCATTTAAAAAAATAATTTCACATTTCACGAACTCTCTTTCTATTGAAAACATTTGATATTGTGCGTACTACATTTATTTATTTAGGTATTCTTTTTTATTAATTTTTATATACTTTCTAACTGAAATTCGACAAGCCGTTGAAAAAACTTCGTGAAATAGTCAGTAGTGATTTTATTACTATAATTTCATTTTTGCTTTTTACTATTATAGTATTGCAAACTAAAAATAAAATCAGAATCGGGAACTTTGAATACATTTATTTTAAACTCTTAAGAGTACTATGTATGACTTCTTTGTAACTATGACAGCTTTTGTACTTCAAGCTGTTAAAAATAAAATTGATATCATAACGCCTTAATTTTTTTTCTCGATAAAAATCAATTGTATACATATTATTGAAATTTATTTTGATCTCGCATGAAATATGGATTGTTCAGAAATGCTTGCTGTTTCCCAAATCCCTCATCGAGAGAGAAATCATTAACTCTTTGGCGCAGATGAAAGCTTTTCTCTTTTGTGTGCCCCTTTTATATATTTTTATGTGATAGGTCTAATTCAAAGTAAAAACATAGTTTTGTATTTTTTAAATACAAAAATAATATAATTGTTATTAAAAATATCTGTTAGATTATCGGAATTATATTTGTACCAAAAAAGTAGTTCGAAATTTTTTTATATTCATATTCAAAATGTTAACGACAAACGATTTTGTAAATTAAAGAAATTTCATAAATGGGTGACTGTTTCTCTTAGAATTTAATTAGAGAATTTAAATAATGATTGTTAAAATAGCGAGAAAATGTTCGTATATGGTGGGAATCGTCTTTTTTCATAAGAACATTTTCCTTTCCCCCTTAGCGAATCTGAATCATGTCTATCAAATAGCGAGGAAAACTTTCATGATGCAGGAAATTGTTTCAGCCTCTTGTATAAAAAATATTATTTAAAATAAGAAAATAACTTCTTCCATGATGAAAAAAAAAAAAAAAAACATTTTAAGTAAACCCCTGTTAAAAAAGAATGCTCGGTCTCATCTTATCCTTCCTCAAAGGTTGGGGAAGGGAAGCTTCATTTAAAAGAAGAAAAAAAAAGTTCAGGAGGATTGTCGTGGTGCCATCTATGAAAGTGTTATTGAAATATAAGAAATTTTAAAATGTTAAGTAGTACTTCCTTCATGTAAATTTGTAACTGAATGTATTGAATTAGGGAAAAGAATGCAAAAAGGATATGCTTAAAATAATTCAAATTATGTTAGTTAATTTCAAGCTGAAAATGCCTCCTTTAGTTGATGATTTTAATGAAGTCTTTTTCGCATTAAAGTTAAAATATATAGGCCTAAAATTTTTTAAATTCTCCACTTTGTCATGAGCTCATACCTCCCTCAAATATGACGGAAAATTTACCTACACCCAATAAATAGTGCCTCAACTCTTGCATTATTGTTTAACTACCTAACTGGGTTACATGGTTTATATTGGTCACACACAAATATTTCTTATGTATTTTTCATTAAGTAGTCATGTGCATGCTTTATTCAGTTACTGAAAAATGAGTGAACAAAAGAGGAAAGCGATATTAATATTGTGAGTAGTAAATGTATTTTATTTAATATATTAATTGCTGACTTTTCTCTATATTGTATTGAATGAACGTTAAATACTAAGGATTATATAAATATATTTACATTTAAAAACTATATTCAATTTATTCGTATTTCTGCTCGCAATTGTTCTAAGTTAACATCTTAATCACCAGTCATTTCACATTTAAGCATCAAATAATTACATATACGTTAAAGAATTAAGCATAGATTCTTGCAAAACTTTTTATTCATTCAAAGTTCATCAATTAATTTAGAGAATTGATCATTCACCTATTAAGGAAATACAAATTTCTAGTGAAAAAGCAGAAAATCAATATTCTTAATAAAATATAATTATGTACTCTTTTAGTAATCTTTTATTATCTCTTGATAAGTTTTAATTAGTTACGTTATTAAAGTGAGCATGCCGTTTTGTATCGTGTAATCATCTGCCATAAAGGACATGGAGAAAGTGTTATTAATTTATCAATAGTATACTGCTCATGCTTGAAAACATGCCTTGCATGGGCATTCTGTTTCCAATGGCAAATGTTTAGGTCATGCAATTTCTCATACTTATCAATAACGCTTAAAGCTTTCAATGGTTTGATGGACCGACAATAAATTACGAACAAAAAAAAAAGTGTTTTTGAACACCCTTTATTAGAAAATATTGTAATAAACTTGTAACTTGTATCAATTACTTTGGTTATAGTATGAAATAATTCCATAAAACTTTTAAAACCCAACTTGAATAGTTATGGTAATGCGGACATTTTCGTAAAAAATAGTTTTTTTGTCTTACGTTTATTTTTTGTTTATCTATTCTTTTTTTCTCTTTTTTTGCTATAACTAAAAATATTCAATAAAATAAAATAAAATTTTAGCAGCAATTTTTAATTAATGGAAAATTTTCTTTCTAAAATTTGAAAAAAAGTCGTTAAAAATTGCATAACATATGAGCATTCCGATTTAAATATTGATTGTAAAATGACCTTAAAACCTCTCCAGCAATAAAATAATCCTCTTTGACGTTTTTGTGCCTTATTTTATAATTTAAAATATCGCCTCCACTAATTAATTAGCATATTTGAGGTCTATCCCTTTAACCCTGGGGTCGCCAAACTTTTTTGATTATCGACCCCTATATAATTTTTCGAAATCTCCATCGACCCCCATAAAAGTAATTTTCTGATAATTAAAATAAAACTCTATTAGATACTGTGTTTGTGCATTTATTTTATGATTTTAAACATTTATTAAAGTAATAGTGCATTGTGTAACAATAGTTTTATGAAAAATATATTAATGATGAAATTTAAATACCATAATATTTATTAAATACTAATAAGTAATTATGAATAGTTAGAAGTAATAAGTAAAGAAACTACAGATTTATTGCTTCTTAATCAATGAGATGGGTGTGCCTGGTGTTTTTTTTGCAAGGTTCGCTGTATTAGGTTCAAAATTGGTCAATTTTAATTTTCTTCAAAATTAGTCAATTTTGTAATTTTAGTAAAAAAATACAAAGTGTGGTATAGTTTTGTCGCGGGCTGTACTAATCCATATTATTAATACTTACCTTCTTTTTTTACATGCATTGATAATTAAAATTGATATCTAAACTAAACGAATGGTTTTATCGAAACAATAACTAATTATCCAAAACTATAAAAGTTTTTATAATGACACTGCAAATATTCAACACTGTTCATAGTTTGCAAAGATAGCTGAAACTGCGTATTGTAGTCTTGGTTTATTTGTATTTCTACCAATTCACATAAATAATGAAAGACTAGAAAATATCTAACTCTAAATATACAAAACACATCAAAATAAAAACAAGGATAAAAAAAAAATACAAGAATTTTGAAGAGGGGGTTTTGGGCTCGAATTAAACGTCCGTACTTAACGGCGGTTCCTGGCAGA
The DNA here is from genome assembly GCF_043381705.1 of Parasteatoda tepidariorum. Taxonomy (NCBI): domain Eukaryota; kingdom Metazoa; phylum Arthropoda; class Arachnida; order Araneae; family Theridiidae; genus Parasteatoda; species Parasteatoda tepidariorum. Next base: position 67,972,575 of record NC_092214.1, read on the forward strand.
CTGTCTTAGTTCACCGCCAGAGGCGCTGTAGTGGGGGAAAGAGGAACGCTTGTCACAGTATGATATTTGCGTTTGTGACGTCAATGCTCGTCACACGTGACATTTGTACAAGCGCACACATGCATATGACTTATAAACTGTGCTGAGTTCGTGCCATGTACGTAAATACTTGTTTCACCCAAATAAATACGTTTATTAGTTTATGTTTTATAAAGAAACTGATATTAAGTCAATTATAAAAAAAATCACAAATTTTACATACTTAATTAGGCATGTGTGATTTGCGTATTAAGAACTGTTTTTTCTTCGACCCCCTGGCTCAGATCGACCTCCGCTTTTGTTAAATCGACCCTTGAGGGTCTATATAGACCACTTTGACGACCTCTGCTTTAACCATTAAGATTATGTCCTAGAACGTGTAGACGCGATCATTAGGTCAAAAGTTATTCAGAGTGGTCAGTTTTTATTTATTTTTTTTTTTTTTGTGCAAAGAAAAGAAGAAAAAAAGTGTGTGTTTTCAGTGAGCGGAAAAAAAATTTTTAAATAGAAAACTGACCACCCAGAATAACTTATAATCAAATGATCGGATCTTTACGTTCTGGGACTCAATTTTAATGGTTGGAGGGGGTGACCTCGAATATTCTAATTAAATATCGCAGACGAGATTAAGTTACTAAATCAGACGCAAAAACGTACTTCCTTTGTGTAAACATAACTTTTTTTCAACGGATTCAGATTTCTGACCCCAAAAATATAAGAGGTACTCGCAATCTGAGAAATATGATCCTAATAGTTTGGACAGGAGAGGGGTCCAAATTTTGAACCCCCTTAAAGTTAATTTGATTTTTTTCGTATTTTGCTACATGTCGAGAACTTTTTAAGGGAATGGAAATATTTTCGCACACAATTTTGAAATTCGTTTGTCTGAAGATAATTCCATGCACAAAACAAATTTTTGTAAATATTCATTATTTTTTTATTATTTTATTTAATAATAATCGATGGAAAAAACTGAAGTGCAAGGTTGTGATTTGTTGCATCATATTAATGTAATTTTACATAGCAAAATACGAAATTTGAGTGAAATCGGTTGAATAGTTCCTGATAAATCGAATTTTAAAAATGTTGTATATTTGAAGTTCGATTTCTCAGGAGCTATTCGACCGATTTCACTCGAATTACATTTTGCCACATGAAATTTTGTATTTTAAATTGATGCAATAAATTCCACACCTTACTTTTTTGATTATTATTAAATAAAATAATAAATATATACTAAAATTTATTTTTTTGCATGGAATTATCTTTGGACAAACGAATTTTATTATTGGGTGGAAAAGTTTTTCAATTGGATTAAAAAGCTCCCGAGATATAGCAAAATACGGAAAAAATTAAATTAACATTAATAGGTACAAACTTTGGACTCATATTTCCCAGATTGCAGCTACCCTCCATATTTAAAAAATCCGAATCCGTTGAGAAAAAGGTCTGTTTATTTAGAGAAAGTACGGTTTTGTGTCTGATTTTGTAACTGAAAGTATCGTTTGCACTAATTTATTAGACTATTTGAGATCACCCTCTCGAACCACTAAGATTGAGTCATAGAATGTGAAGATCCGATCATTAGATTAAAAGTTATTCAGGGTTAAAAAATTATTATTCATTTTTTTTTTTTTTGCTCGCTGTTCATAAGTGCAATGAACGCATGTCCAATATGTGTATGTAAAAATATACAATTATATCTATGTTCAATGCATGCATGCGCAATGCTCCAAAAAAAGAAAAAAGGAAAGAAGTGGATCACCCTAAATAACTTTTGATCTAAATATCGGATCTTTACGTTCTAGGACTTAATCTTAATGGGTCGAGGGGTTGATCTCAAATATGCTAGTTAATTAGTGCAAACGATATTTTAAATCATAAAATCAGTTACAGAAATGTACTTTCTCTGAATGAAAATTTTTTTTTTTTTAATATAAAACAAGGATTCAGATTTCCGAACTCCAAAATATAAGGGGTAGCCGCAATTTGGGAAATATGCTCTCCATAGTTTGGACCCCTTACTGTTAATTTTATTTTTTGCTTTTTTTACCATATCTCAAGAACGTTTTAAGAGAATTGAAATATTTTTGAACACAATTATGAAATTCTTTATTCAAAGATATTTCATGTAAAAAATAAATTTTAGTAAATGCTTATTATTTTTTACTATTTTATTTAGTAATAGTCGAAAAATTTGATTTGAAAGGTATATTGCAGAATACAAAATTTGAGCAAGGCTCCCGTGAAATTGAATTTCAAAAATGTCGGATATTTGAAATTCGGTTTCTCAGAAATTATTCGACCACCGATTTTGCTCAAATTTTGTATTTTACCATATAAAATTATGTTCTTTAAAATGATGCAAAAAATTGTATACCCTACAATTCAAATTTTTGACAATTATTAAATAAAATAATAAAAAAATAATTAATGCTCTTCAAAGTTATTTTTCACATGGAATTATTTTTGGATAAACGAATTTTATAATTGTGTGCAAAAATTTTTCAATCCGCTTAGAAAGTTCTAGAGATATGGCGAAATACGCTAAACGTAAAATTAACTTTAAGGGGTTTAAACTTTGGAACGCTCTCCTGACCATATTTCCCAGATTACGGCTACCTCCTATATTTTGGAGGTCATAAATTTGAATCTGTTGAAAAAAAGGTATGTTTATTCAGAGAAAGTACGCTTCTGAGTCTGATTTCGTAACCTGAAATATCGTCTGCACTAATTAATTAGCATATTTGAGGTCACTTCCTCGGACCATTAAGATTGAGCTCTAGATCGTGAGGATACAATCATTAGATAAAAAGCTATTCAGGACGGTCCGTTTGTTAAATCACACTGTACATGCACGTCCCGCAGTGGACTGATCGTTAAGATGTGGGTCCCAGCAGAACACCGAAGTTAAGCATCACTCGCTGCGGTCAGTGTGTGGGTGGGTGACCTCTTGGATCAGTCTGGGTAGGGACCGAGGGTGTGCGGTATTGGTCCTCCTTAAACTGTTCTACGTTAAGTGCTCGACTTCGCGCAACACATCCTAGAAGTAGAAAGGCCTCAGCACGGATCAATTTAGTTGTCCGATGTGACGTAGTTAACTGCTTAGTAGACGAAAAATAAGGAAGATGTCATTACGTTAGGGGTACTAAGCTGCGCTGTAGTTAAAAATATAAAATATGTCATTACGTTTGGACTACTAAGGGATATTCATGGTAACCCGTGCTGAGGCCTGTTCTTTCTAGGAGGTGTTGCTTCGCGTGCAGGTCGTTGGGCTACCGAAGCGGGGGTGCCATTCCCTCAGCAGAGGATCAAAATTGTGATGGCATGTCTTCGGATCGTTCTCAGGGATGTTTCCCTAACAGTCGCTAATATCCCATTGCGCAGCTCCAGTGCAACGTAAATAAACTACAACTGTACATGCACAGTACGCCAAAAAGAAAAAAAAATCACCTCAATAACTTTAGATCTTATGTTTGAATTTTCAAGTTCCAGGACTCATTTTTAATTCTTTGAGGGGGTGACCTCAAATGTGTTAATTAATCAGTGCAGACGATAAGTTACGAAATCAGATACAAAAACAATTTTTTTCTCCTATGGATTCGTGTTCATTAATTTTACTTTTTGCGTATTTCGTCGTATCTCGAGAATAATAATTTAATTAATTAATTTAATAATAATTTATTATTTTGTATTATTTGTTTTAATGATGTTCGAAAAAAATTTGACCACTAAGGTTTTCAAATTTTTATATTATTTTAAAGAATGTAATTTTTTGTGTCAAAATACAAAATTTGAATAAAATTGGTCAAATTAAAGTTTTAAAGATACGATTTTTTCTTGTATGCGACTTTCTTGTATACAATGAGAACAGCGCTGAAATTTTTTTCCGCAGATCCGCATACTCGCTTGCAAATGATATGTTACTCTTCCATCACACCTAGCGCTCAATTCTGCCCTATATAAATAAATAATCAACTCATATGACAAGTTGTCGGCAAATCAGCTGAACTGTAATGAAGTGATTGTTAGTTTTGTATTTGATGATGGTTCATCGCTCTGAAATAGTTGAAATGTTTGGATGTGGCGAACTAATTTTGATTTAAATAGTAAATAGGAAGAAAAAAAATCATGGCTTTACGAAAAGTCAAAGGAAATTTAGAGCGGATATTTGATAAAAATTTAACAGATTTAGTTCGTGGTATTCGAAATAATAAAGATAATGAAGTAAGATTGATTGTTATTAAACATTCCAAGAACTGATTGTAAACAAAATGAAAACTTTTGGTGTTTTTTTTTTACAAAAATGTTGCTGATTATTATAAAAATGTAGAATTGTTTATGACTTATTTGTTATTAATCGAGCTCAATAGTAATTTGTCATTTACCTAGGTTGTCAAAGTTATTGAGTGTTATTTGGAATTATTCTCATTTTCCATTTCTGTTATTGCGTATCATATTTTTATTATCAATTCAGAATATATTTGTTGATTGATAAAATACCTTACCCTGATTTATTTGCATATTTCAATATATTTATCAAATTGTCCTGATGTCCACTAAAGTTTCTAGGTTAATAATATTGTTCCTATCATTAGCTTACTAATGAAGAATATTTTTTTTTTTCATTATTACAGTCACTCTTGTAACAGTGATAAAAAGTCCTTAATATTTATTCATTTTATTTTTATGCCAACCAGAAGGGAGCTTAGTGACTTATTTATGCATGGGAAAGATTTCTGCATTAGTACATGTATCTCTGCAACTTCTGGGCAGCGGCCCACGAGAGACTTGAAAAAAATAAAATCCCAGAAGGGGACTAACTCTAATGGTATAACTCGCAGCAACCCCTGAGCAAACTTCTACACATTTTTGTAAAAACAATTTATAAGTTTAAAATCTATTTGGTGCGTTAATGAATGTAGTTGACATGATTGATTGCAATGCAAAAATATCCCCTTGGTGACTACTGCAATTTAAACAAAATGATTACAGAGGGGTACCAACTCGAAGGGCATAATCTGTAGCTACCCGTGGACAAACCACTATACATATTTTTTTTTACATAAAAATCCTTTGGTGTCTTGGTAATGTTATATGGTGGGAACAGGTAACAGTATTGAAATATCCCCTACGTTTTACTCCTTAGCATTAGATTAATACGAAGTAAATAATTAGTAATTTATTAAAGGGCAGATTAGTTATTTATTAAAACTGATATTTTTTTCTCTGATGTGTTTAGTTCAAATTATTTTAATATCTTTTACTCCAAATGATCTGTTTCATGTGCTTATACTAATGTGGCTGATAGTAGTTAGTAATAATAAGTATAAACGTTTTGAACTTTTGGTTATCTTGATAGGTTTTATCGCATTAGAAAATGTTATTATTACCCGTCTATTTTTTGTCAAAACTATGATTTAGACAAACTTAAGGGAAGATTTTCAAATAGGTAAGAAAATAATTGCGTTAAGTTTTTTCAACAACATTGCAGTGGCATGTGAGAAACTAAAAAATAAATAATCACAGAATAATTTAGAATACTCAATGATATATTTATGAATTTCAAATTTTAGTAAAAAAATCCAAGGCTAAATGTTACAGTTTTAATTTCACTATCCTATCATAAAATATTATTTAAAAATCTCTTTTCTCAGGAGGAAGGCCTTTAACCCTTTCAATACGGCGAAAAATCAGACTGAGTACGCCTCATTGACGGGATCAGTTATTTCTCCCCCAAGCGATTATTAGATTAAATATCTTTTATGCCTAAAAGGTTAAAGGTCTTGGAGACACATAAACGTCTCCATAACAGCACACCATCAATAACAATTATTTCAGAAGCTTCATTGATGGGACAGCATATGTACCGCCGTAAGCCCAAAGCATCTAAATCTCGGGACAGGGTGTGTCCCGGCAGGAATTCTAGAGTTAATAACTCATTTTTATTGACATTTTACTTAACATTTTGATGATTATTTTAGGTAACGTTTTATTTATTAACATATTTATTTACAAACACTTTTCGAAATTAACAGTTATAAAATAAGTAAGGTAAAAAATTGAAAAATTTGAAAGTCGTGGAGGAACAACATTATCTAAAGTCTGGGTTTCTTGAGGGTAGGGCTGGAAACAGCTCTTGCACAGTGCTACTACGTTGCAAGAGGTGCACACTATTTTCGAGCGTGCCTCTTTATTCATTTTTACGCACCATGCGCATCTTCTGCACGTTTTTCCTTCAATTGGGAAATGGTTTCCAACATTGGAAAGTCTAGTTGTTGATGATGATGATATAGTTTTGGAGGAAGAGGGCCTTTGTTTATTGACTTCCTTGCTCGCATTTCCAAGTGTTCTTTCTTTCCATTCTGTACTTTCGTTCATACATTGGGCAATGTAAATGAATAAGTTTTTGGGAAAGATCTTGAAGTAAGAATGCACTTCGGTGGCTTCGTTTCCTATTGAGAAACTTGTTTGGCCCTTGATGTAACTAACTAGTGGCATTCGTGGTGCCAAGTTAGTTGGATAGGACCCTGAAAATGCTGGTGGATTCTAGTTCAGGAGCTCAACTTCATTGTTAAACAAATCATTATGATTGGGTGAAACGACTTCATTGCCAGGCTCCTCTGCAGTGTTTTTAGTTTCAGAAGGCTCACTAATATAAGCGAGCTGTCTCAACTTGTTTTCAGGGTAAATTCTCTTTTGACTCATTTCGACCCTTTATCAGAGGAAGGAGCCTTCAAATTGTTTAGAAATAATGGTGGTTGAAAACCTAATAAATTGAATTTATTAACACAAAAATCACAGTTAATAAACTACCACTTGAAAATATTTATTTGCTGTCCGGAGCAAGTTGTCGCTTGCTTGATTAGATCTGGAACGATTGATGTGAGAAATTTATGGACTCAGAACGATGAGACGGCCTTAAAATCAGTTTGAAGACGAAAGTGGGCGTTATTTTCTGTCCTAGTTATTTTTCAGTTACTGGGACATCTGTTGTCCCAGCTGTAATATCAAAAATTAACCAGACTGGGACAGCACATGTCCCATCCGGTACGAAAGGGTTAAAAGCTGTAAGCTATTTTTGAATTGAGAAATACAAACTATTAGCTTTACTAATTTTTGTAATGCGAAGAGATTGCTTAGAGAAATTCATGAGGCCTTCACTTTTATTTAGATTGGTGCCATAGCCTAGAAAAACAATTTCAAATTTATGCCACTTTTTACAAAATTTGCAGTTGGAAGCTAAAAACGCTTTTATTGAATACATAAGGGCTAGTAATAAATTGACTTGTTTCCTTTATTAGTTGTTCCTTCATCTGTTGGTTCCCTTGTTTCTTAGTTATGCCTTTTACTTGCATGTAAAGTAATCTTGTAACTTGTATTATGAATTAACTGAATTAATTATTTGTAATGTAACTTGTATTGATATCTTGTAACTATTTTGTCTTAAATTACAGACTAAATACATTGCCCAGTGTATCGAAGAAATAAAAGAAGAATTAAGACAAGAAAATATATCTGTAAAAGCTAATGCTGTGGCAAAATTAACATATGTAAGTTTTATTTTATTTTCCTTAATAGAACAAAATACGTAAGTCTGGTCCATTTTAAGATTTTTTCTTTTTAAACATGTTTGTGGAGATTTTCCAAAGATGCAAATGATAAAAAAAAATTATGATAATATAGATTTTAAAATTTAAACTTAAAAAACATAAATTATATGCATTTTTCAAAAGGATCTTGCATTTAAATCTGTAGAATTAACTAAATCTGCAGATTAAGTCAGAAAATACTTATGTTTTTATTGTACGTGTAATTTGAATAGAACAAAAAATTTGCCTAGCAAACTTTTGATACTGTGCTGCGCATATCATTTTATTGTGGATACCATAAAATACTGATTACTAGTAAAGGTCTATTATTTTTTTTATGAAGAGAAAGAGTAGGCTTAGGGTGGGTGGGATAAGAGCGATTGAAGGGAAGTGCTATTCTGGTTTGCATCTATGAGCAGCTAAAATGATGATCCACCCAGTAAATGCATCTGGTAAAGGTTAGATCCATGGTCTGAAGTGAGACTTAATGTGATGTGTTTATTGCAAATTTAAAAAAAGATTTAATCAGAATCTTCATAACTATAAAAAGAAAATTCATAATCATTATCAAAAATATCTTGAAACTTATCATTGAGAGCATCAGTTTCCTGATTTGCTTCGTTTCTATCACTAACCAGAAACAAAGCAAGCTATCTTCGCTTTCCTTAAAACGAGAACAAAACTATGCATCCTCATGCTTAACTAGTTATTTCTCATCGCTTTGAATGACTCTTAGAAGCTAAGCTCATTTCTTTACTTTATTCGCATTCATCCATTTTTTCTCTCTTCATGTCTTTATTATGTCACTAACTGGGAATGAAAGAAGCCATCTTTGTTTTTCTGAAAAAGAAAACAAAGCTACCCACTCTCATGCTAAATCAATTTTTAATCGTCTTCTTGATCATTCTAAGAACGCAAAGCCTTTTCTCTCTTTTCTGCTACCATTCATTCACTCACTCTCTTTCACCCTTTAAATTTATTTTACTTTATTAAACAGATATGTTTATAAATGCTTTAAAAAGTTAGTTAAAAAGTGATTTTTTTTGTGTACAGAGAGGCCAATGAGTATTGATAAAATAAAAGCAATTACTGTAGAAAGAGTATATTTTTACTTGAAAATTTCATACTCCGTAATGAATTTTGATTGTATTATTTTAGCTTCAAATGCTTGGATATGATATCAGCTGGGCAGCTTTTAATGTTATCGAAGTTATGAGCTCTACTAAATTTACGTTTAAGGTAAGTATTTTGTTGTATATTATTTCATTATGTTTGAATTTGTATTATTAGATTTTTTTCTTAAAAAAGTTCCGATATTTTACTTTAATATTAAGTTTATTTTTGACTGTTTATTTTTTCTTGAGAGAATAAAAAACATTTCAGTAGAGATTATTTTCATTTTTGAAAATTTTCTTTAATAAAATGTTATTTTATTGTATTAACTAGTTTAGAGGTTGAAGTACTTTGCAAATCAGTAATATATATTTGCAATTTGATTAATTAGTCTAGCCATAAATATGTTTAATTATAACAAGTTAACATACTTATAATTTAGTTAATTGCAGACATTAAATTTGTCTTAGATTTATTGTTATCATTCTAAGTATGGTGTCTGCTATATAAATCAAATTATTAAAAAAAGCAATTTAAATCACAATTTTATGATTTGATTTTTTAATGTAGAAATATACTGTAAATAAAAATTATAATTATAGTAGTGTACAATTAGAAGAAAAGAAAATTGTTGTAATGATAAAACATTTATAATTTTTTTTTTTTAAATGTCAATAGACATGTCAAAAATATCAAGGTCTTTAGCCAGTTCATTAATCATGTAGTAAAATTTGTATCAAGAAAATTATTTTTTACACAATTATATATACATAATGAGCTTACAAATAGTTTTTCATTTTGTACATTTTAACTTTTAATAGAAAACTGAATCATATTTATACATTTATTTTTCAGAGAATTGGTTATTTAGCAGCTTCACAAAGTTTTCATGAAGAAACTGAAGTTCTTATGTTAACCACAAATATGATAAGAAAGGTAAAGTTTGAAAAAACTACTGTTTTTAACAGGTTTTAGTATAGTAACTCTTCATTATACCACATTTGTTTGGAGGCAATATGAAAACATGATGTATCAAGAATAATTGCAAATAAATAAAATTGCTCACAAATTATCTATTTAAATTTAACTTTTACCAGTAATTTCTTTCTATTTAAATGCTGAGAGGGCAACTTTCTTCATTTTGTGAAAAATTTCTTCTGGTGTTAGCAAAATTCATGTTTTAAAATGTATGAATGATTCTTTGTTTATTAAATTAGATTTAAAGCTATTTTTCACATCACTTTGTGTGAATAATTCAAAAGTTCATATAAAAAGCCACTTTGTTTAAGTTCTTTTGGGGTGAGGCTTTCAAAATCTTGGCAAAGTAACCAAAACTTTTGAAAGCTTCAGTTTTTGCTTATTTGCCACTGTATAAAATAGTTAACAAAAAGCATAGTAAATGGCAATCCTGTAAATAAAGCATTCTACTTGAATATTTCCAATTAATAAATGCGTAACTCATATGATTATATGAAATGGAGAAATTCATTTCATTATCTTTTTCATAAATTATTTTTAAACCTTTCCTTACATTTTTGTTGATCATATGTCATGACTTTTTGAATTGAATAAGAGTAATTAAATAATTAATTTTGAAAAGTGTGTAAATTCAAGTAATTGTATGTCTTTAAATATTATGTATGCCTTTAAATATCTCATTTATAATTTCAAAATTACTTCAAATATACTTGCAATTCAGTCAATCAAATTATTGAGTTTACATTAAACAATATTTTTAATAGCTGTAACATTTCTAAGGCACACTCATTTTTTATAAATCATTTTTATAAATTTTGAAATTTTCTTTTTAAATTTTGCAATTCTCATTTGTAAAAAGAAATTTTCTTTCCAGTTTACTTGAAAGAGAGTTAAATTCGTATGAGTAAAAATCTGTAGATATAAAAAAAATTAAACTTAATTCGTTTTTTTTTTAATTAAGTCTTTATTAAATTTAAATGGAATTTCTTTAAAATTAGCAATAAAATTTTAACTATTTAATCCAACTAACCAAGAATGCCATAATTACACCCTAGTATAATAAATATATAACTTAATTATAGTGTAAGAACCCTACATTCTACACTCTACTTATTAACAGTTTAATATATACTTCAATAATAGTGTAATAAATATACTCTTCACCTATGTATATTTCAAAAATAGTGTAATAAATATACTCTACACCTAAACCTTTTAGTGTAATTCTTTTACCTACTACTGCATGCTTAACAGCAGCAAAATGTGTGGGAACAATTTATCTGCTGGTGCATCAATTCTTGGACCAGTATTAATTGATTTCAACGATCATGCTCTTATTTTATGATGGATAATTTATTGTTCATGAAAACAATTTGCTTACAATTCTTTTACAAGTTGGTTCGACAAAGTTATGTCATCTTTGCATATGTGTGTTCTTATTTCTTTTTATACTGTGCTGGAATTTATGAACACTTATAAGATTTGAGACAAATTTTTTAATTTGCGATAGCTCATTCTGACTTGTTAATAATGCTGAATTCTTGCATCAGGTTCTTCATTGAGACTAATATTTCTTTCCTAGAATATTTATGGATGATCATATCTTTTCTTAAAATAATTTCTGGATGATAATTTTTTTTTACTCTTTACTTTGAGAGAAGTACTCTTTACTTCGTAATATTAGTACCTTTTCTGCATAGTAATTTACATTACCAAACTCTTTGAACAGCCTGATCTCCTTAAAAAGAAAAAGTATATTTTGACAAAATCCAAATAATTTCAATTCCTTCTCAGTTTTTGTAGAGTAAGGTTATATTATAATTAAATTCTGCAAATGAAATATTCTTTTACCATCAGCTAAAGGACTAAAGTCTACACCTCCAAGCCAAGTACTAAACTTGCTCACATATTAAGCAATAATTTTACTGTAAAAAATGTTTAAGATCTAGCACTCAACAAACATGATGGATTAAATTAATTTTAGATTACTAATTTGACAGATTTTTATATCAGAGATGATAATTTTAAATTTTATTTCTAGGATTTAAATAGTCAAAACATGTATGATGCTGGCACAGCGATGAGTGGCTTTTCTTGTTTTGTTACTCCTGATCTTGCTCGTGATCTTGCCAATGATGTTATGACATTGGTAAGTTGATAATATTTTTTGCTGAATATTTATTGTACATTAATTTTCTATATTTTCTCTTAATTATAATTTTTCTTTTAAAGTTTTATGTAAAAATTGTAATTGAAGTTAAACACTGCTGAATTTTTTTTATTAACTATTATTTTTGTTTATGAAATTTTGTTATTTTTTTACTGAAGTAAATGTTATTTTTTTTTATAAGCATTCAGGAATTTATTTTTAAATTCTCCCGATATTTTACTTTATAATTTTACTTAGCTGGGAAACTATTTCCATGTAAGTATTTCTTACAGTATTTTGTATAGCTTAAAAATGATCCATACATAATTTATAAATATTAATATTTTAAATTTATCTTTTATTGAGTTCTTTTAGTTGGATGGCACTTTTTATATTTCATGGATGTAAAGTTCAGTAATATGTTATTTTAACTGTTAATAATTACTTAATTGTTTTTCTGTATTTATATGATAAATAAAAATAAATCATGAAAAATTATATTAAAAATTTGAGAATACCAGATGATGATGAATTTTTTTAAAAATCTGAAAACTCTCAAGCTCAAAGCCATATTTATGATGACGAACATTAAAATATGAATCATATTTTTTCATGAACCAGAATTTTCTTTCATGTTGCAGCATATTATACCTTTTGTCTTACAGTACAGTGTGACCTTGAAAATCCAGACTTCTGAAATATGAAAATGTCCAATATCTGGATAATCTTTTTTAATTCTTAACAGGAAAAAAATTAGCTGAATGAATTTTAATTTATAATCAAGATGCAGAAATTAGTGAATCGCAATAATTTTGATTTATAAAAGAAAAAAAAAATCGAATTTAAAAACTACATAGAAACCTGTAGCTATTGCTGTTAAAAAACAAAAAAAAAAATCCCAAGAGGGTTATTTACAACGATATCGTTATGAATAGAATGTGTCCTAATGCTATTATACTACACTGGTGTGCAAAACCTAAGCAACAAGTGGTTTTTCGGCCACAGCTCCCCAACAAAGTATAAGATAGCCATGAAATTGCAGTATAATATGCACATAATTCAGTAGAAAGATTATTTGTATGCAAATTTTAGAAATAAAACGTCGTAGGTGATGTAAGTGTACGTAAACCTTGTGGGTCGGCGCGCGCAGGTCAAAGCTGTGATAAAAGGATGAAGAGCACCGTAGTTAAAGACATTCGCTGCAAGTGCAAGTGATTTGTTTTGTGAAACATGTCTTCAAGAAATCATTTAGACGACTTTACTCGAGGAAGAATGATTGGGAAGCTTGAGGAGGGGCGTAGTGTGACCAGTGTCGCCGAAGAGTTCGGGATCAACAAAAGTGTTGTTTCTCGTGCTTGGAATGCCTTTAAAACTACTGGTACAGCTGTTCGGAAGGTTGGTGGTGGCCGTCCAAGGAAAACAACACCAAGAGATGACCGTTACATTGTCCTCCAGGCGAAAAGAAACCGTTTTCAGTCAGCGAGCGCCATATCTCAGCAACTGTGCACAGCCACAGGACGACAAGTATCAAGATTTACAGTGGCCAGACGCCTCCACAAAGGTGGCTTATTTGCTAGACGTCCTGAACGCTGCATACCTTTAAAAGTTAGCCATCGGCGGCACCGTTTAGAGTGGTGCAGAGAACACGAAACCTGGACACCTCATCAATGGAGTCGCGTCCTCTTCACAGATGAGAGTCGTTTTAGTGCTACAAGCGATTCTCAACGTCAGTTGATCTGGAGAGAGGTTGGAGCTCGATTTCATCCCAATAACATCGCGGAAAGAGATCGTTACGGTGGTCCTGGAGTTGTCGTCTGGGGTGGCATTATGTTGAACGGGCGGACTGAGCTTCAGATCTTCGACCGAGGTTCTGTAACTGGAGACCGCTACTGCAATGAGGTAATCCTACCCCATGTGCGTCTGTTCCGAGGGGCCATTGGACCAGACTTCATTTTTATGGATGACAATGCCCGGCCACACCGTACTGCTAATGTTCAAGAGCTACTGGAAAGTGAAGATATCACACGAATGGATTGGCCAGCTTACTCTCCAGATCTAAATCCCATAGAGCATGTGTGGGATGCATTAGGGAGACGTCTTGCGACACGACAGTATCCTCCTGGTAACACCCATCAGCTGAAAGATGCGTTAAAGGAGGAATGGAGACGTTTACCCCAAGAACTCCTGGATAATCTGGTGCTTAGCATGGAGAGACGATGCCAAGCAACAATTACAGTAAGGGGAGGGCATATCCCATACTAGGGAACATCTGCCAGTTGTACTTACGCTTCTTCAGGCAATCATGTGTAACGCCACTATATGTCAAATAAAGCCTTTTTTTGTTCCATACCCTACTTTAAGCTTTATATTCATTTCTGCGCCATTATTCTTTTACCATCGTTTAAGTACAAAATAATGTACATCATATTCAAATTTCATGTCAATCGGATGATTTCTTGTAGAGTTATGACAAAAAACGCACTTGTTGCTTAAGTTTTGCACACCAGTGTAATAAAAACAAGACATGAAGAGGTAATTGAGCTAGTCAAAAAGTGGTTATTTAAGTGTGTGATTTTAATTTCACATGTTGTAATATTCTATTAAAAATGTCAAGATTTTAAAAACAATGTAGAAAAAATGAAATAACTTTTAGAAATTCAAACCATAAGACTACCCTAATTTCTGATTTAATTTTCCCCTATTTAAAGCACGAAAAACTATGACTCAATTGCTCATCTCAATATTCACGTGCCGTAATATCCAACTTATAAAAACTTCTTCGAAATTCAAAGAATTACTGCAGAAATAATGAATGAAAAACCACATTGATTTATGGAATCTTACATATGTTTTTATAATAATGTAGGCCTATAACTTTAAAATCTCTATTGATTTAAAATCTCTATTGATTTAAAAGTAGTGTATCAAAAATCTAGATTTTTCAATTTCCCCGAGCAGTTGGAATTTATGAGGTTATACTGTATCACTTAATTTATTTGTTCAGGAAGAAAATTATTAAAGGTGTATTTTGATCACTGTATTAATTTTTTGAACAAAATGAAATAAATATGCCTTTTTCTAAATTAAATTTTGAACATTCTTTAATCTTTTTACACAAATGGTTTTCATATTGGAGGTTTTGTCATTGCTCATTTGCTCTCAAGCATGAGGGCAAAAATATGAAAAAATTCTTTGTAAAAAGAGGTTAAAAGTGCAATAAATTTTAAAAAATTAAAAAACAATAACTTACTTGTTCTTATGGGAAAGAAACCAGTTTAAAGTTGGATCTGTTATCCAAATCTATTTTTCAGAATCTTGAATATTAAAATTTAAATTTTTTTATCATCTATTAATGAGGAATTCATCTGTATCTTGAATAATGTTTTGTATGATTGTTATATCATTTGGCTTATAGCTTTATTTTATAACAGCTTTCCTCTACAAAACCCTATTTAAGAAAAAAGGCTATTTTGCTTATGTATAAGATATTTTTGAAGTTTCCTGAAGCTTTACGTCCTGCTTTCCCTCGTTTAAAAGAGAAGCTTGAAGATCCTGATCCTGGTAAATATTACTATATTTCTGCTGATTTCAATCTTGCTTTGCTTATAAACCTCATAAGTACTAATTTTGATTATGTTTTCCATCATATATTTCAAATGAAGTGAAATAAATTTTCTATATGAAAAAATTGATAGGAAAGCTTTTCGATATAAAGTTTAACTTAAAGAAGGATCACAAGTTTTTCAACTGGGTAAATTAGGAAAAATTTCTTATTTAATTATAATATATTATCAAACTTCTTAATTGTAATTAAAGATCTAAGCAATAAATATTTTAAATTTTCCAAGAAATAACTGCATAAAATTTTTTAAGATGTGTTTCTTAATGTTTTGAAAAGATGTCAAATGAATACAATGTTGTTGATTTTTAGTTACAGTTTAATGTTCTGGCATATCTTTTCTTTAAAAAGAAAATAAACAAGAAAATATTTTTTGTATATTTCTGTTGAGAGGAATATTGAAAATTTATAATTTATAGACTTGTCAATGTATAAACCAGGGGTGGCCAAGATCCTTGATAGTCGAACCATTTTTCTAAATTTGAAAATATGTATTAAAATATGTACGAGGGTTGTTTTTTTTTCAACCTCCGATTGCACAGTATGATGGCCAGGAATGCAGCAGGTGATTGGTGTGCGCAGTAGGCGACTGCGCATCTTCCCCGCACAAACGCTCTGTAATGCCGATTCCAACAGGTCATTTCCAGTTGAGTTGCAGTCACATAAACATGGCTGTCGCTATTGATTCTCTCGCCAACTGTGAATTGCGAGCTGTTATCCGTTTCTTGCAGGCAGAAGGGAACAGTGCAGCGGAAATTCATCGAAGAATGAGTCGAGTGTATGGAGACACCTTTATGAGTGATGGCGTTGTTCGTGAATGGTGCCGAAAATTTAAAGATGGCCGAACTGATATTCATGACGAAGGCGGTCAAGGACGCAAGTCTGTCGCCACAGACGACATTGTTCAGCGCGTTGACAAAGCGGTGAGGGAAACTCGAAGGTTCACCATAAGTGAATTATCGATGAAATTTCCAGGTGTTTCAAGATCTGCCCTGTACTCTATCGTTACTGAACGGTTGCACTACAGAAAAGTTTGCGCTCGCTGGGTCCCAAGGATGTTGACTGACAACCACAAAACTCGCCGAATGGGTGCAGCTTTGGATTTTCTTGACCGTTACAATACTGATGGAGAAGATTTTTTGAAATCCATTGTGACAGGTGATGAGACATGGGTTCAATTTGACACGCCCGAAACGAAACGACAATCACAACAATGGATGCACACAAACTCTCCAACGAGACCCACAAAATTCAAACGAACCTTCAACAGCCATAAGATTATGGCAACTGTTTTTTGGGACCAAAAAGGTGTGTTGCTTGTGGAGTTTATGCAGCCTGGAACAACAATTAATGCAGATTTATATTGTGAAACTTTGCGACGCTTACGGAGAGCTATTCAAAACAAACGAAGAGGCAATCTGACTTCTGGAATTGTTCTGATACAGGACAATGCCCGTCCCCACAGCGCTCGTGTAACCCAACGACTCCTTCAGCAATTTCAATGGGACATTTTCGATCACCCACCATACAGTCCCGACCTAGCACCGAGTGATTATCATCTTTTCCCTGAACTGAAGCAGTGGCTTGGAGGGCAGCGCTTCCAAACTGACGTGGAGCTCAAAGAAACCGTCACAACTCACTTTCAATCATTGGCGGCTACATTTTATGAAGAGGGTATTGCAAAGCTTGTTCACAGATATGACAAATGCTTAAATCGTCAAGGTGATTATGTAGAGAAATAAGTTGTATTGTACATAAGTTTTGGTGATAAAATCTTTTTTTTATATTGACCGGTCTTTTCTTTACAGCCCATCGGAGGTTGAAAAAAAAAACAACCCTCGTATTAAATATGTATTTAAAAGGTATTAAACATTTTTTTTTTACGGAAATTATATTTGTTGAAAACATATAAGTAAAAGTACAAAATATGTGTATTAAATTTAAATATTAAAAATTAAACGCATTTTTCTTGATAATTCTTTAAAATTTGGTGAATAATTGGTGACAGCACTTCTCAGTATTTCTTTGAGATGCTAGTTAGTTAATATTGATCAGTGTTTGGATTTCACGAATTTTAACGTGGAATAAAATGATTAATTTAAGTACGTTTTTCCGAATATTGAAATCTATTGCATTGGTCGATTACACTACTGTTTATGTTCGTTCGCGCAGCTTTCGACGAGTCATATCATTCTTAACTTGGACGGAAATGCGATTTGTTACAACATTGCACTTAGTCTTTTTGTTGTCAGTAATTTAAAAGACATTTTGAAACACATCCGGAACGATAATAATTTTTAAAAATATAATAGCACAAAAAGGAAAGGGTGACTCAGGTTAATTTATCAAGAGCCACAAATAATCTACCAAAGAGCCGCAGGTTGGCCCCCCCTGGTATAAACCATAAGCACATTAACCGTGAAACATGATTTTCGAATGAGTGATCAAGATTTTATTAAACTGCGTTAAAAAATTGCCCTAAGTTTCATTTAATTATTGTCATGAAAGTTTATTACTTCCACACATCATATCTGGTAGAGTACAAAATTAGGTTTAATACCTTTTTGTTTTACTAATAGCATTTTCTTAATTCATCATTATAAAAATTTTTTCTAGGTGTTCAGTCTGCAGCTGTTAATGTTATATGTGAACTGGCTCGAAAAAATCCTAAAAACTATCTTTCATTAGCTCCTGTATTTTTTAAGTTAATGACAAGTTCTTCAAACAACTGGATGCTTATCAAAATTATAAAGTTGGTGAGTTGGTTTAAGTTACAGGTTGCCGAGTTTCTCTCTATGTTTTTGTTTTTATTTATATTATTTTACTGTGCAGAGTTTGATTTAGTTAGTATATTTATGCGAGTTTTTTTGGAAGAATATAAAATAATTTTTAAAGTGTTCTGCCTTAAAAATAATACAGTAAAATGTTTTAGTGTATTATTTAAGTAAACTTTCCCCTCCCCCCCATATATCTTGTATGAAAAAAATTCTCATTAAAACTTGTAAAGAAAGATAAGTTATTTTAACTATTTAATTTTTCACAGATGCTTTTAATGTTATAATTTAAATAAATGTTTTTCATTACTATGACTTTTTTCAGAAAACTTACTTAAACTGTAGTAATATAATTGTGAAACCATAAATTTAGTTCTGACTTTTTTCATGCGTACCTTATAAAATCAAATCTTCACACGCTTGCTTTGAGCAATCTGAATATTTATATAAACATTCCTACAGTACAATAAATTATTTTTAGTATGAGTTCATAGGTTATAGGACAAGTGTTGTTTTTTTCAGATTATCTAATATTTTGAATTATCTAATGAAACAGAACAAATACAACAATCAAACTAATGTGGTGAATTCTTTTTAATTAGAACTGTTTATCTAATTAAACAGTTCTAATTAAACAGAATTCACTGCATTTGTTTGTTAAATTTAGGAAAAATTATTTTGGCACTTGTTTTGCTATGCTAATTTTAAGGTCAATGTAAACATAAAAAATATTAAAGTGAAGTTCACTAACAAATTATGCTTCATTAATATGGCGTTCAAAGTAGGCTTGATAATGTATGACTTTTAAATTTCATCTTGTTAAATTGAAAATGAAATGTAAATAGTTTTGTCATCTATTTATTTATGTGTTGCAACACTTAGCTAGTACAACGAGCTAGAAACAAGACTTTCTAATATAAGTGATTTTTTGGTTTGTTTAGAAGATAAAAATATTATTACTGATTTTTTTTTTAAATCTATGCATAAAAACTGAAAATTCATCAGAAAATTTTATTGGAGTTAAGTTAAACATCAAATTCATCCTATAAATCATGTTAAGCAATTCATAAGCAGTCAAAAAATAATTCTCCCTTTCATTTTTTCAATTTAGAACTTTCATTCTAAACAACATTCATTTTTTTTTTAAAGTTTAAAAATAGAGTATAGTCTTAATGTGATATATTCTACGTATGGTATTCATACATCAAATGAGGCAAAAGTTTGTAGTATATCCAGTTAAAAGTCTAATCTTGGTTAAAGATCCCAGGTTTGTTAGAAAAATTTTAAAATTGCAGGAGTTGTCAGTGTGTACCAAGTGCTATTTTCAAGAACAAAATCTATATCATTGAAGTAAAATTGTTGTGGCAATAATATTTTACCCATTTGTTATTCAGTGTATTAAAAATTTGTTTGTGTGTTTATGCTGTGTTCAATTTAATCATTTTTATATTTGAAATTGGTTGCAATGAATTACAGTAATTTCCACTAGATAGGCTGTGGCCTATCTATATTTAAATATTAAATTATCACCATATGTGGGATATCTGAAGGTGCAGCATATAGAATGATTTCATTTTCCCGCAAGCTTTGTGCAAGAATTTCTAGATTACTGTGGATTTATTAAAACATAAATGTTTTTAGAAGATTTTGACATTGTAAACCAATGTCAGATTTTTTGCTCTGAAAGTTGTATTATCTCCTTATTTTTAACTATTATTTTTGTTTTTATTAAAATATGGCTTGATAAGACAAGTTTGTGATTAATGGTGATCTTTGCAACTAGTCGACAAATGTGTTATGAAATCAGAAATTATTTTTAAAATAATTAAATTGGAGCGATATGTTTCTCTTTTTCCCTTTATCTAAATTTTGATTGTAAATATTTTATTTTCAAATTGTTCGCAAATTAGAAAAGATCTTTTCATTCCATGCATCAATCGAAATTTTACTTTCATTTATTTTTCATAGTGATTACATTGTCTTTAACTGAGTAACTGCGAATAGTTTCCTAATTTCGGAAATATTTGCAATTATGCAATTAATTAAGCGTCAACTTTGTGAAGGCAGAAATAAGAAAAGTGAAGTGGAGTTCATTTTAAGTGGTGCAGTATTTGCTTTTTGGCTAAAACTTTTTGTTACTTAAGGGTCCTGATCTAAAAATATAAAAAAATGTTTAAAAATGCCATGTATGATGGTGTAATCTTTCTACCAGAAATTACCACAGCAAAATTTTAAAGCAGTTTCTTACTTTACCGAGTCTTCTTCACTTTTTTAATACACTGAGTTTTTGCCACCATTTGATATATTTACATTGATTTAGTAATGCAGTTTGGTTTTAGTGTACTTCTTCCTGCCCATATATTATAAAACCCTGAATTCAGTTAATGAATCTAAAGCACTTTACCTGACATTTTGAAAATCCATCTATTGTATTGCTCTGTATTAAATTTAATTACAAACTTTTGCTTTACTTTGTATTATGGAACATTTACATATTCATGTGATGTTTATTTTGTGTTTCCCTAAGAATTGTTTGAAAAATATTGGTGTATATTGTGTTACTTTACTTTCTAATAGCTTTATTTCAATAGGCACTTATTTTCTTTGTAATAATTTTTATAAATATTAATTACAATATAGTTGGATGTAAATTATCATAATTTATAATTTTTAAGTAGTATATTCAAGATAAATGAATTGTGTTTCATTCTTAACAGCAGTTTTTCTTCATTTTGATTTTGCAACTATACCGGCTTTTACTTAACTGGCTAATTTTTAATATTTTTAAAGCATTAATTTGGCCTGTGGCTGTTCTTAAAAAACCTTTTTTTTTTGAGTTGTTCGAAACAATTTTCATTCAGAAATTTGATCTGTTTCCATAATTAATCCAACTGACCTTGAAATTTAATAACAAAATTGTATTACTAAAGAAACTTCAAAAGTTTTTATTGTTTTGTGTATGATTTAATTAAGTACTTTTCTTGAATATTTTCTCTGGAATGTTTATTCAATGATATGTATATAATTAATCTTATTTCTTTTAATCACTAAACTGTTGTTTGATTTTTTTCATTTAATTTTGAATTATAATATTTAGTTGACGATAGAATTTTTTTTTCTCATTATTTTGCATCATATCAGTTGCTTTTGATAAAAATTCTACTGAATTTTACTTCCCATGTCTTAAACTCAATTTTGTTTTTATTATTTAATATAATAATTTGTATTATCTATTAAAATCATTAGATCTTTAAAAAAGGTTTTTCAAAATTACATTTAAATAAATGTAAGAGCTTTTTGCATCATACTTGTATATCGTCTGCTGTACTATGTTATTAATACTTTAACATTTAGTTCGCATATCTATATGCATGTTTTGCTGTCCCTTCTGCTCTGGGCATGTGTGAATGTCTTTTCCAATTCCACTCTCCTCAGTCATTCTCTCCCTCTTCCAGTTTGCTGTTCTGACCTACATTGAACCCAGACTGGGTCGAAAATTGAGTCAACCTCTCATTAATATAATTCGCAGGTAATGAAATATCTTTCCAATGACATCCTTTTTCATTTCGTTATCTTTCGCTTTTACCACGCACTCATTGTTATGAAACTTGGTGTGCATGCTTTTTCATATTACTTCTATCTTCTATTGTTTTTTTTCAACAACTCTTCTTTACATTTAATTAATTTATCAGATTGGTTTGTGTTTGTCGTAAATGCACTGCATTTGACTGCATTTTTATTTCATTTGTATAGATGCTAGCTTTTCTTGTTGCTTTGTTTCATTTTATTTATCAGTATGCAAAAAAAGTAAAATTATTATTTATAGCATATCTGCTTTTTCTATTGTTTTTTTGTTCCCTTATTTGGTGATCTCTTGTACTGTATAATGCAATGCAGATATGATTTTCCTAAAATGGTAATTATTAATATGAAATTTCCCCCAAAGTATCATGTTTCATAGTCTTAGACTGTTATTGGGATAAGTTCTTTGTCGTTTGTCCAGTAGGGGTCAGAGTATAGTAAAACCTTCTAATAGGTTTCCCCCTTTTGCAGTTTGGTGCCCTGACTCCTCTAGAACCTAGACTGGGTAAAAAGTTGATTGAACCACTCACTAATTTAATCCACAGGTAAATGCTTTTAAGTTTGTATTTGCATGTTTTTTTAATTATTGCAATTATTATTTTAATTTTGCAATGATATATATTTTGACTGTTATTATTTTTTATTTTGCTGCTAGTTGTGCTTCTTATTATAATTTTAGCTAATAAAAATTTATTCTCTGCATATAAACTATTTGAGCTATGTATAAATTGTGTTCATGAAGCATGAATTCTTCATTATTATATATTGTCTTTTTTTGTTCCAGATCACCACTGTAAGTGTTTTCTTAAAAAAAATCTTTCATGAGTTTTTTGTGAAATTGCTACAGTTATCTAGTGAATATAAATTATAAAAGTTATTTCTCATATAATTTTCTTTTAAATTTACTCATTTTAGCATGCCAATTTTTTAAATAAAAATTTTCTATTTGATGAACAATGTTTATATAAAGTTATACCATATGATAAATCTAATTTTTCAAACACTTTTATTATTGGTAATAGGTTTCAGTTTTTTATAAATTCTTTTAGAATTTAAGCTCGAATTCTGGCAAAGTGATTCCAATGTGGTAAATTACCTGTTTTTAAGTCTTTATAAGGTGAAGAAATATAAGGAAAATAGTGCGACTTAAAATCTTGAAAAAAGTTTTAAAAATTATAAATCAAACTCAAATTAGTTTTATGTCTATTTCATGGTTATGATTTAAACTTTGATCCCCATTCTAGATTTATTTATTTCCCAACAGTGTGTGTGATTTATTTTATTCCCAACAGTATACGATTTTCAACATGAAGTTGGAATTTTTTTAAACAAAGTGAAAACTCTGAATGAAACACTATTTAAAGTTAAGACTGCATAAAATTTCTTTTAAAAGCATGAGTATAAATTAGTATAAGTCTAAAATTTATCAAATGAGAGGAACCTCTACAATTATAAAAGGGCTTGTTTAACTGTTATTCCTATTACTTTTTGTTTGTTTGTTTGAAAAGTAATTTTTCATATTGTTGTCAGACTTTTATAGTTTATTGTAAAATTATGCCAAACGAAAAACATAATACATAACAAAAAGATAAGGATTGAATACTTTTTTATAATTAATATTTATTTTAGTCCAAGTGATTATTTTGTGTAAAAGTTGTTAATTAAATTCAGCCATTAGTCTGTTAGTAGAAACTCAGATTTTGATTGCAAAAAAAAAAAGGCTGATTTGAATTGAAAGATAATTTGAATTGTTTATTTCTATATTTATTTAAAAAAATCTGCAAGAATGATGTATGATGTCTTTTTACTCAGATCGATTAGAGGCTCTCTACCTTTTTTTGTCATATTACTGAATTTGGGACAAATATCAATGTTCCCATGATGGATGTTTTCAATACAAGAGTAAGCAAAAATGATCCATCAGAAGCCTTTTCAGTTCCTCTGCTAGCTTATTGTTTATTATCTTATTAGGTGATATTCTTGAACTGCTGATTTTGTTCTAACCTAATCAAATCAGTAAGCATAGCTATAAACTTATTTAGTTATGCAATGATTCATAAGATTTATATTAACTTATTTAGTTATGATAAATTCCTTTAAATAATTTTTATTTCTTTAAATAGGCTATGGTTGCCTTAATTTAAATTCATTATTTTAGCATTTTTGGTTTCGTTCTATTGTTTGATAATGTTTTTTGTGGGTTTTTGTTTGATATTCTCAGGGGTTTATCCAGGACAAATTTACTACCGTTTAGCCTTATCTTCACAATTTCAACTTTAGGAAAAATGGTAGTTTCACAAAATGCTTTTAAAAAAGATTCTCTTCCCCGCCTCTTAAATATTTGTTTTTGTATCCCCATAAGAAATGATAATTCCCTGGTTAATTCCACATGTACGAATAGGTAGCTGCATGGTAAGCCTAAACAGTTGTTTATGCCATATTAAAGCGAGTTTTTTTTCCGCAGAGTTTTTTTTTTTTTAGAATAAAACAACGAGGTGCTTCCTCTGTAAACTTAACACGAAGTTGAAATTCGTTATTGAGAAACATTATTCTAAACATTCGAACATTGTTCTAAATTTATTCTAACAGACCTTTATTTTTGTATGAAATTTTTTTTGTCTGTGAATCTTTTTTCTATATGGGCCCAAGGGAAATGTTCTCATAATGAAAATAACTTTTAGTGCAAGTACTGCTAATGCATGTTTTTTTTTAAAATTAAAGTTGAAATTTAACAATGGACAATGATTTTTATGGATTTTTGAATTTGGATACAATTTTAAGCCCAAAATTTTACAATAGCAAAATTATCTTTGAATGTATGGGGAAAAATATATAAAAATTTTACTAGTCATAAGGGATTTATATTTGCAGTGACAATTTGTGAAGATATCTTCTTACTTTACTATATTTTTGTGTTGATTTTTTAATATAATTTTTAATTTTCACAAATTATGTCTAAATTTTCCTGAATTTTCCTCTCATAAAAACCTAGACAGACCCCTGATTCTATTTCTGCACATGCTGAAAAATGTGCTTGTCCATTCAGTATAAATTTTTATTTCGTAAAGATACATTGATCTTGAAAAATGAATGACAATCAACGCATGGAGCTAAATTTTAATGACACAGGGGTAAAACCTTAAATATGCTAATTTTTTAAGGCAGACAATATTTGAAGTTACAAACAAATTCTTACTAAAAAAACAGGGATAAAAGACATTTGCGAAAAAACCGAAATTCACTTTTTTCTCCCAATTTTTAAAATTTTCGACAATGTTCCAAAAATTTTAATGTTTTTGAGGATCCAACTATTACAGAATAACTACCCCCCCCCCATAACTACCAAAACCCAAGCCACTCAAACGATAGTTGTTCGTGGAGCACAGACTTTTCCCCCCTGCAGTAACCTCATAAGAAAGAATGATCCTCAGAAAAAATTAGGTGGAGCAGCAGGTTCGCTGTTGCCTTGACAACTGCTACTTCTGATATAGAGCAGAAAAAGTGAGATCCTTGACTTCTAAGCAGTCTCGTTTCAGCCGCCGATATTTGATCTGGGGTATTCCTCCTTGATGCGACGCACATTGAATTTGCACATCTGTTTATTATAGTTCTCACGACTCCTCTAGTTCTTATTTTTGGCCGTTCCTGCATTTGTCCATGCATATGTTTGTTTTTCATTTACTTGTGTTCTTTTCACGTGGTGCATCATAAGATGAATTTATTTTAACGATGGAAGTCACTTTGATAGACGATCACAAAGTGCATACGATCCATGCTGCTGAAGAAAATAAATTTCGAGTTTGATTGGTTAAATAAAACAGTCAAAGTGACTAAAACTATTTTTAACAATCAGAAGATATTAAGGTGAAAGTCAGCAATTGTTTTAATTTAAAATGATTGACTGGCAATTAATTTAAAATGATGATTATAAAGCCTTATATATTGCGTAATGTTCTTTAACATAGTAGTAGCCAAAGAAGTTTTAAACTATATTTAAGAAAAATTTAAATTTCACTGTCTAAATGCTTCTGCCTAAAAATCTCACACCAGAGTTAGAAGTTATATTTTTATATTTCTCATTGATATTACAGTATTACATAAACTCCCTCCCACTTCCCAGTGTCTGTGTTGTAAAAGTTCAGATTTGTTTATTTTTGTCCTCTTTCATGTCTGAAAAGATAATTTTTTTTTTTTACAGTTTGTCTTGTTTTATTAGTTCCTTAGACATGGCAAACTATGCGAAAAGAGAAATTAACATTAAGGGACCCAAAATTTGAAATGCTCTCTTGCCTATTAGGACATATTTCCAGTCATCAATCCAAATCAACCCAAAACAAAATTTTTTTTTTCTGATATTGTCTGTACTAATTAATTAGCACAATTAAGGGTAGCTTCTTGAATCATTAACATCGAGTCTTAACACATGAAATCCGATCATTAAAAAAGTTATTAAGGTGTTTTTTTTTTGTCTGCATTAAAACTTTTACTAATTATTTGAATGTTTTCATTATAAATTCAACTTTTTATGGTAATAATTTTATTCTAGTTTATAATTTATTTTAGTAAAAATTTTTTATGAAGGTGAAAAAGAACACTGTTGACTATTTCTTTAATGTTTCTATATCTATTTTTTAAGAAGATTACTTGACAAAACCAGTCTTTTTCCATTAAGAAAATTTTTTTTTGGGATTATTTTTAATACAGGGCTCTTTATTGATATTTATTTAAACTAATATGGAGTGATTTTTTGAAAATGTTGACCTCTGTTTCTTTGGTTCCCCTTACAATTCTCTTTCCCCTTCTTCTGTGTTTTGCAAATTTCATATTCTTCACTCTGGAGAAAAAATGAAGTATAGTGGTTTAAAGTATAGTTCAAGTAGTATAATGAAGTTCAAATCAGATATCTGGCTAGGTGTGTTGTTACTTGTTCCTAGATGACACTTCAGTTTTATTGCTGTTCGTACTTTTGTAAAGTTTACTGTAAAGTACTTTTGCATCAGTGAGCGTAAATTGTTTTAAAAAAAAAAAAAAAAAAAAGCTATTATTGCTGTTCTACAGAAATTGTGCAGTATTTCATTTGAGTAGTCTTTAGTAGAGGCTATTGCAAACAAGAGGTATAGACTTCTAGTTATATTACTGAAAGTTATTTTTGCAGAATATTTTTTAGAAAAAAACTTAGGTTCCCTTTCTCAGGTCCTTTTGGTCTCATTTTTTACCATTTTATCCCCGTTACCCCCCTTTTTTTTTTTTAACTTGAAAGACTGTTGAGAGCCCTGTTGATTTTTTTATCTAAAAATATTGGTGTTTTTTCTTTTATCTTTATCCTGTTTTCATGTTCCATTTTCTGTTTGATTCCATTTTTACACACGGTTTTTTCTGGTTCTTGTCTTTGTTTAAATATGTATTTAAAAAAAAAAGAAAATTATCAGCATTTTTCCTACTTGATAATGAGTGAAGTGATAAACTTTCATACCCTTCATTTTAAAATTATTTATATTGTATTTTTTATAAGCAATTAATTAAAATTTTACCAACTTTATTGTTATTGATTATGTAATTTTTACTTGAAACTGTTTGATTCAGAACATATGTGAAATTCACTAAATTGCAGCAAATTAGGATTTTGAAATTGCACTTATTATTTTTTTTACAAATATTTTTAGCTTTTTAATCTTAAAAAATGTAAATATTTGTAAAAAATTTTGTTTATAAACCTACCTTTCAATCAAATCTTTTGTAAAAGTCAATGTTGTTTTTATTGTTTTATAAGGTGCTTGAAAAACTTATATGTTTTCTTACTTATTGTATTTTTTTATGTTCAATTCTGAAGAATTTTTCAAAGGTAAAAAATTATACAAAAAAAATTTAATTTTTTCCTTTAGATAGACAATTTTGTCTCATTAGTGTTATAATTTTTTATAATTTTTAACAAGTCTGCTGTTTCATGCTTGCTTCAATTGCCAGTTCAGTTTGATTTTGTTCTCAGCTGGTTAGAATCTGTGTATTTTATATATAAAAAAAAAATTTTGTTTTTTCAATGTCGGAATTTGAATAATCAAAAATAACCATTGAAATTTTACTAGTTTTGTAAGAAAGAAACTTAAAGGAAAAAATTCAAAATTTAGATCATAAACTTGTTATTATAAAATTATTAAATATTTTTAAAATTGCTCTAGCTTACTCATCTTATATTTTAAAAGCACCTTGTTCCTTTGAAGCCTGTGAGAAGCTTTGTTTTTCTGAATAACTTGGTTGAAAAATCATTTTTTATCCTGTTTATTGTTAGTGTAATCACATGAGTTATATGAGAGTGATTTTCAAAAAGAGTGTTACCAGGAAAAGAAATGCAAGCTAAATTTAAAAGAAGTACTATAGTTGGTAATCTTATTTGGACGATCTTCCCGATTAAGTCTAAATAAATTCTGATTCGCAAAATTCTAAATTGCTAACAAAAATATTCTTTTGAAACAGATTTTAATTTAAGTACTTATTTAAAATAAAATTTATAACTGTTTCAGCTTCCCATCAGAAAAAGTAAACATTTTGGAGTATCAGAAATTTTTTCCCCTCTATTTTAGTGACCATGTATTTTAGTACCTGGTCATACCCAAATTTACCATACCATGTCTTGCCTTGAAAGTAGATGTTATTGAACAAAGTAGAACCATGCTATTACTAGACTAAATCCTTATTGTTTGTTAGGGTATGAATCCTTAGTAAACGTATAATAACCTGGCTGAAATGATTTTTTATAACTGTAACGACACAGCAAAACAAACTAATCTATATAGAGACCATGAATTTAACAACAACAGACTAATATGTTAGCTCCTTCTTACTTAATAGATTATAATTCAGAGTCTGTCCACTAGAAAGCAAAATTAATTTTGCCATTATCGAGGTACTCAGTTTTTTTCTCATTCTCTCCTATCTATCTATTTATTTTTTTATAATTATTGAAGTTTGAATTAAACTTTTTATATGATTTTTTTCAGCTAAATCTAATTTTTATTTTCTGCAACAGTGTTGATTTTTTATTCAGTAAGCAGTTTAATAATTTTAATTAATACAGGGAAGTAATTTTTATTTTACAGTATTTGATAGCATGATTAGAAAGAATTGTTTTTACAAGTTGACTGTTTTCATGCATTGAACAAATTAGGAATGATGGATACATTTTATATCTTTATACAGACGCAACATTTATATATTTTTTAATTGCTTTTTTCGTTATTGAAAGCCAAAATAACAATTCTTATAATAATCTTTCTTTTGTTTATTTTTCACCCACTTTTTATCTAACTAAATTATTGGAAAATTTAGAATAAAAAATTACTTGCCCAAGAACTAAAAATACAATAGAAAATTTAAACTGCCTAATAAACAGCAGGAACTTAGTTGTTAATCTCCAGAACTACAATGTATAAAATTCTTGATTCTTAAAGGAAACATTTGTTGCTTGTTTTATTCTTTTCTTTTTTTAAAGTTGCAACTAGCTCAAAATGTCCAGAAAAACTTTGCTTGACAATTTTTTAAACCTGTTAAAAAAAAATTACTTGACAATTTATGATGTTTAAAACTAATTTTATCTTTCTCGGTTCTCTTCCTTCATTAAAAGCAATTGTCAATAATCAGCCAATTTTGTGTATTTTAATTCATTCTTGTAGTATTTACATAACATTTAATTAGTGAAATTATATCTTGATGAATAAAGCATATTGTTTAAATTTCTGCACATTGTTTAATATTATGTTTGTCGGTTTTGCAGTACTAAATTTTTATTTGTTGCATATCAAGATTCTTAATCAGAACTGTGCTTAAATGAGTTTTTTTTAAATAATTGTTTATCTATTATATAGTACTTTTTATTTATTATTATATAAACTTTATAAAAAGCTTAATAAACTAAGTTATTTCTCCCGCAGTATTATTTATTTTATTTCTAACTATTTACGTTTAATTTAAAGGCTGCTTTTATGTTTTTTTTCCTGTAAAGATTACTTTTGTAATTTTTTATTTTATTTTTTAGCACATCAGCCATGTCTCTCCTTTATGAATGCATTAATACAGTTATTGCTGGTAAGTTGGTATTTCAAAATATATCTTGCACTGTTTAATTTTTTTCCTGATACAATTCCAGGGTTCCCACGGTCCTTGAGAGTCCTTGAAAGTCCTTGAATTTTTTTTTGCTAAATTTAGGTCCTTGAAAGTGCTTGAAAAACGTCTTAGGTCCTTGAAAAACTTGANAACCCTGAATTCGTATTGAAAATTCCAGAGGCATTAATTTTTTTAAATAAATATGCGATAATTTAATAAGTGTTCTTTTAATCAGAAATAATTTTAAAACATAAGAATGTTTCGCTTTAACACATTTACAGGAAATGGATCCTTAATACAGTATTTTTTATGTAATGTATTTGCATATGTTTTAAGATAAAGATACATAAATATTTTTTGTATTTGTTTCAGTTTTAATCTCAATATCATCTGGCATGCCAAACCATTCTGCTTCGATTCAGGTACAAATTAATGTTTTATTTTTGTTTCATTATTACCTTCTTATATCCGTGTTTTTGGATGTTCATCCTACTTATGATTTTCCTTGTGATTAAAATTTTCAGACTCATAGAAATTCTTTTATGGTTATTCTACTTTCATTTTTTGTGAGGTGTAAATTGCACTTTGTTATTCATGCTTGTGCAATTTTTAATTAAGTTATCACAATTTATATTCATGGGCTTTAAAATTTCACATTGGGATTTATATTTTCTTGATTTACAGATAAAGCAGATTCTTCATGTTTCTGCAATTTGCAAGTAACATGACATGTTAGAATTTTTATTTTTAAAAATCACAATTCTTTTTTAATCAGAGTATGGGATACTGCAGGGTTTCATAGTTATGCAATTTTGGAATCACATGCATATTTCCTTGATTTATATATTATGCAAAATAATTTCTTTTTATATTATGATTTATTATACAAAATATTTGAGTTAATAAATAATGTTGAGTTGAAGAAATAGAGTTCTCTGATTTTGAAATATTGCCCCTGGTCTCTCTCTCTTATTTTTAATAATGAGTATTATTAAAAATCTTTCCACAATGGTAAAAATTTTCCATGAACAAGGCTTGTTTGTTCGTGTGAATTATTCATATCCGGTTGAGTCTTTTCAAGAATTTTTTAATGTTTAAAATTAAGTTTTTTTCCTTTAACTAACGAAAGTTATGAAAGCTTGTAATGTATGTCTAATCAATATTTTTTCCCCTGCACCTTAAACAATAGTAGAAACAATAAATTAAAGAATAAAAAGAAATTTAAAGCAACAAGAAATAATAAAAAACAATTAATCTCATTCTTCAAAAGGTGATTCAAAAGAATGATTATGATTGTTTATTTTCATTTCTTTTATTAAGTGAGAGTTTTACCTTGATTGTATAATTAGTTTTTTTCCTGTTTATTCTTGGATAAGTATAAAAAATGAAATGTTGAAAATGCTTACAGATCATATCTTTAAAAGCAAAAATCACACAAAAAGTTTTGCATGCAATCGATTGTCCATATGCTTCTGGGTTGCAGCTTTTCAAATAAGAAGGATAGTTATAAATATTTGAAGATTCAAGAAAAATGTTAAGATCTCATAACAAAACTACAACTTTTATTATTTAAGAATTATTGTCCTTTTTTTTAAGCATGAATACTTTCCTTTAACAGAAAAAAATAGTCCTATCACAAATTTATTAAAGAAGATTTATAAATTGGAATCATTATAAAGTTTATTAGACCTTCTACAATTAATGATTCTACCACCTTTTAATTTCAATTTTATTGCTTTTTTCACACAGCAATTCTGCATCAAAAAGCGAAAAAAATTTAAAAATTCGTGAGAAAAAAATTGAACTGTTTTTTGCACAATTATAAGAACTGAAACTTAATCATTTCTCCTCATAAAATTTAAAAAAACATGCACTCATGTTTGAGTTGCTGTGTGAAAGAAAATTTTAGTGGTTCAAATAAAAGGTGCTGAAAAAGCAATAAGGGTTATTTCTATTTTAACCAAAAACTTGAACATTGATTCCATGTAAACAATTTAAATTTAACATTTTATAAAAGTATAAAATTTCAGTGTTGTATATTTTTTTAATTTGGTACCTTTACTTAAGTGTCCTTTATTTACTATAAATTTATACATAATTTGATTAATATTATATACCTACATAGAATCATACTCCTTAAAATTATACTAATTTTAATTTTGTAAATGCTTACTGTTTATTTCCATGCTGTTTGCATTTCTGATTACTGATAGCTATTTTTAAAAGTTAGTATCTCTGTTATATTTTTGTGTGTTACATATTTCAAAAATATATCTTATTTCATTCAGCTTTGTGTGCAAAAACTGCGTATATTGATTGAAGATTCAGATCAAAACTGTAAGTAAACGCCTCTTGTATTTGCTTTAAGTGTTACTATACTTTTAATCTATTGCATGTGCAATTAAAATCTATTGCATATGCAAATAGGTTGTCCTTTCATTCTTCAGTGTAAACAAAATTCATAACATCATATGTTATGTTGGAAAAGGCTTAGTGAATCTAATAAAGGCTAAATTATAATAAAATGGATTTTAAAATATTGCTGAATATGATGCAAACATGAAGCATTTAATTTTTTTCTGAAGAAAAACGGAAACTCACTGTGTAAACTGTATTTGGTTCCATAAACATTACATTACTATCAAATTTAATACTGGTTATATTTTTCAGCAGACATTGTTTTTTTTTTATGATGTACAAAATTTTTAATGTAAAAAAAAGTTGCTTTTATTGAGAAAGTGTACTATATGTGTGTGCACTTGTTTAAAATATTTAAGTAATGCATGATTACATTGTAAACATGTAGTAACAATTAAAAAATTTCAATATTCATAAATTGTGTATTTTAGAAATAAAATGATCTGTATAAATAAAATTCATAGTTGTATATATATTACTGTTCCTATGCCATTTTCTTATTCATATACCATGAAAATATGGTATTACTGTTCCTAAGAGTTATTATAGATAGGAAAATAAGGATCTTATTTGAAAAGTTAGAAACAGTGATGGTTAAACAAATTATTAATATTTTTTCCAGAATTATTGAACTTCATTTTTCATAAGTGTTCTTAAAGCTTTTATTCAGGTTAAAGTGAGTTTTTTTTAATTTCCATTATAATTAGATATTGATATATTTTTATGTTAGATTTTTATTTAATTATTTTCTTTCTTAATGAGCATTAAAATTCATATTTTGTGGAAATATATTCCACAAAAATTGTAAATAAATCATTTTCATATAATGTTACTGTTTGCATCTACTTTTTATATCAGACTTTGTTGTATAAAGTTAAATTTTTTTTTATTCTTACATGAGTACTGGACACTTAATCTGTAAAAATATTTTATGTGATGCTATTTAATTATACTATTATATATTATGTTATATATTATTTGAATCTTCTGCTGAAATTGATGGTTAACTGTCTTGCTTTTTTAGTGAAGTATTTGGGTCTTTTGGCAATGTCTAAGATTCTAAAAACTCATCCTAAGAGTGTCCAGGCACATAAAGACTTAGTACTTCAATGTTTGGATGATAAAGATGAATCCATTAGATTAAGAGCTTTGGATCTTTTGTATGGAATGGTAATATTTACCTTTCATATATTTACATCATAGACCTTGAATATGTACACTAGTCTCTTTTTTGTTTTAGAATAGAAATGTTACTCATTATATTTCCATCATCTTTTTAATGCTTGCAACATTTGGCTTGCAGTTTTATATGTTCTTCACATCAAAACGTGATAACTCTAGTTCAAAATTTCAGAGTCGAAATGGCATATTAAAAAAATAATTGATAACTGCTAAGCAAAGATTAAAAAAATGACGGAGATTTATGATGGAATTGTCAAGAAAAAGTGATTACTCAAATTTGTGTATCTTAATGATATCATATAAAAATATCAGAATCTGAAAACAAATAGTGTGGAATGGCTGAAAAAACAATAAATAACCACCAAAAGAACAATCGTAAGTGTTCTGAAATCAGAAACATTAGAATCAGCATGAATTGAGTGTTTCAGAAAGTGATATCTAAAATTCGAATCTTGTTGTGTCTATTTTCAAAATATCAGAATTTGAAAAACGATGTAGAAATGTCAAGATAAAAAAAAATCAAATAACTGCATGGATTTGGACTACATGGAAAATGGACCTTTTAAACATTTTGCACTTCTTCATTTCTGCACAAACATTCTGCATTTTGCACAAATTTGCACTTCTGTTTTCATATTTTGTAATCTGGCAATCTTTCTGCGAAAACATTTTTAAATCATTCTCGAAAAATTTCCCGTCCATGTAAGTAGATCTGATTTCGCTACTCGCTTTATAGTCCATTTTTTATACTGTTTTTTCTTTTCATTTTATTTTATTTTCTGTTTTTACATGTTATTTTTACTTATATTTACTTTTTGTGTTTTATTTTATTTGCTGTAATTTTTGTAAAAAATTTTTTTGTGAGTGCTCCTCACACTATTGTATTAATATATTTTGCTTTGCTTTATTGATACAATATCAGAAAGCACTCTGTTTTGCGGATATAATCGTGTGGGCTGATGAAAAGATTATATCTTTTTTTTCCGTTTTTTTAAAATTAAATTTCATCCTATTTTTTTTTTTTAACTGTTTGTTATTTTTTTTACTTATTCCCCCCTTTTTTCATATGTCTATTATTTTTCTTTGTTTTATCTTCATTTTGAACTTATATATATATATACATACAGTGAAACCCCGATTTTACGTTTTCTGTCGGACTAGCGATAAAAAAAGCTCGAAGCGGAATAATGTAAAATCAGGGTTAAGAAAAATCTATGCATATTTTTAAAAATTGACTCCTACCAGTTAAATTAGTGGAAAAAATGAGTAATCTTTACTTGCTTTTCGTTTCTAGCTACAATTTCGTATACAGCTCGTTCAATACTAACAATGTTTTGCAAATTTACTTCTTGATTTACATTTGCAAGTAAAAATTGTTTTAGAGTTTTTATGCTTTGTATTGCTTGATCAGATGTTGGCACATCTTCTGTTATTTCATCGTCATCAGCACTATCGTCGGAATCCGGCATTAAATCACTTATGAAAGGGATTTCTGAAGTAATGATATCTGTGTCACAGTTGATGTATGCATCATTGACTTCCGGAAGGTCCTCAACTTCAAACACGCTACCTTCTTCTTCCAAAACAGCAGTGCTCTCCTCCTCCGATATTGAAAATCCTGCTTTAATGAATCCATTGATAACGCACTTTCGGTCGACACTGTCCCAAGCTGAAGATATCAAATTAAGAGCCTCAAGAACATTAATTTTTGCCTTAGAAGCATCCTGAAAGTCACAAGAATCAAGAAACATTCGAGATTTTCTAACCAGTTGCTTCCGGCAACTCTCTTTAAATGATCGTATAATTCCTAAATCCAGTGGTTGAAGTTTGCTTGTACAGTTAGCTGGAAAATGCACATTTTTCAATTTAAGGTTTAAATGAGCAGTGCATTGGCCTAGGAATAAAATTATGTGGCGCTTTTGAAAATTCATTTTCTTATCCAGTTTTCAAAGAAAATTTTTAAATAATGCTTGCGTCATCCATGATTTTTTGTTTGAAGTGTAATCGGTAGAAAAACTTTTGATATTTTTGAAACACCATGGTTTCTCTGCTCTACCGATCACAAGAGGCGTTAACTTTTGACTTCCATCGGCATTTGCACAGAGCAAAACAGTAAAGCGCATTTTTGAAAGCTTTCCTCCATTTCAATTTTCACCTTTAATTGTCAATGTTTTGTTTGGCATTAGGTTGAAAATCAATTCCGTTTCGTCGCATTAAATATGTCACTTGGATTATAGCTTTTTAATAAATTTGGCAGAATTTCTTCGTTCCACTGTTACACAATTGTCATATCCACACTATCGGATTCGCAACAGATAGATTTGAAGCATAAATTGTTTCTTTTTTTTTAATCGATCGATCCAGCCATTTGATGCACTGAAGTCTTGGAGTTTAAGATTTTCAGCAATTTCAAGCGCCTTTTCTCTCAAGATGGATCCATTTATAGGAATCTTTGCTGCTCTGGCTTCCTGGAACCAGTTCATTAAAATGTTTTCTAACTCATCATACGGAGATGTTTTAAGGGTTTTTCTCTTCTTGGCATATTTTCCGAGTTTTTCAGCGTTTAGTTCTACTGAAGCTTCTTGTTTTAAAATCATTTGCAAAGTTGAATAAGCTATACCCAAAGATTTAGCAAGATCAACTTTAGTGCCATGAAATTCTTTAGCTTTTCGATGATTTCAGCCTTTTCGGCAGAGAAAAGCATTTTCGCTTCGACATCTTCTTTCGAGAAAAGAACACGATGACTGAGATTTCGAAAATGAGAAAAAATGCTATAGCTTTCAAACTCAAACAAAACCGACTGAAAATCTCATTTGGTATGCTAGCACGGAAAAATGAGTAAAACCATTTCGAACAGAATAAAAAATTTTTTTTGATCTCCTTGTAGAAAAACGCATCAAGCGGGATTTTCATAACAGGGGTAACGCAAAATCCGGGATTTTTTTAACATTATCGGTAACATGACGTAAGAAGCGGGATAGCGTACGAAACGGACAACGTAAAATCGGGGTTCTATATATATATATANTATATATATATATATGTGTGTGTGTGTGTTATTTTCTATTAATATTATCCTTTTATTTAATCAATATATAAAATTTTAATGTGAAACCTTATAAATACGTGTATGCATTGAGTTCTTCAGTATGACAGCCCAGTACTTTTAACTACTGTGCCACCATGGCTCTTACTAAAATAAAATCTATGTATTTATTGTATAGAAAACTTTTAAAATTGGCTTTTTACTGTTTGAAATTTAAAGTATCAGCATTTTTTGAGAGCTGATTAAAGTTTGTCTGGTCTTAAGCTGACCGTGATTTTTGCATGACAAAATGTCAGTTAAAAAGTTTGTCCTCCAATGTGTGTGACATCTAATTTCTTCAATTATTCCTTTGTAGTTTCTTTACATTTGTATTCTCCTAATTCCACTGTCTGCTGCAGTGTCAGTCTTTTTTTAAAAATTATTTCCACAAAATTTATAAATAAAACAAAATTTTCTAAAAGATGAATGCATTTTATAGAAGATTCTTTTCCCACCCTTTATGTTATGAAACAAATATAATAACATGGAGTCCTTTATTGCTAGGTGTCAAAGAAAAATTTGATGGAAATAGTCAAGAAACTCATGACTCACATGGACAAAGCTGAAGGAGCACAGTATCGAGATGAATTACTTTCTAAAATTATTGATATATGTTCCCAAAATAATTATCAGTATATTACTAATTTTGAATGGTATGTATTACTTTCGTTAAAATTTTTGAAAATAAGTAGCTTTTTTTTAATATTCTGCAGATAATAAATATTTGATTTGCCTTTCTCAAATTTTACTGCATTTAATACATATTTTAAGTATTTAGCACATTTTGCATTCTTTTTTTGGTAACATACAATTGCAAATTTTCCTCCAACATATGGTGAAGAAAAACCTATTTTTACTATTAAGATTGGTGAATAGTTTTGCCAATCCATTGCTCTTTAAAATACTGCAACAACACAACTTTTGTTTTCTTTTTCATTCAAGGCTCCCTGGTTTGTAATGTGATAGCTCACTGCTGGTTTCATTAATAAAATATTTTCTTGTGTAAAAATATTTATTCCAGAAATACTTAAGGATTAATCTATATCACAATTTAATTTATTTATTAGCAATAATTGCAACTTCCTTTTTCATAGTCAAAGATGAAAATAAATATATAAAATAATGGCTTTTTAAAATTTTATTTTTGGTCAGGTATATTTCCAGTGATAAAAATTATCTTCAGTTATGTTTACATATGCTAGATCGTTGAACTAATGTAGTGTCCCTATTTTCATAGCTCTAATTAATTCATTTTATGATCAAACACTTTTGTATCGTTTTTTTTACTACTAATTTTGAAATGATTCACACTTTTAATTATTTTACAGGTATGTTAGCATATTGGTAGAACTTACTAAAATACAAGGAACAAAACATGGTTCAATTATTGCTGCTCAAATGCTGGATGTGGCTATTAGAGTTCAAGCAATAAGAAGTTTTGCTGTTTCTCAAATGGCAAGTATAAAAAAAAATCATTGTTTCTGGTTCAAATAACTTTATGCACTTGTTTAAACAACTATAAAGTGTCCTGTTCCCTATAAGTTACGATAAAACTTAAATAACTTATAGCTTCATCATATGGCCAAAATACACGAAGTTATGAAGAATTCAACTAATGTAGAATTGACTACAGTATGCCATTTGATTAAGAGAGAGTAAGCAAAATGTCATCAGAAGCAAGTAGTTTAAAACTTTGTTAAAATAAATGTCTTTTACAATTTTTTAATAGAATTAAAATATTAGGAACTATGGCAAAGTTTTTGAACTAATTAAATTGTTTGAATTATGCTTTTTTTTTCAATATTTGAGGAAAATTTTGACTTTTAGATAAGGTTTAATGTTCAAAAGAAATAAAAATGTCTTTCAATTTTATCAATTAAACATACTTCTTGAACTTTCATTTTTGCTATATTTTACAGTATTGCAGGTTCTTCCAAGTTTGATATGTCTTAAATCAATTACTGAAGTAGCATTTAAATTCAATCCTGGTATTTACACCACACAATTTGTAGCACTTATAGCACTTATTTGTTTGCACTTCCTTAAATGTCCCTGAAAACTTTACAGTTGAAGGTGGATATAAGGTCCCCTGGAAAGGCTTTATTTTTCTTCAAAATTTGTTTGCTAATGTGTGTTATTTATATCTTGATGTTAACATAAAAAAATTTAGCCACCTACAAGAGAATTAAAACAAGTAGAAATAATGTGTTCATTGCCTGATATTTACAATTGTCAATGCTGATTTTTATAAAAAAATTTTTTCTTACTAATTTTTGCTCATCGATACAAACAAGGAATAGAAAAAAAATCAAAATATTTATTTTAACATAACTTAAATTATTTTTTCTGTATATTGCGTAAACTGTATTTCAGTAATTATATTGTATCATCAATATGTGTAATGGAGGAGCTATATTAATAAATATTAAAATGTACCAAAATATTGAATTTTTGTCCAATCTATGTTGTTAAGATATTATATATTATTATTACTGAATAGAAATTTTGGTTTGTGTATACTTAGAATCCCTGCTAACAACACAAGAAAAAAAAATCGAAGAAAATTGCCCATTAAACAGTTGATTATTTTTTCTTGAGAAAATTTTTATATAATTCTTACAAGTGATTTATTTTTAAAAAATAATTCATATTTTTGAGCAGATGTGTTTTGTCTTTCCACAGACATGAGTCTTTACCTTCAAAATATGAAACCTGTTTTACATATTTAAACTATATGTTAAATTTGTTTTTAAATGCTAAAATAATTTCTTCTTATATTGCTCAGTTAATCATTTTATTTTGAATTAATTTTCTTTTATTTTTCAGGCTATTTTATTAAAAAATGCACAATTTTTACAAGGAAGCTCTGATAGAAATAGCATTTCCGAAGTGCTTTATGCTGCAGCTTGGATATGTGGTGAATTTTCAGAGTATGTCAAAGCTGATTTTTCTTTCTTTTTTTTTTTTAGAATATCTAAAATGAAGTAACTTTTTTTTTTAAAGAAAGAGAAAAGATTTATTATTTTTTGTTTATTTTTTTGCATGCAAAATGCTATACAGGTTTATAAACAAAGTTATCAAAACATTCAAAAATTGGCATTTTTGCACTTTTAATAAAACAACTGTCCAAAATTCATTTAACTTGAATTTTTGGTTTATTTCATCATAAAATTCTTTTTAAATAATTTTACTTTCAAAAAATAATAATTTTTTAATTAATATTTTGTTTGCAAAAAAATAAAGATCTAAATTTCACAAATTCTTAAAATTTCTTTAACTTAATGCAGAATCAATTCTTATGATATAAAATTTAGTGTACCTTGTAGTCAATATCCATACTTTTTGTCTGATTAAATATATATATATATATGTATATATATATATATATATATATATATGTATATGCATCATAAAAAGCTTCAGTTAAACTTCTTATGTTATTCCTTTTCTGTAAATGTTTCGTAATTTATTATTCAAAACAAAATGCTCTTTCTCACACTTTAAAATTCAAATCCTGTATTTTAATCAATTGTAATTCAAGTATGCATTAACTAACATGTTGACATTTTTCATTTTCTTCAACATGATTCTGTCAACATGATTCTGACAATGAGGCGCCTTATTATCACAATCAGTCTCCCAAATAT
Organism: Parasteatoda tepidariorum; assembly: GCF_043381705.1. Lineage (NCBI taxonomy): Eukaryota > Metazoa > Arthropoda > Arachnida > Araneae > Theridiidae > Parasteatoda > Parasteatoda tepidariorum. Next base: position 68,012,850 of record NC_092214.1, read on the forward strand.
TTGTAAATTCAATATTACTTTCCGTTTTGCTATTTAAATCTTAATTTTTTAGTCCATATTTTATTTTATTTTTCTTTAAATTCACTTTGTTTACATTCTTGTTATTCTTTTTTTATGTCCAAAATTTTCATTTTACATTTCATGATTTTCTTTAACATTTTCATGAATATTTTCATTCTTTTTTTGTTCTTTGATTTGACATTCTTTTATTTATTGTCGAATATGACAAGTAATAGTATCCACTTGAACTAAAAGTAGATTAAAAGACAGGATGTAAATAAAGTGTGGGGCATTTTGTTTTAAATAATAAATTAAGAAAAAGATTTATAGAAAAGGAATAACTTAAAATGTTAAGTTTATATGTATACAAGGTGAGTCTAAAAAAGACAGCAAAACTTTACTGGGTGATATACCGTATCTACCTGAGCAGTATTCATCATAGAATGTATGTTCAGGGCATAAGCAGTTAAAAGGTAGTTTTTCTTTGTCACATTTAAAGAATTATCACGAGAGATGGAAAAGATGCCTCATAAACTTTTTATTCACAGTCTGGAATATGATAGATATGCAAAGAAATTACTCAAAAGAAAAAGAGGTAATTGGTGTCCAAAGAATTGCTCAAAGAGATGTTAAAGAATTGTGCTTGGCTGTATTGTTTCTGGCAGAAGATCTTATGAGCAATTTCTTTGAGTGTTTCTTTGAGCAATTCTTTGTACATCAATTACATCTTTTTCTTTTGAATGATTTCTTTGTATATCTTCCATATTCTGTAAATTAAAAGATTTTTAAAGCATTTTTTCGCATTCTTGTGTTAATTTTTTTAAATGTGACTTAATTTCTCACTGCTTGTGTTCTTATCATGTATTTTTTATGATGAATACTGTTCCTGTAGATGCGTTCTATCACCAAGTAAAGTTTTGCCATCTTGTTCAGACTCACCCTCTCTCTATACACACACACATTTATATATTATATATACACACATTTGTTTTATGATGTTTTGATTTTAGCCCATTCACAGTCTTTAAAGAGTACTTAGTACCATTTAATTAATCAGTTAGGTCTCAGAAAAAAAAATAAAACGAAATTTTTTTTTGCATCATGGACAACTAATCATCTTTTTATTTTGTGGTGTAGTAAAGTTAACTCTTATTCAAGTCTGTAGCCAAAATATAAATATTGCTGCAAATTTGTTCCAAATCCAAACAAGTACCAGTTTTAAACTGTATTGTCCTTCTCAGACAATGAAGGAAGTAGAGCTTATTATGTAACAGAACCAGCTGAGACCCTTTCCTGGCTTCCAAGGTAAACTAAGATTTTGACAAATATTTACTGAAAAAAGGAATAAATAAGAGACTCAACCCATTACTCAACTTCCATTATTGTCTTTTAATTTTAGTATAACTCTTATAGTATACTTCTTTTTTTTAAAATCTTTTTTCAGTATAGTGTAACATTTTTCTAATTATAGTATAAAATTTTTCTTTTAATTTTAATGCAATTAGAATGGCTTTAAACCCCAGAAAAAATTTTAGTAACCCTTTTTAAAGTGTTAATTTGAAAATTATTTTTAATTAGAAAAAGCTTATTTTCATTTTGAGCAGAAACTTGAGGTAACCTGATTTTTGCCAAACTGTCATCATCAGGGCCTCTGCAGTTAGTTTACAATAGTTTGCTCTGAAAAGTCATTGTGTTCTAACTTTCGCATGAATTCTCGTAATTTAATTTAACTATTGCTTGCACTAATAAATATATCATTGCTATATAACAAATAGCAATAAAAAAACTAACATTGTTTCTATGTGCACACCCTATGAATAAAATATTTATATAAAGGAGACTATAATCACAATAAAATATTTTTAAAATTATTATTTTTTGTTATCATATTTTATGTGTATTTTAATTCATTTGTTATGGTTTTATATGGAACCTAAACTAAGTAATATTAGACTTAATAGTCTGCTATATATTAATGTTCTATATATTTTTTTATATTTTGTACATTTTAAGAATATTCTATTTACCTTTAGAATTAATTGCTAGGAACAAAGCTTAGATTGAGATTGCAAAAGTTTGAAAGAAAAAAAACTTATTAAGCTCTTAATAAAATTACTAATTTTACTAATAATGTTGAATTACAATCAGCGTTATAATGCTTACACAAAATTACTATCAAAATTTTATTCCAAAGCATTTTATTAAACTATTAAATTATGGCAAAAGAGGTTGTAAAAATTAAAAATATTTCATAAAGAAAAAAAAATTATTTTAACTGCATTAATCAGTATCATTAAAGTGTTGAAGTCAAACATATTTATTTTTTAGTACTAAATATAATGAATAATTTATCCATGGTATTTAAATAAAAAATATAAACTTATTTAAGAATGGTCTTTTATTTAAGTGCAGGAATACCTCTAATTTTTTAAGTATTTTAATTAAATTGTTTCCATAAAAATGTATTGTGCATAATTTTATTAGAATTCTTTGCCAGCACTGAAACAATTATAATAGTGCTATAAATCAACGATAACCATACTTGGTAAATGGTTTATTAAAGAAACAGAAAGTAAAGTTTTTATTAATTAGTATAAAAATAATTGTTAGCCATAGTAAAATTCTTATTTTCTCAAAGAATAATGTTGAGGATAAATATGAACATTACTGGTTGTTAAAATAGAAACAAATTACTTAAAAAAGTTACATTAGTAATTATATACAGAGGGAACCGATTATCCGGAACGATCAGGACCATCGCTATTCCGGATAACTGATTTTTCCGGTTTTCTGAATCGCTACAAAAAGCCGTTTTTTTTTATTGTTAGGCGCAACTAAAAAAAAAATTTTTGGAAATAATCTTAAAAGGAAGAAAAAACGATGAAGTAATATACTAATGATTATTTCCAAAATGATGGTAAGGTAAACATCTTTCAAAAAAGAAAGAAAAATTCTAAAATCTTATGAGGAAAAAAACTTTTTTTTTAAAAAAATGGCGGGAAAATGTATCGAATTTCGTTCCGGTTTTGTGATTTCCGGATTACGGGTTCTGTACTGTAATTTTAATTTTTTTTAAAAATCCTTATGCTTTTATATGACATCACATTCAAATAAATTAGAATTATGTTTCTTTTCCTTATTAATTTAATATTTTTAGAATGCTTAGCTCACCTGTGAATACTTTAGAAGCAATGATGGATGAAAAAGTAATGTTTCTTCCATCACACATACAAAGTATTTTAGTTCAAAATGCATTAAAGTTATATGCACGAGTGATTGAATTATATGAATCTGAGCAAGATATAGAACAAGCCACTGTAGTATCTTCTTTATTGCTTGAGAGGATGCCAATGTTTGTGCAAAGTGCTGACTTAGAAGTTCAAGAAAGGGTATGTTTTGGTTATTTCATTATTTGTTTTCTTTTTTCCATAAAAAAACTTTATCTTTTTGTATTGTGTTCGGTGCAAGCTTTATTCTAATACTTGTATTGATAGTGACATGATGATGATAAAATTTCTAGAACCTTAAAACTATTCTGCATGTTATTATTCATAATAATAAAATATTTAGTAACATAGATAAAATTTTTGATGTATTTCTCGAAACTTTCCAGTGGCGTAGCTAAGTATTTGGGGGCCCCAGTGCAAGATGTTTGAATTAGGCCTCTTTCTGAGTTTCACAAACGTAAATTCAAGGGTTTCAAATTAAAATAGCTGTGTATTCATTACAGAAAAAAAATGGGAGAGAATTTCTCACCCTTTCTCAAAAACAGGGTGAGATTTCAAAAAGTTAAGTGAGATTTCTAAAAATTAAGAAAACATGAATAGACTTGGAAAAAAATTTATTTCTTTAATTATAATACATTTTTCACATCTTCTAATTGAATATTTTTGCTGCATCATCATATGGAAAATGTTCTCGATCTACTTTTTCATCAGCTATTATATTTATTTGACTGAAAAATATTCGCATTTGTCTCGTTTTGACCGTTTCTACCGACATTTGTTTCATTTTCATTTGTCCGTTACAGAGTAGAAGATGTCGCCTTAACAAGGTATTTGTCCATCTTACATTCATGCACAAAAAATGTAAACGTCTTACATGAAGAAACCTTACCTACAGTGAACACGTGGTTGCAGAGAAATGTGTTCTGAAAGGGGTTCGGTGGGGGGGGGGGGTTCTGTTGTTCGCATTGGTTCTGAACAATACTGATAAATAGGGAAGGACTATGTAAACAAGGACTGATGTTCAAAATAATGAAAGATCAAGGAAGAAAAGTGAAACGGATTTTATTCAAAATGGCAAAAGACAAAATTTTTTCCAAAATTTGTGCATTTTGAAATTGATTAATAGAGTGCACAAACTTCTTGCGTTAGTAATTTTTTATTGCTAGGAAGGAAAAAAATATGCGAGATTCTCGCATTCTCGTGCTGTAGTGAAAACACTGAATAGTTATAATTTGTTATTTGTATTGTTTTTATAAAAATAAAATTGCTAAAAATTGTTTAATCATACTTCTAGTAATGATTAAAAATTAAATCTAATAAGTGTTTGTAAGGACAGTTTGAAGTAAGAAAAATTTAAAAATATCAAACTTGTCCCTGGCCCAACAAAACGAGAAAAACGATAAAACATCACTGATCAACATATCACAAATAGCACAAAAATATACTTTCTCTAATGATACATACACTTTTTTCGGTGAATTCGTATTTTATTTTCAAAGTTGAAGAGGGTAGTCATCAATCCTGAAAAAGTAATAAAAGTTTAGTTACAAAGTGGTTTCAACTCAATACACTTTTATGATAATTTCAAATTCAGCACTTTACCCTATATCACTAATTTCTTAAACTAATTGTGTAAATATAAAAAAATTTAGCAAGTGTTGTAAAAGTTGTAAAGCTCATGCTCAAAAGATAATATTTTGGACTTAAATTAAAACTTACAAATTGTAACAATAGCAACTATAATTCAAAAATTAAAGGTTGGAATGTATTATTTGATGGTATGTTACCTCTTGCTCGAGGTGCAACCCAGAAATCAACAACTTTATTATTTAAAAGTGAAATATAAGATCAGTTTTATATTTCAGTTTGTCCTTATGTTGCCACTATGGTTGATATAATATCTCCAGATAATGCAATGAAACCTCTGGATGATGTAGTCTTTAATCTAGATGATACTCAACTTTGGCCAACAAACAACTTAGGCCATCGTGCAGCATGATGGACATCATGCTCATGATGGACATCATGCTGCACAATGGCCCAGAATGAATCATCAGAAAATTTCTTTTTATGGACTTAGTCAGCAAGATAGGAATGAATCTCTGGCAATGTAAATACACTAGCCCAGAATGAATCATCTGCATGCATGATGGACATCATGCATGCAGATGATTCATTCTGGGCTAGTGTATTTACATTGCCAGAGATTCATTCCTATCTTGCTGACTAAGTCCATAAAAAGAAATTTCTAAAAAAAGTAAACAGAGAAATACTGGAGCATATAAGACAACATAATAATGTGTTAGGTAGATGTAGAGGGAATCTCTAAAAATAGATTTTATTCTGCACTTCAGTTCAATGTTGTGGTATTAAAATAGTACAGATTATATTTATGATTTTTATTAAAATAAAGGAAAAATGATTGAATAAGTTAATAATTTGGTTTTTAAATGTTAGGAAAATACGTTATGCATTTTTCAATATGACAATTATTTTTTCCTCGAAGAACTTCAGGCCATAAATAGGCACATTTTTCTTTGCAGCAATCAGTTATCATATGCAAAGGTTACTGTGCTTGAGGCAATATCCACCCTGAGTTTTAATACATTTACATTAAACCACATGTTTATATTGGTTTTTAAAATGGAAATGTTTAAAAATATATCATCTTATAAATGTAAATCTCATAATACTTAAGTACATTTTTTTAATAACATTATCATTTAAACTTTTAAATAAATAAATATGTCTTGCATTTCAATATTAAATTCTTTTTCCTCTGTATGTTCCAATTTTTTTTAAATGTACTAGTTCTTTGTTTTAATTTGGTGTTGTGTAGCTGCTTATAATTTGTGACAGTACATTGATTTATTCATGTTTTAAAGTATGAAGATTTATTCAATATTTTCTTAGATTTGATTGTAAGGTCTAAATTTTTTTTTAAACAATTATCTTTCAGGCATGTTGTGTTCTTCATTTAGTAAAACAAATCAGTAAATTACAAGCTAAAGGAGAAAAAGTTGCTCCAGAGTTGTTGTCACTGTTTACTGGAGAGTTGAATCCTGTGGCACCTAAGGCACAAAAGAAAGTTCCTGTTCCAGATGGGTAAGCTGGGTAATTTTTAAATTGATTATGTGCTTTGTTATTTCGTATTAGTTTTTGAAACAATTTTTTTTCTTTTTGCAGCTAACTGTTTTTTTGTTAGTGGCATTGGTTGTCTTTTATGTTTAATGGTAAATGTAATTTGCCTTGTGGAATATGTATTAAGTATTTGATGATTTGAAGAAATATAGCATGCTTGCTGATGACAAATCATTCTAATATATGGCATGTCAATATTTCTACATAAACAATAATTTAATTACATTATAGATAATCAATTAAACAACATGTTCTACATTTATATTCACAGTTTGTCTTCTAACTATATTAAATCTTTTACTTTTTTCATATTCAGTTTAGATTTAGATGCTTGGATAAACGAGCCTCCTTCTGAAGATGAAGGTTCATATGATGAAGGAAATAGTGACACTTTTGGAAAATTCAATAACCAGTGAGTGACAATATGTTTAATAATATATTAAAATTTTTCAAAGAAAAAATCGTTTTCTTTTAATTCATTTCCTTAATGCCACGAATATGGTAGATGACAAAATCATTAAAAATAATAATTTCAATTTAATTAACTCTTATAATATGTGAAAGAATATTATAAGAGTTTTTACTGTCACTAAAAAAGGAAGAAAAAACTAAAAAGATAAAAGAAAAAACTAAAAAGATAATGATTTGATAATAATTCATCTGATTCATCTAAAGAAAGCAATTAAATCCCCCCCCCCATTTGTTTCAATTGTTAATGTACATATTATTTAGTATGAGTAATTTTACAGTGAAACCTGTCTAATTGACTACCTTTGTAAGTTGACTACCTGTTCAAGTTGACATCTATATATTCTAAATAAAATAGAAAAATGTGTATTTTTTTAAGTTTTGAGAAAGAATTAGTTTAATGATTACAGACATTTATGTCATATAAGGTTTTCTATATGTTCTGCTTTTTTTGTGTTTCCTGATGACTCTTAGCACTTAATTTAATTTTCAACAATCATGCAAAGGGTTCTGATAATCTGGAGAGTTAGGGTTCTGTTATAAATAAATTATTCTTTAATTAAAGAAATTTCTGATTTATGGGTGTTACTATAAATTTTTTATTCATTATATATTTTTGATTTTTTTTGCTACAATTTTATATAGCTTATTTGCATTTTAAAGTTAGATTGTTTTGTGTCATCAATACCATATTTATACCAAGTGGGGAATTTTGAAGCTAATAATTTTTCACTAATCACTAATTATCATGCTAATATTGTACCAAACTAAGAATGTCTCTGAGTAAGGCTAGTTAAAAAATATATTTTTAAAATCTGTTACTAATATGTTTTCACCAATTTATTTAATAATGATCTTTTCTTGCATGTAGTTTATTGAAAACTTATTATTTTCATCATATTAAGATTTGTAATTGTAAGTTTATCAAAAAAATTTTTTCTTTTATTTTATAGGTTATATGTGCCAAAATCAAATCAAAAGTCTACTGATTTGACAGAAGAAGATATGGAAAAAGTAAATTTTCAACTTTGACTGTAGGAATTAGCAATATAATATGTAATGATTAGATCGCTTTTGTTTTGGTTGGAACTCACCCAAATCCTAGCTTTAATATGATTGATAAAGAATAAAATTTGTTAAAATATAACGCAAAACTTGAACTTGCAAAACAGAGAGAAAAGCCAAATAAAATAAATGCTTTAGAATGCTTATTTAACCATATGATGCTTCTTAATTTGTGAACTTAATAATTTTTAGGCTTAATACATACCCTCCAACTTATGAGGATTTTGAAAATAATTCTTTCTAGTGGTAGCGAACCAAAGTAGAAATTTTTAAAGCAAATGGATCTCTCATAAAACTTTTATCAGAACTTAAGAATCTAGCCATATGGCCTGCACTTTTATAAGTAATAGTGGACAAGTTACGCTAAAATTAATTTTTTTAAAATATTAAGACATTAATTTTGCTACCGTCTGAAAAGAAGATTTCTGAAACTACGGAAATTCCGTAGCAGTTGGAGGGTATGTTAATAATTAAAGCAACAGAATTTTTGAATATTTGTTTAGTTCAAAAGTAAAAAAAGTTCAGTAAAAGCAACAAAAATTCCTAATAGCAGATGGAATTGCCAATGTAGCGAGTTAATTGTTTTAATCAACTACACATATTTAATCTTAAAACAGCAATGAAAAGGAGTAAAAAATTAAATAGACTTGTTTACCTCTTTTCCTTTTGTTTTGAACAAGTAATTTGATTTAAAATACACATCTAGCGAAGACTACAATTGTCAACCAATTATAGACTGAGTTATGCAGTTCTGTTCTTCATGAAAAGCAGTAATATCTGAGACAGGAATGTTAGAACAATAAGTTTCGAATCATAACAATTCTTTGCTAGAAGAATTTAAATGAAGTGCAATATCTTTTGGCATCAATGATAACAGTGAATGTTAGTTTTAACATTAAGTTGTTTAAAAGGGATATAAGAGGACTTGATAAATATGAAAATAAAAGGCACATTCTTTTGAAGTTCACCACAAGATTTTTGAAAAACAATGGAAGAGTTTTTCTTTTATTAGGTAAGGTAGGATAACTTAGGCAATGGTTACTCACACATTGCTCTTAAAAAATAAAGTATTAAAGTTGTTGGAAGGACTCAATGTCCATTCTTCGCTTTTCTGTATTGATACCAGAAATAAATAAAAATGTATTTCATTTATACCTTTATTGTTCAATATTGATCACTTAAACAGCAGAAAAACGCATTTCCCTGAAAGCTTTGTGGTTGTATTTGAAAATGTGTCATTATAGCAGATTTCTCATAGTATGCTGCTCTTAATGTAACAAGCTTTTACTGTATGTCATAAATTTTATCATGACTGTTCTAATTTTTCATTTATCAGGAAATGTAAGAATTCCTTGTTTGTTCTCTTTGTTTCTCGGCATTCTAAATATTTTTCTATTCCTGGGCTGTTTTGCATTTCGACATAAACATTAATACCTTTTGCCTCTGTTGATATACATTTAACTTAAAGTGATTAAAACTGTTGTTTCATTATTATATGTTTGCAAATTTTCTATCGACTATCATTTTCTTACTCATAAAACAGTTAGTTCCTTTCGTTGAATGTAAAATTTAATCGAAATGCTGTGGTCAGCATATTGCTTCAAACCATTGCTACATATTCAGTGTAATGAAATCAAACTGATATAAATTAAGTATGATAGAAAAATAAAATGAACAAAATAATTTATAATTCTTTACTTTTTTTGAGTAAACAATTATTGATTTGAATATATTATTTATTTCAATGCATAATTTTTTAATCTCATTTTAAATAAAAGTTTATTCTTTTAAATTAAATAATCTCAGCTACTATTTTTAATTAAGATAATTGTTTTTGAATTATTAGCTGTTATCATGGTAATGGTTTTAATATTATTCACAACTTAACACTTTTATATCCTATAAATAACATACAATTAAATAGTTTTTTTCAGTGGTAGTGAATTTTTTTAGCACATAGAGTGAAATTTTTAGTGTTATAATAATATAGTTTCTTAAAATAATAATGATTATGAAAGGAATTCAAGCTAACATGGTAGCCTTTCATTATATAGTGCCAAGTGAATAATATGAACTAAAATTTTTTCTGTTTAATTATTTATTCAAATGATATTTTTTAACTAATATTTCTACTTTACTATGCTATTTTCAGTGCCGTGAAGCTAGAATGTTCGAGCAAGCTAATAATCCTCATTACTTGAAAGCCAGCAAAAAGGTGAATAAAGACTTTATTGTTTTGGTGTTTTAAAAGTTTAGAGATTACCCTTGGTTGGTAGTTAAATAAAGATGTATTCTTACATTCACAATATTTTTCTATTTTATACTTTTCCTATAACCTTATTACCCTATATCAGGGGTGGCGAACCTTTATGCACCAACGTTCCATTTTTTCTAAAAAATTTTTTAATGTGGTCATACCCGTGCCGACAAATAGTTTTGACTTCGTGATTATAGGGTAAATAATAATACTAAATACTATCAACTCAAAACTTTTACTGTCTACAAAAAATAAAAAAAACATTTTGCAATTTCTCAGTTATACGCGTAATTCAACTTAAAGTAACATCAGTGTGACTTCTGTTGTTGCAGATTAGATGACAAATAACTTATATTAGGGTTATAAGATGTTAGTTTAAGCAGAACTGTTAATTTTTTTTGCTAGTTATTTATTGTTGGCTTGTTTTTTTATGGTTATTAATTGTTTTTTTTGGCATTAATTGTTATTTTTTTGTGAATTTTAATTAAGTTTTTCATAGTGAACTCTGTGATCGGTGAGGTGCCCAAAATATTGTGTCGCGTGCCATTGGTTCGCCATCCCTGCCCTATATTAAATTTTTTTTCCTTAGGTATATTAAAAATTTTGTATATGTATGTAACACTCATAAATTTTTTTCAGAACACTCATGTTAATGCGGATGATATTCCTGTTGTAGAACTGGATTGCAAAACTCCATTAAACATTCCAGGTATTTATTATTTTTGTTCTAAATCTTAACTCTGTTTGACTTTGATAGTCATTTGGAATATTGGAAAGTTCTCTCTCTTCAATAAAATTTTGTATCCTAGGAGACATATATTAAGCAACTTTTCTTTTAGATTCTGTGTATTTTTATTTTTGAACTTAATATTTTTTAAGTTTTTCATAAAAATTTTTTTTATTTCTCATAACTTTTTTAATTTTCTTCTTAAAAATTTTTTAGTATCTAAAAGCGTGTTCTATAAGGTTCATTGTTTTAAGACCTATCATATTATAAGCCTGCAATTTTAAATTAATAATTTTTACAAGAAAAAGGGATTTTTAATTTATAAAATAATTGAAGTTGTTAATCGGCTTTGAAAGTTGCATTTCAACTTTGTACAATTTTCAAAGAACTTAATAATGATCAGATTTTTAGGTTCTTGAACTTAACCTTAATGGTTTGAGGGGATGACCTCAAATATGCTAATTAATTAGTGCAGACAATATTTTAAGTTACGAAATCAGACACAAAAACATACTTCTCTAAATAAGCAAGTCTTTCTTTCAACAGATTTAGATTTCTGACCCCCAAAATTTAGGGGGTAGCCGCAATCTGGGAAATATGGTCCCAATAGTTTGGTCAAGAGAGAAGGAAAGTTTGGACCCCTTAACGTTAATTAGATTTTTTGTGTATTTTGCTACATTCCGAGAACTTTTTACGCTAAGTTAAAATTTTTTGCACACATAAAGTTTGTTTGTCCAAAGATAATTCCATGCAAAAAACAAATTTTTGTAAATATTTATTATTTTATTTAATAATATTTGAAAAAATTTGAATTGGAAAGTATAAAATTTTTTGTATTAATTCCCTGCAACTTCAGTCCTTCTTAGCAGATTAATTACTTACCTGATTATTATAAAAAATATAAAAAAATACTTAATTTCAAATTTACTCAAATTGTGCACATCAAAAGTTTGCATGCACTGGCAGAAACGTTTATAATGGCTTTCAACTTAAAGTTAGTACTTGTAGCATTTTCCTATTTTATGACTTCTCTCAACTTATTTAGCTTTGATTCATCTGGTTAAGTGTCATTGTTTTGGAGGTTATTTTAACCTCTCTGATTTTCCATTCAAGTAAATCCCATAATCATTCATTAGGTTAAGGTAATAAAGTAGCCATAGCTTCAAATTGTGTGATATTCTGCATAGGCTTATTGTTATGCTGAAAATAAAAATTGTCAGTCATCTCAAGCTTCTCAATACTTGGTTTTAAACTTTTTTAGTATGTTCAAGTAATCAGTTCTCTTCACTTTTGAATCAATTAACTTCACTTCTCTCTATGATATAAAGCCACCTCTTGCTTACCAGTCAAGTCAATAAGAGATTATCTAATTTTACCTTATATCTTAGGTGAACAGAAAATAATAGAATAATAGCCTTTGCCAAACAACATTTTAATAAAACATCTGATTTCAGGAAAAATTTATTTTTTTGAATGAAAGTAAATTTTGTCTTTTCGACATCAGAGGAGGGGAATATGTGTGAGAGAACCCTCAGAGCTGAATTCAGATAATCTCTTTCCATAGCCACACATGGAAGAAGTGGTGTGATGGTCTGGGGTGCATGGGAAGAAATGGGGTTGATAGTCAGTAGTTTATTTATTCTACAATGAACAGAATTGATGGATTGTACATACTGAAGAAAATATCAGAGCAAACTTGAGAAAAGAAACAATTTTTATTTTCTGCAGGGCAATGACCCAAAGCAGAAACATGCATTGTTCGGCTATGGCTGCTTTATAATGTAATAAACTAATTTTGTACGCCACTCTAATTTCTAGACAAATAGAACATTAATGGTACTAAGTTAAGCAAAAAATCTTAGAGAAGTTATAAAAAAATTGACACACAACAAGCTAATAACATTAAGTTGCAAGCAATTATTGTTAAATTGTAATTTTTCTTGATGTGTATGCAGATCTTTGACAAGCCAATGTATGCAAACTTAGAACAAGCACTAATTGCGTTAATTTTGAGTTTCGAATTTATATAGTTTATGGAACAATTTGGTAATTGTTACTTCATTAATATGAAAGAAAGACGTTATAGGGAATTGATATAAATTATATTGAGTCTCTCTTTCTCATTAAGACTTCATTTACATTGTAATCATTGCATAAACATGAATATGATTGTTTGGTAACATAGTATGATAAATAAACATAACATTTGGTAACATAATATCTTTCAGTGGTATTGTATTTCCAGGAGGTTTAATTAAAAACATGTACTACTTGGATATTATCGTTGTAATATTAAAATAATTCTTAATGATTTTTTTATGTTTCCTTATGTAACTGAAATTAATTTGAATTATTTTTATCTCAACAATGTTTGGAATACATTAAAGTAGCCAAATTGTGAGCACGTTTGTGGCTTTTTATGGTATATTGGTTATCTTAGACATAAATAAAAACATATACTATTTTGATTATGTTTTTTTAAGGACTTACATCATCAGAAAACTACCATAATAACGAAAACAAGATATTAAACAAGAAGCAGCGTAAACTGAAACGAAAAAAGAAGAGCAAAAACTCCAAAAATGTTGAAAGTGAAGAAGATGTGTCTCCTTTACATGTTGTTAATATAACAGAGGGAGAAATGCCAGATGGGGCCCGAAGCAGTGATGATGATGATGGTGGCAACCCAGACGATCCTCATAGAGCTTTAAATATTGATTTAGAAGAGTGAGTATTATTCTTGCTATGAAAATACTAAAAACTTGAAATTTAGTTTTTTAGGAATCTGATTTTTCTTTTGTCTAAACATTTTTTAATTTCCTTAGTTAATTGCTTTCTAAATCTAAACCTGCAGCCAAACCTCGTTAAGGTGAAAACATTTAACTCAAATTTTTGTTTACGACGAAGGAAAATAGTTTCTCCATCATGTTATTTTGGAAAAATAATATTTACGTCATTTAATGCTAATATAAAAACAAATTCTTTATTGTAAATTTTGCAGTGACCTTTCTTCAAACAAGTTTATCCCTTTTCCTAAACTGTAAAAGTAAGGTTAGTGTATTTGCTCTTGGAGCAGATAGGGGGTCACTATTAGTTCAAATCAGTCTGCAATCAGTGACATCACCAACTAAACACATGAAGGAGTGTGTGGAATTTTGACTATGAGGTGAATGGTGTCAGCTTAAATGGTAACCCTGGGGAAAGAGAAAAGAATTAAGATTTCCTCCCTGTTGATAATGAATTTTTTTTGTGATTGTCATTCTTTGATTAGTCTGTAATTTTGTGGCTCCTATTTGAGCAAGAAAATGCCTATTATTTTTTTTGTACAGTTTGGAAAAAGTGGGTTCTTTTATTAGCAAATGTAAAATGCAACATTTCATGCAAAAGTTAATAAACGATTTTTTTTAAAAGTTGAAATTATAAAAGGTTAATATATTTTTAAATTTTGTTTTTCCATTTATTATACTATAGATATCATTAAAATTCTTTGACGTCTTTCCTTTAGTATTGTGTTTTTTAAAATTATCTGAAAATCTTTTTGTTGTTTAATGCCAAAAATTGTTTTGCAGTCCTTCAACTTCCTCTTAATGAGGGTTGACTGTATTTTGAAAATGCTTCATATAATAACGTGGTTTCATAATATTTTTTGAAACTTTCTAGAAATGATGAAGTATGCTTTTATTCTTGTTTGGTAGTTTTTGTATTTTATTTTCCAGACCTTTAAATAATGATGTGCAATTGCTTCCTCCTGCACAAGAATCCGTAAATAACCATGAAGAGAAAACTGTGAAAGTATCTTCAAAGCATAAGCACAAGAAAGAGAGAAAAGAAAAAGAAGTTAGTCAAGTTTAAATTTGTTTTTAAAAATTTATTTCATCACAATATTAGTTATCAGATACTTAATTTTCCAATTAAGAATCTTGTACAATTCCTTGTCACAGTTTTTTCATTGTGTAACATGAAAAAAAAAACTAGTTTCCTGTATGGGAAGTTAAGCAGGTTGCCCCCTGAATTGATTCCAAGATCTCTTAAGTTCACCTCTGTTTCATAGGTGGGGAAAATTTGTCCTTTGCGTGAAACCTTTTGCTTGACACACAGCTGCACATTTGAATTTGTACATTATTGGTTTAATGATAAGGGTGATTTAGAGGGTATATAGCACTCATTTCCTCTTAAATGCTTGTTTATATTTGAGTGCAATTAAAGAGATTAAGATTCATTTGCAGTTGATCAATATTTACAGGTTTTTGAATGTTACAATCGATGCTTTGAAATAATAAAGAAAAAAAAGTTATATTTTTAATCAACTTCTCAAAATTCCGGTTATTTGATGCTTTTACTGTATATTTAAAAAAAAAATCGTCTTTGGCTGTATATTTAAAAAATAAGTATATTTGAAATGTTCCATATATTAAAAAAAATGTGGAGTTAAAGATTTTTAAAGAAAGTTGTTTAACATCTGACATAACTGCAAATAGTAAAAAACCTATTATGTAGTCTAAACCCATTCTTTTATAAATGTTAAAGAGAAGATAGTCTTTCATCATTCTCAGAAATTTCACAATAGATAATTCAAAATTTTTTCAGAAATTTTTGAATTATCTATTGTGTTATTGGTAAGTAAATACTGTTGACATTTTTTGATAGAGCCAACAACATTCTCTTGTAAGTAATAGTTTATAACATTATGTAACAACATGTTTTGCATCAATTCTTTAAGATTGTTAGATTTTCTGGAACTCCAACAATTACTACAGATTCTCCTTAGTTTCAAATTATTTTTTAGTGGTAGTGAACTAAAGTAGAATTTTTAAACAAACCGATATTTTACAGAATTGTTAAAACTTAAGATGATAACTATATGATTTTTTATATATCTGTTTAAGTTAATTCTGTTTAGTGGTGGACAAAATTCTTTTAATATTTATTAAAATATAAGTATATTACCCTTTTTACTTCTAGAAAAAAATTCTTTCTGGAACTATGAAGAATAGAATTTTTGATTTTTCAAAATAAATATCTGTAATGAGTTTCAAATATGATATGTTTTGAACATTAATGCTTATTCTGATATAAAAAGTTTTATTAAAGTGAAATCGGTACTTGCAAATATTTGTTTGAATTTTTATAAGGTGTGTAACAAAAGTGATGGACAGAACACTGAGTATGCTATTTTGTAGAATAGTGTTTATCTTTGTCAGCCAAGGTATTTCAGTCAGCCTCAAAATTTTATTTTGCTTTATGAGGCTGATTTCAAATGTATTTGACTGTTCTAAAAAGAAAAAATTCTAAAAAATTCTTTTTAATGTTCAAATTTTCAGAGATCCAAAAAAAGTAAAGATTCTTCTGGGCATAAGAGTAAGCGTCACAAAAAGGAGAAAAAACATAAAGAGCAAGAACACAATTTGTCCCAGTTACCACAAGATCAGACAAAAGATAAAGCAGAGTATGAAGAAGCTCCAGGCATTGTTACTCCTTCGAAAGAACGATTTATTTCTCCAGTGACTCCTATGACTCCTTCTGTATCTGTAAGTAAATAAATTTCAATATGAATCTAGAATAAAAGTTTTATACTATGATAGAGATCTTTGGGTATCGCATATGTTTTATTGAAATTTATTTGAAAAACTATCCCATTTTTTTATGAGTTTTGATTGAATTAGTTTTTAATAGTCTTTCTATATTTTTTAATGTTAAAACTTTTATATTATAAGATGTTAGGTTTAACAAAAGTAGTTTCCTCATCCCTTTATTCCACTAAAAATTAGCATATTAAAGTAAGACCCTTAAACTGTTAATTCTTAGTATGTGAAAATCCGATCATAAGATTAAAAGAAATTTGGGGGTTTTCTTTTTCTGCACACTGTACATAATACTTACCTATGTGTGAACATACAACTTACCTTCATATGAACATACTCATATATGTATTCAAGTATTTAGATAGAGTGTATGTGTTTATATACATATTTATAAATAGTGTACTTATATGTTTATGCAAGTATTTACATACGTGTATGTAATATGTGTACATGAAGCCTACATTTTTCAGTTCAAAAATATATACATATGTGTGTATGTATGTGTGGTACACAAAAAAAGAAGATACAACCTGAATAACTTTTGATTCTTATGATCGAATCTTCATGTTCTAGGACTCAATTTTTATGGTTCGAAGGGAGAGACTTCAAATATGCTAATTAATCATGCTAATTAATCATGCTAAAGTACATTAATATGCTAATTAATGTACTTTCTCTGAATAAACATACCTTTTTTAGATGGATTCTGATTTCTGACCTCCAAAATGCAAGGGATAGCTGCAATCTTGGAAATATGGTCCCAATAGTTTGGTCGAGAGAGTGGTCCAAATTATTGGACTCCTTAATGTTAATTTTACTATGTGCATATTTCAACATATGTCTGGAAATTTTCAAAGCGAATTAAAAACTTTTTGCCCACAATTATAAAATTTGTTTATTCAAAAATAATTTGCTACAAAATAATTACATTACAAAGTGTGATTGCATATATCCGTGCTGTAATTATTATACTAATTTGTATTCGAGAAAACTTTAACCATTAGTTTATGTTTACTGGTAATCATGTTTGCTTGTAATTCTACATTATGCTTGCATATAGTCACAATTGATTACTAGCAATCAAATAATTTGGTTTTTTCTATTCAAAATTACCTGTAACTGCTTCCTAGTGTGATTACAGTCAATCATAACTGTTTTTAATCATCAGAAATCGCTACTTGTAACTGGGACTGTTTGTAATCACGATTACAAGAAGTTTATTAGTATATATTTTTTATTTGTTGTCAATTGCAATTGTAGTTGGCTTACAGTATTTGGTGCCCAATTCTGTTGAGCATTAGTTCAAGAAATTATTCATTGTGAATTTGTTCTTGAAAAATGGATAAGGAATAATGACTAAAAGTAATGAATGATTTTTTGTTGAAAATATTTCTGACTAATGAATTAATTTTTATTCATTATTCACAAAGATTTTAAATAGTTATTTATTATTCTTTATTCATTATTCTGAATGACAAATAACAATTTCTGAATTTATATAACATCATTTATGAATTGATAACAAAGATGAATTGATCCTAAAGATTTTATTTGTTTTAGATAATTCCAACTTGCAAGTCCCTTGTGAAAGATACGAATATTGCTGTGGTAAGTAAACTATTTTTTTATTGTCCTGACAATACATGCAAAATTGGAAAAATTTTTAAGAATTAGTTATAGAATAAATAATTAATTACTGTTAAACTTTCATGTTTGCATTATTTGGTTTTTACTTTCTTTAAAATTTTTTAATTATCTTTGTCAAAATTTTTTTAAAATCTTAGTTATTTTTGTTAAATATTTTTAAAAATTGAGGATGGAGGTTTCATGCATAAGATTATTCCTAACTTGAATCACACTATTAGTAGTAAAAATTAAATCTTTTACTACAATATGGAATCACTCTTAATAGGTTTTGAACAACATATGCATGCAACGCACAAAATAAAAACTGGACACTTAAATAACTTTTTATTTTGTGATAAGAATTAGACGTACTGTGTCCCAATCATAATGGTTTGAGTGCTTAGTGTTAAATAAGCTAAATAATTTGTGTGGATGATTCTTTGGTTATGAAATCAGACAAAAAATCTGCTTTCTTTGAAAAGTGTACCTTCTTTTTAATGGATTTGGATTTTTAATCATTACGATATGGGTGGTAGCTGCACTCTGGAAGATATAGTGTCAATAGTTTCAACAGGAAAGTGGTTGTTAGTTTGGATTCCTTAATGTTATTTTCAATTTTTACGCCTCATCCTGGATCTAATAAACCTTAATAAAATCAAAAAATGTTTACACACAATCCATAACTCTTTTTTCCAAAGATAAATCTATGCCAAATATTTTTTTAAATTATTTATTCTTTATTACTTATTTTATTAATGGTCAAAAACTTTTTGAATTCTGAAGTATAGAAATATTTATCTCATATTAAAATATGGTTTAAAAAATTTAAAACTTGAGCCCGAATTGCAAAATAATTTTTCAGTAATTGTGATGCCACAATTGGCATACACATATTTATTTTCTATCTTTTAAAATATCTTTCATTACTTAAGCTGATTTTTTATTGATAGAATTACTTTTAAAATAAATCACAGACTTAATCTTTTTAAAACAAACATAAAATATTTATTTCTTCTCTTCCAGATCAATGTAACGGATACTTTCTTTTTATTTCATTATTATGCAGACATATATTAATTCACTGTCGCCTTTAATCGAAAACAAAAATCTATTTATAACTTTTTATTCTAATTTTCCAACGGCTAAATGTTTCGGTTGCATGGTTGTAATAATTCACATAAATTTGTTGGCGACTCGTGATCGCCAAGGTATTATTTTAACTCTATATTGATATGCTGGTTGGCCTTGTTTTGGCTATGCTATATTTTAATAAATCGCCAATTTTGGATCTCCTACCA
>NC_092214.1:68032354-68249208 GCF_043381705.1 Parasteatoda tepidariorum
AATACCTTGGCGATCACGAGTCGCCAACAAATTTATGTGAATTATTACAACCATGCAACCGAAACATTTAGCCGTTGGAAAATTAGAATAAAAAGTTATAAATAGATTTTTGTTTTCGATTAAAGGCGACAGTGAATTAATATATGTCTGCATAATAATGAAATAAAAAGAAAGTATCCGTTACATTGATCTGGAAGAGAAGAAATAAATATTTTATGTTTGTTTTAAAAAGATTAAGTCTGTGATTTATTTTAAAAGTAATTCTATCAATAAAAAATCAGCTTAAGTAATGAAAGATATTTTAAAAGATAGAAAATAAATATGTGTATGCCAATTGTGGCATCACATATATTCCCGCTGAACAAAGAAAAAAATATGTATATATAGTATATACATACATATTTTTTTTTTTTTTTTTAAATTAATGGTCTCCATAGTAATGAAATTTTTAAAAAAATTCAAAATTTTTAATACAATTGTTATGTATTTTTTTTGATTTTTCAAATTTCATTTCTCAAGAACTATTTGACCAAATTGGATCAAATTTTAGATCTTGTTATTTAAAATTTAGTTAAAAATAATGTAATGATTTGTATACCTAATGATTAAAATTTTTTGGACCTACCTTCAAATAATTAATGAAAAAATAACTTTGAAACAACTCTTTATGTCAAATTATTTGGATAAACAAGCTCTGTATATGTATCTAAAACTTTTTTTGATTTATTTTTAAATTGTTCCAGATGCAATGTGAAACTAGCGAACCCAAATTTTTGACCTCTCTCATGCCTAAATTATTCGGACCATAATTTGGCATTAAAAAAAAACATTAAAATTTTTTTTTAAGGGTCAGAAATCTAGATTCCTCCACAGCAAAAAAAAATTTTATTCAGAAAAAGTACATTTTTGTGTCTGATTTCACAATTGAATGCATATACTGATGAAATTAGTTAGTATATTTAAATTTATACACTCAAACCATTAAGATTGCAACTTAATTGCAAAAATGTAAATGCTGTGCTTAGGATAATTTATGCTTACAATAATTGTTAAATTATTTGAAATTGCAGAAATTTGAGCTGTTTACTAATATATTAATTACATGCTATTTTAGACTTATGAAAAAAGGATAATGCCTGGGAGCAGAAATGAATTATCAGTGATTTTGTTTTTAAATAACTGTAGCAGTTTTCCTATTAAAGATGTTGAAATAACTCTTTTGGAATCATTTAATGTCAAATTAATTAAAGAGGTATGTATATTATGTATTTTTATTAACTTTTTTTGTTTGCATATTTAACAAAGTTCTTAGACTTTTTGAAGGGTTGTTTGTCTTGCAAAATTTAAAAAAATTGAATCTTAATAAAATGAATACATTGATAAAAATTCCACTGAAATTGAGTATAGGATAAGCAGTTGTATAATTAAGCTACATGTTTCCTTTTGAGGTCTGAGTTGTATGTTTCTTTTTCTGGATGTTAATCTATACTTAGTTTGTGTTAATATTTTATTACAAATATTTTTCGCAAAAATCGGCAAAAGTGTCTCTTTTTTTTAATATTAATATTTAATGCACATATTTTAAGACTTATAATGATAAAAGCAAATAAACATTAAAAAATAACGAAAAGTCTTAGGATTTGGACATCGTTTTTGGGAATTGCATAAACGGGGTGCATAGCGTTTTTAAAAGTGTTTAAAGGTGCTTATTTACGATTTTCGTGTTTTGAAAGCCCTTAAAGGTGCTTTTTTCATTGGGTGTTTTTAAAAAGTGCTTAATTTTCCCTTTTGTAAAATGAGATTTTTCCTTTACCATGCTGATTTTCGCTACGAATTATGCAGAAAAACACTGTTTACATTGTTCAATTCAATGTTTTCACAATTAATTCAGCCCCAATCTATTTTGGCGCATCGTCAGTTCGTAGCGTATGAAACGCCATTCGATTTACATGATTCAAAAATTTTGACAATTGTAAAAAACAATGCCAAAAGGTTTTTTTTTTGACATGACGATTAAAACCAGCTAAAACCATCAATTGTCAAAAGCTTTTCTAACCTACCTAACTATGATATTTTTTGAAATTGCTTAGAAATATTATTTGAGTGCTTGAAAAGTGCTTATTTTTTGTTGAATAATTTAGCTACGCACCCTGATAAATGAGTCATTTTTTGTTGTAACTCTCTCAATACTATGAAGCAATTCACTAGTGCTTATCCATTCACATTTACTAGATACTAGTTTTTTTATGATAGGAAACTTCAATCCATAAGTCATTACAGAAAGTCGCATCATTGCAGAAGTTTAAAATGTGTAGCCTGTTTTGATTCTAGCTATATATATACCAGTCTTGCTTGACTAGATCAATGCAATTGACGCATCTAACTTTTATTGAACAGTTACAATTATTGATTAGAGTTATGCCTAGTTCAAAGTGGATAAAATGTGATATTTAATATGGGGTTATAATACGGCAAATCTGTACTTTTCATTTACTAAAAGCACATGTATTTGAAATCACGTGCCTGTTAAATTTTTGGGTTTGAAAAATGTGATACTTTCAAGCCATCATAGAGAAGTGACTCAACTGTCTAGTGCATTATTAATCAATTAGATTATATTTTTATCTTCTACTCTTTTTTAATTTTTTTCTAGTTTCATATGATTTGGAAAGAAAAACATTTTAAACTCATTTACTCATACTCATACTCATTTAGGGCTATAATAACATTTAGGGAATATTTTGTCATTATTTTATTGTTCTTTCATGTTAGAGAACTAAAATCTAAGTAAAATTCTGTTTGATTACGATAAATGAAACTGTATAAAACATAATTTTACTTTCAAGTTTTTTTTTTTAAAATTTCTTTTATCTGAAGATAATTCTTTTCAGATTCAGCAAAAATAATTTCTTAATTTTATATGCTAAATAGAAATACTTAATTGCTATTTTGTTACAAATCTCAAAAAAAATGTGGAAACAAATTTTTTTCATTTCAAATTTACAATAATTATCGATATTATTAATGTTGCATATATTATTATTTTTTTAAACATTTCTTGTTATTTAATTAAACATTAATTTCATTACTATCTAACCTTTATAATATCCAATAAATTTGTTTTTATGAAAATGAAAGCTAAAATGTTTTAAAAAATATATCTTCGATATATTGTATTGTTACATTAGTGTGGACAATAATTTTTTTATATGAATTTTTAGGAGTTAGTTTATTGAAAGTTTATTATTACTTTCAGATAAGTTTTTAAAATCCCATATTTGTCATGTTTTAATTGAATGACTCTGATTATATAGCAACTACTATGTGTAAAATGTAAGAATCTGAATCCTTGAGGTCTTGGGTAGTAATAAAGTGTAAATGAAATGCTTATTATGATTATAGTTACGTCTTAATATGTTACATTAATTTATTTTTGTGAAATCATGTGGCATCATTTAAAAAAAATTAGCTCTTCCAAACATGCGTAGATAGAATAATGAAATATCTGTCTAAGATAATAAAGATGTGTAAATTTGATTGTATGTAACTTTTATTGAATAAAAAATGATCCAAATTAACCATTATGTTAATAATTCAGAATGGCTAAAAGTTAACACGTGACTTAACTTAAAATGTTTGTATATAGATCATAAACTGCCGTGATTAACCATTAAAATTATATTGTAACTTATGAAATTACAATATATTTTTATGAATTGCAATATATTTTTATTTCTTTTTCTTCAATTTTTAGCAAAATGAACCTGACAGCTGCATAAAAGTGCCATTTAGTATATTACCTGAAGCGGTAATAGAGCAGCAAGTTATTTTGTCAGTGGATAATATAGCTTTATTTCAATCTGTTCGAGGAACTTTAACTTACATAATAAAGGTATTTTTATTTTAAAGTTTTAAATTCTATACATTATTTTCTCTTGCATAATTTTATAAATCATTAAAATTTGTGTAGAATTAGTTTGAATTCTTTATGATAGTTAATATTTTATTCAAATTCAAACTGAATTCTATGTAAATTAATAATACAGTTTATAAAGCCAGAACTATTTTGAATTTTTTAATATACTTAGGTTACATAGCTGTTAAGGACATAGTATTATAGTTTTAGCTTTATTTGAGGCTTATATATTAATGCTGAGTCCTCAATGATTAGTGCTTTAGTATTAAAAGTTATTGTTCATAAAGAGTTTTTAACTCTACACCATTTCATAAAGAGTTATTAAGTCCCTGGATGATATAAAAAAAAGTTTGTTCAATTAAATCTTTTGATTTTTAGCCTAAATATGGATACAAAAAATTACGAAATAGTCAATTTAAAATGCCTTAACACCATTTGATATATTTCTCAATGAAATTTGCGATTTTTAAATTAAATTATTACTTAGTCGAATTTTGTAATGAGCATGTTAGCAGAGGATTTTGTATATTTTGAATGTTGCAACATATTTTTATTTCTGCTTGAATTCATCTCAATGGAAGAGAGAGTAACATATTTTTAGAAAGGTCAGATTTCTGTGTGAAACATGAATAACTCAATATTGTTAATCATATGTTTTTAAACTTAATCTTAAATAAATTAAATTTATTAATTTTTAAATTTTAATGTGACATATCAATTAAAGAAATAATGACCACTCATTTAGAGCAAATGACGGATACAAATTAAGAAATTTTATTAGAAATGTTGCTAGCTGGAGGTGACATATGACCTAGTAAGGCATAATTATGCTATTTACTAAGGAAATTAGAGTTTCATTGATATTGGATTAGGTTTGGGAGAATTTACGATTCTCCTTTTTAACTAACATAAATGTATGTTAGTTTTTCTCAAAATGTTTTGTAAATAGTCATGTATATCTTGTTTCTTGACTTAGATTTTTTTGTTAGTTTTTTGAGGTACAAATTCACACTGTCCTTGATTTGAATGTTAAGAGCTAGATGAGTTGATTCTTTCAGTAACAATCAGCAGATTGTGTCAAAAAAAATGACATTACCTTAAGAAGGTTATCATATGTTTTTTTCCTTCCTTTCTTTGAAATCTGTTAATTAATCTTCCAAAGAGCGTGTGTCTACTCATTTTTTGAGTATAATTCAATTTCTTCAGTTTATTTATCTATCAAAGAAAATTTTTTTTATGATAAAAACTGTTAACTTTCTCTGTAGAAAGGATCATACTCTGAAGGAAGGATCATACTAGATAAGAGATTAGAGACTTAGTCAAAGAAACTTGACTACATATTTAAATAGAAAATTATTGATTTTATTTAAAATTTTTTCCTAAAATCAAAAAGAAAAAAATTGTAGCATCTTTCATATTAATTCAACATTCCTATTTGGAGGATTTTTTTTCCACATGTGACCATATAAACTGAGCATTCTGTTAATTTTGTTAAGGTTTATATTTTTTACCCTCTAACTGAAATATTTTTTTGTATTACTCATTTCTAACTTAGGAAAAAACTTTTATCTATCGATTGTGTTAGCATCATGACAAAAAAAAATAAATAAATAATAAATAAATAAATAAAATCCCCCCCCAAAGATGCCAAACAAAATATTTTATTATTAATAACATATTTTATTATAAATAATTGTATAATTCATGTTGCACATAATCCCTGCCTCATTGATTTTATGCATGCATATACAGTGCAACCTCAAAAATCCGGACTGCTGGGGGGTTTGAACGGTCCGGATTTCCGAAATTTCCGGATTTTAGATACCTTACTTAAATTGAAAGAATTATCGAAGTTCCGAATTCGACAGGCCGATTTTACGATTAAACGTGCTTGTGTAGACCTCCGACTTCAATTTTAACAACTTAACATAGATATTTGCCTTAAATAATAAATAAGAGACATTACAAATCAAACAGAGACAAAAAGTAGCCTAAAATAATATATTTATAGCAACACAATTAAATAAACGTTAACTAATTTATTTCTTAAACATATCAAAAACCGTAAGTTGTTTCATAGATTTCATTCTATGATTGCTTATTTTTTCTTTCACTTTATAGAGTAACATTAACTCATGTTCATCAACAATGTCTCTTTGTTCCAAACCTTTAAGAACATTGTTCATATTTGTTAACATTTCATCCAATGAAACTGATCTTTCTTCATTTGGAGTTTCAGTTTCGTTATCGCTGTTGTTTTCTTCACGACCATTACTTAAAACGGCCATTTTTATTTCATTGTCAGTCATGTGGTTGACTATAGGTAAATCGTCGTCGCACATCATGACCTCCTCGATGTCATCTTGATCAATTTTGAACACGCACTTTTTAGCGTAATCGAGAAGTTCATTAACTTCAAATTTTGAACTTTTAAAAGTTTGAAACCTTCAAAATCGTTTTCGTTTTCACTTTCATTTTCAAAGAAAATGGTAGAAGGCAGCAGATTGTGCCAACCATGCCTCAAAGTTTCAGCCGTAACATTATTCCATGCCTTTGCAGCACATTAAAGGGCATCCTTTATGTCAAATTCCTTTACAAATTCTGTGATGCTCTTACTCTGATTGAGAGAATGGAGCATTTTCTTCAAAAAATCCTTTTTATACTTACATTTTAAAGATCTTAATATGCCATTATCCATAGGTTGAATGAGAGAAGTGCAGTTCGGAGGTAAGTACATTACCTGAACTCCTGATTTCGATAAAATTTCAGCTGGAGGATGCGCTGTACAATTATCTTAGAGGAGAATAATTTTGGCATCGCTTGGAAGCCCAACAGCATTGCAATGAGCTCGAGCTTTCGGAACGAAATGATCGTTAAACCACTCTTCTGTCAATTCTTGCGTAATCTATGCACGCTTGTTCACTTTGTATACAACGGGTAGATTTTGAACGTTTTTCAATGCTCGAGGTCTAGCACTTTTGCCGATTACTATCAGCTTGAAGCGATGAGATCCGGAAGCATTAGCGCGTGCCGAAACAGTTAGCCTCTCCTTTATATCCTTCACACCGGATGGATTGCTTTCATCTGCAGTGGCTAAGGTTTTTCTTGGAACATAGCGCCAAAAGAGAGCAGTTTCGTCGGCATTATATATCTGATCGAAAGATAAATTATTTTCAGCCACAAATTCGGAAAATTCATTAATAAAATGTTCGGCAGCTTCAACGTCAGCTGACGCCTTTTCCCCGCAAATTCTTAATTGCCTTATTCCATGACGTTTTTTAAATTTATCTAACCATCCTGAAGAATATTCACAAGGCGTTTCTATTTTCAAGTCTTTGTGGTAGAGCCTTGCCTGTGCCATAATAATTGCGCCAGTCAAAGACACTTTCTCACTTCTTCGTTGGCGTACCCATTCTATCATTATGCTATCCAAATCTTCGTTGTTGGCTTTGCGTATCGTTTTTCTTTTATCCATCTCTAAAGGTACATCACTTTTTGCGAAAAACTGCAGTACTTTATCTTTCTGCTTAATTAAATCATAAACAGTTGATTTGCCGAGTTCGTATTCGATGCAAAGATTAGGCATTGAAGTTCCTGAGTCATGTTTCTGAAGTATTTCTACTTTTTTCAAAATTGAAAGAGAATTATGTTTCCTCTTCTTCGAGCTTTCATCATTTTTCCCCCCTAATCGATCTTTTAGATAGCATAATGTTAGATAACAATTCGTTATATAACAATTGAAACTAAAAATATAGGCTGTTAAAACGGGAGCTGACTTTCAACTTATAACTGAAACGGATGCTTCTAGACTAGACTGTAAAAGCTGATGCTAATCTTTTTTTTTGTTGGGGGATGAAAGAACTTGTCCCCGCCTCCTACACTTCAAGGTTAAGAAAGAACCAGTTTTCTTTCTTCACAAGAGGGAAAAACAAGGTGGTAGAAGAATTCCTCCTCCTACACACCTTATCTATCAAAGAAAATAGAGGGGAGTCCCCTTTGTTCCCTATACAAAGCTGATAAGAAGGACTGGAATTTCCTTATCAGCTATGTGCTTTCATTCACTCCCCACCCCTACCTCTTCTTCTACTGCTTCCTTGTTGGAGAGGAGTTGCGATTTTGCGCTCTTAAGTTAAAATTTTTATTTGAAGCGATTTTTTTTTGGGGGAAATTTTTTTCTGACGAACTGGACGTAAAGGTCCGGATTTTAGAGATATCCGGATTTTAGAAGTCCGGATTTTCGAGGTCGTACTGTATATATATATAATATAATTTAACTTTCAAATTAATAGCCAGCAATAACTGAAAGTAAGGAAGCTTGCTTATTTTTTATATAACATTATTAATTTTCTAAATAAGTGTTAAAAATTCAATAAAAAATGTCCTAGTGATAAATGTATGATGTTTAGAATAGGTTTAGATTTAAATAATAATTTTGGCTTGCTGAAGAATGATTAATTTACTAAATATTTATTTATATGTAATATGTACCAGTTATTGAAAATAAGTTTTTTATGCACACTGAGTATTAAAAATGTCCTTTGTTTATAATTATTTTAGAATCCGTCAGCTTCTAGCCATGAAAAACTAGATTTTAAGCTTGAATTGCCAGCCTCATCATTTATGATTGGTGAAATTCAGCCCCGGTAATGATGCTTAATCTTTCCATTTCATTTTATTATTCTATATTTAAATTTCTTTCACATGTTTGATTTCTAACATTATTTCAGTTCTAATCAGTTTCGAAAATGATATAAAGTTTAGTCCAAGACAAGTAATATTGTGAAAGATTTAAAATAAATGATTGAAATGTGCTCCCAGAATCCTTTTAACTGTTCAATAACTTAAAAAATCCTTAATGCTTGATAGTTATTATGTTAAAAAAATTTGCTTTCAATAAAAAAATTTCTGAATTGAAAGGCTCAATGAAGAAACAAATAAAACATATTTATGGAAAAGTTATTGCATGTAAGCATTTAAGTTAGCTAAAAATCTTAGGATTTATTTTTTAGGAAATTTTTAGGGGGGATGAAAAATAAGCTTTTAAAGTGCTCTCTAAAATGATTTATCATATTTATTCTTCACTCGTTACCCTCTTGATCTAAGTATTTTTGTGTTATTTAATAAATTATCGAACAATTAGAAACCAAATGATAAAAATTTAAATTAATTAAAAGTTTTTTATGTATTGCAATTAAAAATATAAGTTCTTTTAACAAATTTATTTAGGATGGAATAATTGAATTATGTTAAAAAATTTATTTCCAAAATTCGCTCAGCTTAAATCTTCATATTAGTTTGATGCAATATTTTTATTCTTGGTTTAATAAAAAATAAAATAAGTTTAAATAAAATTTGTATTTGTTTTATAAAAGATGTATTGCTAATTTTTATATCTTTTTCTGCAATCATTTGAAATTGAAAACTTAAGTTGAGCTGAATGTTTGTAAATGTATGATTTAATTGGTTTAGTTGAAAATATTCCTGAAAATGTTTTTAAAAAATAATGGGAAATTAAAATTTAATAGCTTAATGTGCTTTTGAATCACTAATGCTTTTGACTAGCTAAAAATAATATTTATATTTTAAGTAAATTAATTTTGTTGTAAATTAGGTAAACTTAATTAACTTTTACATTTATAAAGTTTTTTTTAAATAAAAATTTTTTTTCAGAACTATTTTTTATATTTTAGATTCTACCAATATTTAAAATTATTAGTTAGATATGAAGTTTATACTGTAATTTAAAATCTTTTTAATTGACATTGAATAATTTGTTTTTTAAATTAAACTTGGTAATTTGTTTTTATTATCATTTTTATGTCTTTAATTTGGCTTTTATTTTATCAATTTATTATTATTTTTCTTTTGATTAATTATTATTTCTCTCATTCTTTTTGTACACTTGGTTTTAGTTCATTTCTTCAATTATCCCTCAACTTCATTCTATAATGCATAATAATTTCTTCATTAGCTATCAATGATCTTTTTTTAAAAATATGTTTTGGAAATTATTTCATAGCAATAAATTTGTTGTTTTATTTAGCGATACAAGAGATACATTATCTGAATTATTAGGAAGCAATGATCTTTCAGCAAGAGATTCAGTCATGATTGATATTTTAAATTTGGATTTCAACCACATCATTGCTAAAATATGTTTTCACTGTCATTTTTTTGGTATGTTACTTATTTTTGCTTCATTGTTTTTACAAGTTTGTTTCTAAATAAAATGCAAAACTTTTATAAATTAGTTATTTGCTTAATTTATCTTCGCTCATTATCATTGTATTTTGCACTGTATGACTAAATAAATTAATGCATAATCTTTTTACTTTTGAAAGAGTTATGCTTTTTAAAAAAAAGTCGTTTGAAAAAAAAAAGTTATTTATAATGATAATAATTTACATTTGTTGAAAAATTGTAAAAAAATAGCATAATTATATTGGCTTTTATAAAATATTATTCATTATTGTTGATACTGCATAATCAGATAAAGAAATAATAAATGCCACTTTATATAGGAATAGAATTTGCCCCAACCAAAATTTCTACTATAAACATAACCTTGAAGTTAAATGGAATGATGTTCTTGTATAATGCAATATCTAGTAATGTGCGAATGAAAGATCTTTTTTGTTTGATATACACACAATCACACATTTGTTTTACCAGCACCCGTTGCATCATTTGATTTTATTAAATTATGTTCAATTCAATTATTCTTTAAATGGCTCTTTTTCAATTGCTATATTTAATTAAGTTTTAACACTCATATTATTAATTATGATCATAATAATTAATATTTTGTTTAATTAAATTTCAGACATATGTTTGAAAATGTGACGTTGGGAAAAAAGCATAATGCTTTCCACTTATTCAAATTGGGAAAATAGATGCTAAAACTACTGCTTTTTTAACAAGAATATGCAATTTCTTGGAAATTTTTTTAATAAACTTTCTATTAAAATATATTATTCTGAGGTTGTTTTATTTGCAGTAAAGATAGATATTAAATTTTATATATAATGTATATTATAATATTGTATATATAAACTTTGGCCAGACAGTTGAAAAAGCATATTTTTCCCCTTTATTAAATCAAAGTATTAAGGGTAACTTTTTAAATTTTAAAATGGGAGATATATTAATTAAAATAGTTTATACTTTTGGGAATCGCTATACTTTTGTTTTAGAAATTGCACTTTAAATATCGTAACTATAATATAATATAAATAAATGTTTAACTGTACAGGCTGTTCTGTAGAAAAGTAAAAATTAAATAAAATGTGAAAATAGTCTTAGTAAGTATGTGAAGTTTTTCTTCAGTTTGTTTAGTAAAAAAAAAAATTTTTTTTTCCACAGTACTTTATACATAGTTTATGTTTTGAGGCTACTTTGGCCCATGCCTATGTTGTGTTAGACTTTGTAACATACAAATGAGCTATAATATTTTCAAAAATAGTTTTGTTTTTATTGCTTAAAAGTTTTTATGATTGTATGATAATATTAGGACATTTAATTTAATACGATTTGTTCAGTATGCAAAATATTTTGATAAAACTAAATCTAAGCGGTCAGTTCATAAAATTGTGAAATTATCGAAAGTTTTTTAATTATTTCAATTATTTGTTATTGATTTCGCTAAAGTAGCCTATATAAGGGAGTATATTGATCCAATATGGGAAACACAATTGAATTTCTAGGAAAAAAGAAGACCGGGTCATACTAGCCCCAAGCAAAGGGTACTTTTGACCCAATATTTAAAAAAAAAATTTTTTAACGGTCATTAAAACTAAAGAAATTCACTATTTATTTACTCTAAACTCCATTTTCGATAAATATTTATTTGAAATTACAATACAAATTTTATAAAAATTGCAATTAAAATAAGTCAAAGTATACTGTAATATAACAATTTGTATTAGAAAATATACTTTTAATCTTCTTCAGAGCTTATAATGTAGGTATTTCAGTTAAGATTTGATGATTCCTTTATAATCAGAACTTAATTATGGTGGCTTAAGTGAGTCACCCTTACAATCATTTAAGCACTCATTAAACTTAAATAAAAATCTTTTATATCCTTTTCTATTTCCATTCTAAAAACATATTTGAATCTTAAATATGTAATATTTTTACAGCAAAAATGAACAACTTTTATTGCCACCTTATGTCTTAACTGTAACAGATGTTTTAAAAACATGTGAATATGTCTACATTGATTTAAAAAATGTAATGTATTTCAGTAAAAATTTATTCAGTTAACTCTTGTCTTCAAAAATGTCTATCAAAAAGGTCTATTAAAATTGAACTAATATATTTACTTCTTTATTTCCAGTTGTTGAACAGTATGGTGATAGTGCCTCATTGTATAGTCACTCCATTCAAGGAGATCATGTCTGCCTTCTAGTCAAATATATGGTAGGTTATATATATATATATATACACACATACATACATATATTATATATACAGACATATCATATATTATATACAGGGATGAGATTTTTTCGCTTTTTTTCACTTTTATCTCTCGAATTTCAGTTTTTTCATTAAGAAACTCTGATTCTCTAAAAGTTTAGTTTTTTTTATTATTTTTTATAAATATTCAGCTTTTCTGTAAATGCAGTCGTTGAAATAAGATTATATTTATTTCTGATTTTCAAAGATAAACAGAAAATTCAAACTATGTAGCTGCCAACTCTTCCGCATTTTTACTTATTTTAGCTATTTTCACCACTTTTACGTGCGGAAAATAAGATTTTCCATATTTTTTCCATATATTATTGCCCGCCACATAGCTTGCATTTTTACAATTCAAACGTCGCTGCTTCCTGATTGCTGGTGCGAAAGCAAATTAAATATAAAAAAGATAAATAGCTGTGGATTTGCAGTAAAAATATTTATTTGCACATTCAATTAATTTTGTAAATTTTTATTTATTATTGCTAAACAAAAACAATACTTTTAGAAATCACATGCCCAGAATCTGCTTTTATCTCGATTCTTATTCACACAATTTTAATATCAAACATCAATTTTCATTTCAACCTGCTTTAAAACTTGCGCATTGCATTTCTTATTCACTCAATTTAAATATCGTACATTGCAATTTTTGGTCACACGATTTAAATATTTTACATAGCGATTCTTATGTACGAGATTTAAAATTCTAATATTGCGATTTGTATTCATGCGTTTTTAGAATCTTGATTTTATTATCAAACATCGATTTTCATATTTATTGGATTTAAAAGTTGCTAGTTGCGATTCTTATTCAGGTGATTTAAATATCGTACATTGCGATTCTTATGTACGAGATTTAAAAATTCACTATCATGATTGGTATTTACGAGTTTCTAACATACATACATCTATGTAGCGAATCCAATGTCGTAATTCGTTTATGCGGTTGTAATATCAAACATCTATTTTCATATTTATAGTGATTTAAAATTTAGACTTTGGGATTCGTATTCATGCTATCTAAAAATTACGTATCATGATTTGTATTTTTGAAATCCAATATTGAGTTTCATATTCACATGATTTAAAAGCCACATATCGGGATTCATACTCTCTCAATTTAAAATCAAATATTACGATACTTATTCATGCGATTTTAAAATCATACATGTATTTCATGTTCATACAATTTTAAAATTAATCATTGGGATTTATAATCACATGGTTCAAAAATCAAACGTTTTTGGTCAAATTTTTGGATATCATACCTTCTTCATATATATACATACATACATACATTCTTGAATTTCCTCTTTTTTTTCTTTCTAACTACTCTCATCCCTGTATATATATATCAATAAAATTAACGTGATCAGGACTGAGAAAACTGTCTATTTGGATGCAATGTTCACTTAAGAGAAGGGCATTCAGAGCTGTTTGAACTTGTATTAATTAAACTTTTATTATTAGGAATAAATAATTAAATATAATAAATGCCATGGAATTGTGAAAAAGTTTATTTATACTTAAATTTTTTTTTTCACGCTTACTTTTTTCTGATAAATAGGACCATATTAGAACTTTGTCTTCAGCATTGATCATAAAATTAGAAATTTATTATTCAAACTTATCAAAAACACATTGATTCATTTGAAATTTAGGTTTCTTTTCAGAGGACATTATGTACTTCATGATTATTACATTTCCCACAATATTAGTTTCTTTTTTCAATTAAAAATGGCTTAAAAAAATAGAATTTTTTTTTTTAAAATTCTATTTGTAATTTTGTTTTGCCACACAAATTGATATTACCACTCAAGTTTTTCTGATTTTTACTGTTCTGTATTATTTTGGGTTTGCTTATGACTTTTTATTTTGAAGTTAAAAATTAATTATGTAGCAAATGAATGAGAAAAAAGTATGCTAGGGAAAACTACTTTTTTCTTGATAAACTTATGTCGCTTAATAACTTATTATTATAACTGAAAGTATCTTGAATCTTTTGAAAAACTGGTTCTGTGCAAGAATCGCAACAATTTTGTCCTACTTAACTACATTTTAAAATAAAAGTTGAACCTTTCACCTCAATTCAATAATCATGTACTTCAGTAGTTCATTGTGACGATCTCATATCTTCATTCTCATACCTGCCTAAAATAAGATGCTTACTGGAAATGGGCCTTGCAATTTTAATATAATGCTCTAAAAATATAGATGATTTAAACTAAACTCAGTGGCGCGACAGCCTATAGAGGGCCAAGACCTACTGTGCCCATCTCAGTTTTCTTGACATTGGACTGTGGGGTGCTGGAGCAGATGTTCAGATTAGGTGGTCAGCCAAACGTGGAACCCCTAGTGTTTAGTTCCCAAGCATGCTTGGTACTCATTTATCGACCCACTGAAGATGAAGGGCTGAGTCAACCTTGCCCAGCCCGAGGATCGAACCCAGGACCTGTGGCACGGGAGCGTGACGCGCTACCACTAAGCCACTGGGAAAAAATATAGATGATGCAATCTACAATATAATTATAGAATAAATAATTTGTTTTACAATTTCTCATTATTTAAAAGCTATAATGCACTTATATCCATCCTTCTCGTTTTTAAAATTCTGTTTATTTCCTTGTTCCAATTACTTTGATCATAAATAAACACTCATATCTGCTTGACTATGATTTGCTAGAAAGTAAGCCTAAGTATGATTTATGGAATATTAAATTTGAGAAACTTGTAAACCACTTTTCAGTACACAAATTGCTATTATTGTCTAGATAAATGGGTCTCAGCCTTAGAGACTATGATAGTTTGAACATCAGAATCTGCCAGAGAATTTGAAAAAAGTTGTATTGTAAAACTTATTAGTAACTCATTTATTTCAGTTTTGAAAACCTCTCCCAAAAATATTTTCTGGTCATACCATTCAATAAAATCTTTCATACTACTAACTTTTTTCTTTTTTTGTTTTTTGTTTATTAGGCTGTTTACACTTGCCTCTTATCTTAAATTTTTGACGTTTGTGTTGTTGAATTTTGTAATATTTTCTTTTACCAGTTTCCTTTGCTTTTCCTTGTTAATTCAATTTACTTTTTAGCTTTGAGTTAGTTTTTGTTTATTTTTTAATGACTGTTTTAGTTAGTTTTTGTTATGACTGTTTTAGTTAGTTTTTGTAATGACTGTTTTAGTTAGTTTTTATAATGACTGTTTTGATGTTAGTTTTTGTAATGACTGTTTTAGTTAGTTTTTGTAATGACTGTTTTGATGTTAGTTTTTGTTTATTTTTTAATGTTGACTTTTTAATGCAAATATTGCAGAGATTAAAAGAGAAATAAAAAGATCTAATATTTTAAGTATGGCACTGCATAAGATTTCTTATCGTAAGGCCTATAAATATGTATATTTTTCATTTAGATTAAGCTTTAAAGTTGCAAATATTCTTTCATACCTGGCATCATCATGATCTAATTTTGACATATAGCTTTTGATTTTATTTTTTAGCTGATAACTTATCTTTTAAAATACTATATTCTTATCACAAAATAATATAATTTGACTTAAACATATCTTTTACATAAAATGAAGTTTTTGCTGTGTGCTATTTTTGCATGTTAATTTCATTGTTACTTGTATAATACATTTTAATTGCAGGTTTTTCATAGCCTATATTTTTTTTATAGGAACCACAACATATATCAGTGGATGCTAAGGGAACAAATTCTACTTTAACTACTTGCTTACTAGAAGAAATTAAAAAGTTATTTTCATCTAAAGGCGATGAACAGTAATGTAAAGTTGTAAAATAGGAGCTATATGTTTTTGTTGATGAGTGTGATGAATTTCATTGAGTGACTTTTATTTAACATCAATGGATTTGTTCTGGATACAGAATTTCAATTTATGGATAGCAATAAATCATCAGTGATTACAATGGATTTGTTGAAGAAAAACACTGATCTTTTTTATATATTTAATTATTTTACGTTTTGATAATTTATATTGTTTGCAAAAAATAATAAATTAAAAGTTGAAACATACAATTATTAGAATATTGTTGAAAGTAAAGAATTTTGTGCTGATGAATGCAAATTGTTGAAGTTAAACAATTATAATCATATTTTATTTCTAAAAAAAATGAATCATTCCAATACTTTTATACTTTATTGTAATTGTGCTTCTTGCACGTTAAATACTTTATTTTTGTCTTTTTATTCTACAATAAAAAATATTTTAAGAAAAATTTGAAACTTATAGTTTTAGTGTTTGTTAGTTTCTCTTCTCTAAATAAAGTTAATATATATTTTTTATTAATCTTTGTTGTAAATTTTTTAATGTTTTACATTATCTCTTATTAGTATGAATTAGTACAATTGTATTTATTTCTTGCAATGGAAGATCAACTGCCTCTTTGTTTGATGATTTATTTTTAATCTTCTACTTTTCCACTTACTACAATCCTACCACACTGATTAGAAGTAAAATAAAGTTTTATTACTTGCTCTTAAGAGAAATGTCAAATTAGGAAAAACAAAACTGGTAATGAAAAAAATTATCTCAGTTTATTTAGCTTAAGATCATGAATGATTGAGTGAGATATTTTATGATATATTAATGATGCTAAATTACGAAACAAACATTCATTAAAAATGTATATAAGTACTACAAGTGTATCTAATTGAATATTGTGTGTATAATTGTTTTCATGATTAGAATTGTAACGCTTCTAAACTTAACATCTGGTATACTGGATAAAAACTTGAAACTATTTTTTAACTTATTAATAATAATATCAAAATCAAAAATCTTTGCTTTATATGATTGTCTGAAACCTTATGTTTGCCCTTTAAATTTTAATTTTGCATTCTCTGTTAGATAACAGTATGGAGTTAATTAATTTTTATCTTCAATTTTATTTATAGGTTTGAAAAGTGATACTATTTTATATTTTGTCAGTCTTGTATAAAGTAAAATCTTCAAAATTTAGTTCTTGAATCTCAAAATTAGCAAATTATTTGTCATTTAATTAAGTTTTCATTCTATAACTCGCTTTTCAAAAACTTCAAAATTTGCAAAAACGTTAATAGGATGTATTAATAGAATAAGCTTTCATTTGAAAATAATTTTTTCCCCATCAAATAAGATTTCAAAAAAAAAAAAAAAACATAATATATGAGTAATAAAATCAAATCTTTCAGTATTTGTTTGAGAGTATATTTTTATAATAAATTAGTTGACTGAATATAAGCATTGATAATGTACCTAATTTTTTACTTGAGTCTTCATCTTATAAAAGTCTATTTTAATGTTTGCATTTTGTTTCACAGTACTTGAACTGTTGATTTGTATTCAAATTATAAAGTGAAATAGTAATTTTCAAAATTGGAATAAACCAGTATGGTAAAGTTTTTAAAAATATTTTAATGCTTTTTTTTTTTTTTTTTAAAGGAAATCTGTTTTAAAAGTGGATTTGTGTGATTTCAATACAATTTTAAACTGATTCTAACTCACTAGTGTACCAACAATTTACAATTCTTGTTTTTAGGAAGTGCTATAAAATGTTGTAAAAATCAAATATATTCCAATATATTGTAAAGAGTTTTTATATTGTTTCTTAAAAATTAAGCATGTAATTTCAAATTTGAAAAATAATTAGGGACATAATTTTTTACCTACTAATATTTTAAGTGGTAAATCATCATCATAATGAGCAATAAGATTATAAAAAAATAACTTCTTTAAAAATATCAATTGCCTATCTAACAATAACTTCTTTATTTGATCACAAAAACTGAACACTAGATAATGAAACATACATATTTTTTAAGATCATAAAAATATATTTAATTCTATGTGTTAACATTAATCAATAACAAAATAAATCAATGATATATTTAATTGAAAATGATATAATTTATTTAGTCTTTCACCGGTGTACTCTTTGATATATTTTAGTAACCTTATCTCAATTACACTCCAAATTGGTATTTGAAAAAGTTAATAAAAATTATGCGACATTAACCCTTTTAGACTTAGCAGATGTTATTAACTGTATATTTATTCAGTAAGGAAAAAAATTTTTTTTACTTACATAATTGTAATTTTTTTTATTGAAGTTCGTAAATTTTACAGAATTTGAAACCCTTGGTGCATATTTGTATTCTGAGCTCAATTTGTGCAGTTAAATATTAGCTTTTCAACCAAATTTAATAAAGTGACAGAATCAATTAAAAAGGTTCTGGATAACATTTCTGCAAATGTTTTTTTTAATAATGACTCAAATTATATTTTTCATTTGAATTCAAAGTGAATATATACAAACTATTTGTAAAATATATTAAATGTCCAATTTACAACAGTTGAAATTCATCTGGATAGTTTTTAACATCTATTTACATTAAATATAATTTTTGAAAACTAACAAATTTATATTTACATTAATTTGGAATGACTTATTGATGTATTTATCCCAATATATGATACATTTCTTAAAGTTGATTCCAATGCAAGATAAAATATTTAATATCTTAATTTACAAATTTCAAATATATTTCTTCAAAAATTCTTGCTGAAGTAGAAGTTGTCTCACTATCTTGAGAGCATGGTATGCATTTGTTTCATTTAACTGATTAATTTGTAGTATTTAAAATATTAAGTGAAAATTGAAACCTTATTTATATGGGTAGGTGGCCAAAAGATTGAAAACAAATATTTTTAAAAATCTTGACTCATTTCAGTTCTTTTAAGATAATTTTCATTTCTTTCGTTTATTATTATGATTAATTTAAAGTTTGGTCTATAAGGGTTAATGTTAAATTAAATAATAATGTAATTTTAAATTTTCAGATGATCAAAATAGGCTAGAGACTAAAATTTATTTTTATACAGAATGAATAAGGATTTTCTGAAAATATATATTTGTATATAAAGACAACTTTGTATATCAGCTGAAAGGAATAAAAAAAGTAAACATTTAATAAGTCGTACATTTTGAGGAAATTATGTACAGTTCTATAATTATTCATATTTTTAAATTTTATACATATAAAGTTAGTTATGAATACAAAGAAGTACAACATGTGTTTAATGACTAGATTCAAAAACTATTCATTGCAAAATAAATTACTCAGAATACATAAAAATGTAATTGAATATAAAATATTGTTAGGTCATAATAGGTAGCATAAAATGTACATAATAGTTGTAGGACATAGACAGCAGAAGTGTTTTAAGTAAAAGTTTTGCGGAGGATGTTGATAAATATTTAAGGCAACATTAAAATTTCTTCAAAGTTTAACTGCTACTATGGATTTCATATACAGAACTTTTTGCCATTATATTTGTTATTCCTTCTACATAATAATTTTAGTTTATATAATTTTATTTACCTCTTCGTAAAGTAACCAAGTTATTTCAGTAAAAGATGAATAAAGATTACATTATGTAAAAAAAGAAAAAAGACTTGATACATTTCATATGTAAAAATTTTACACTTTTCACTGAATAAGTTCATCAGTAGGTTTAAGAATTAGATTTCTCGAAATCATTTTATGAACCCATGCACAAATTCAAAAACAAACCTGTTTCACACGCTTCAACTACATTTTTTTAAAAAGAAAACTTAGTATTTGATATTTTCGCCAATTCTCTTATCATGATTTAAACACTCAGTTATCACATTTTTTTTTATCTTTATTTACTTGTATCAATGAAAAAAAATTTCAAATAATGTATATTGCTCAGTTGTATCATTTTTGTTAATTGTTTATTTATTTTGTAATCAAATTACAACTATTAATAAGAAAAATTAAATTTCATTCCAAAGGTAAAACAACTTAAATAAGAAATAACCCAAGTGTCACTCACCAATTATGCTGAATTTTGTTAAAAAAGCTTTGATGTTTGAAATAAAGAGTTGAAATTTTTTTTATCTCTTTCCCTCGTATTAAATTTTTTTTTTTTTTTTTTTTTTTAAATGGAAGTTATGTTTTTAACAAATAAGGGGTAAAAATATATTTAATGGAATAAATTTAAAGGATTTAAAACCACTTAATAGATGAAGAGAAATTATTTATTTTAATATATTGATTTGTTGTTAAGTAAGTAATACATTGTATAATATTTGAAACACAGTTTTTCTTTAGTTTCTTCATAGTATAATCAAAATTTGTTTTTAATAGAAACTTAAAAAATTATTGAAAAATGTTTTTTTTTGTAATCTTTCTCTGAAAAATTATTTATTTTTCTCACTTAAAAATGTTAATTAATTAAATTTTAAAATTTAATAACTATTTAAATTTTTAACATATCACTCTGAATTTTAATTTCTACACTTATTTTATCAATATCTATAATCTATAAAACTTTCAAGTAAATTGGTTAAAAATAAAAATATAAAAATTTGAAACCCCCTTGTCGCCTTAAAAATAAAATTTTTTTTGAAAATAAAACTTAGCACTTAAATATTTTTTGGAATAAACAAGGTAGTCTATAATAAAAGTTACTAAGTTGTGAGATGTTTGGAAGTTAATCTTATACTTTTAACATACTTAAATAAAAAGTATGCTTGAATTAAAGCAAACTTTTACGTTTAACATTTTTTCTTAGGAAATAGAAGTTTGCATATTAGGAGTTAAAAGATGCAGTTAAAATCAAACAATAACTTTATAATTATTTGAAAATATGTAAAATGTTTTCTCCACATTATTTTTTAACCTTTAAATCTACTTATATACACAATTCCAATTTAGTTGGGAAGTGACACTTTGAGTGACTTTTGGTCTGTGGAGGTCCTCATTGTTTGCCCTCATAGTTCATATATACCTAGCCTTCCGTTCGTATCTATCTTAGCATGTATCATTGCATTTATATACATTAGATAGTTATTTTCAAATAGGAGTAAGAAAAGTTTGTCTCAAGGAGCGTGATGAAAATATTTTACAACAATGAAGCTAAAATTTTTTTGGACGTTTGTGTTTTTTTCTATTTCATGCTTTCTACCCAAATATTTAAACTTAGGGTTTTGAGGTGTAGAGGGAAAAAAAAACTAGATAGGTAACTACCCACTATCCTTGAAAAAAGAAAAAAGTATACTTTATGCAAACCTGTTGAAAAAGTTTTTTTCAAACATTTGTTGAACTAAAAAAGCAGAACTAGTGATTAAAATATTTTAAATCTTATTCATCAAAATTCAGTAAGTAATCTATCTAACCATGATTTTACTAATATATATATATTTAATAACTGAAATAAGTACATGAAAACTATTGGTATAATTCAAACTAAATCAGAACGCATAAGAGTAAAAAGAGGGCTGAAAGTAATTAACCCAAAAACCAACCAGATCCTGCTATTGATTCTATCTTAGATGGGATAGAGGAAACATTAATATGCTATTTTCATTTTAAAATTGTCAGGTTAAGGAAAATACCATGGTTAGCGAGGCTTTTGCCCCATGTCTATGCTTTATTGCACATTCTCAATCATTTGTAACGTTTGTGTATTTTTTTAAATAAAAGCTTTTTTCTGAAGCTTAAATGTGCTTAGTGCTCTCTTCATAAGTGGGTAGATGACGTGTATGACAAAAGTTCATTAGAAAAACATATTTTATAAATAAATTACTTTTCAAGGAAAAGCAGAGCAAAAGTGCCATCTGCAAGTAAATGAACTGATCTGAAATATATCTTTTTTTAGACACGTTACTTTCTAATTTTTCTGTCTTATTTTTAATACTTTATTATGACACATTATGTATTTTAGGAAAATATGTTCAAGCTCGCATTAGAATGTAAACGTTTCAAATTTTATAAATATTAAATATCTTTAATGGCACACATGCTTGTTAAATTCAAAAGCTTTTTATTTTAAAAATATGTCTGATACAGATTATAGTTTTACCCAATCTTAAATAGTATATCCTATATTTCTTAAGCTCTTATACAAATAATTTGGTATGATTTGAAGCAGTTCTTTAAATTTTTACTTGAAAGTCTATTTCACAAAACAATTCCTTTCTTTCACGCAATATTTTTTAAAATTCAATTATCATTATATTTTTGTCTTTGTATGAAAACAATAATGAAAAGTGATTGATTAACTATAGTGAAATATTTAACTATACAAAACACGCTTTATTTCATAGAATTTTGTGCAAAATTGCAAATTGCAAAATTGTCTCTAATCGGAATATTAAAAGTTAGGTTTAATGAGCTTTTATTTTTGAAACTACTGCTATTGATTATATTTTTACTCGTTTCTCTCAAGAAAATCTAGTTCTTGACAAAAATTACAATTTTATTTGGTATTAGTTAAGTAGCCAATAGACTATATCTTCTCTATCTATCTTTTACATAATTTTGAAAATCCAGAATCAGACAATTGGTTGAATAAGTTTTTATGGCTTTAAAAAAGTTTTCTTATTGATTTATTTTCATCTGTTTCATTATACTTGCAAGTTAATTCAAATTGACGCAGTACCTTAGATAAATGTTATCAAAATTTAGCTAATTGTAGAAAATGTAATTCGTAAAAAATATAATCTGAATCTGTCTAATTAATCGAATTACTTGTTACTTTATAGCAAAGATAATATTTAAAAAATATCTCATTATAGACAAAAAATAAAATACATTTATTTGTAGTTCTTAGGTTAAATGCCTGAGATAATTTTGAAACTATAGTTTAAATTAGTTTTGGAAATTCTTACCAAATTTATGATACAATATTTTTATTATCCATTAATAAAGTTAGTAGATTTAACTGATAATTAGTGCCACACATTTAAAATTATTTTATTTAATGTGATAGTTTTTATATTTAGTTAGACTCATAATCCATAA
This sequence comes from Parasteatoda tepidariorum, assembly GCF_043381705.1. Lineage (NCBI taxonomy): Eukaryota > Metazoa > Arthropoda > Arachnida > Araneae > Theridiidae > Parasteatoda > Parasteatoda tepidariorum. Next base: position 68,055,566 of record NC_092214.1, read on the forward strand.
AGACTGATTCCCAAAGAGAGGTAACTAAAAATTTCAATCATTCTTACAGAAATATTGTCTTGTAAATTTTTAACCATTTATAAACATTAGGACTCAAGCAAAGCTTAGCGTATTTTACGCTTGCTTTCTTCACACCACAGAATGCCATATTATTCAGGACGGGAAAGATATTTAAGGACGGGCTTATGTTCACAAGGACGGGATGTTAAAAATTACTCGGTGAAATATAGGAATATAAAACAATTTTTAAATTGTGAAGTTGCGTTTAACTGAAAAAATTAGATACATTTTTCTGTTATCCATATTAATAACTTTTTTAGTTTTATATATATTTTTAATTGTGTCTCTTTGATTACATTTTAGTAAATTAAGCCCATATGTCCTCTACTGGATCACTCAAATTTTTCACCAATGTGTGAACTTTTCTTTGACATATTTTAATTTCTAAAAATGTTTTTGACTGTAAATATTATATTTCCAGCAATAATTAATCTTTTGAATAATAATTTTTCTTTATAATGATTTAATTATATTGAGCATTATTAAAAAAATTTAAAATATCATTAAAGAATTCATTTTAATTTAAAAATGAGCATGTTTAATACTGCTTATTTTAGCAGTTTTTTCTTCACATTGAATTTTTGACTCCACATAATAGCTAACTTTTAGCTATAATAACTCCATTACACATAATAGCTCCAATTGCATGTAAACAGTATTAAATTACATGTAAATGGAGTCAAAAATATAGAATATTGGAGGAGAAATAAAGAATGCTTGACATGATTTATTTTACAAAAAATATGTCAATGATTTGAAACTTTTCAAAGTTTCTAGATGATTTTAAACTACATGGAAACGTCACTATCAAATTTTCAAAGTTTAACTTTTTCAATTTGACTAATTTTCAATGAAATTCAGTCTAATTATATAACTGGTTTTTAGTGTGATAATATAATATAACGACAAATCTGAAAGTTTGACTTTCACATAATAAAACTTTAAGACTTGAAAGCCAAGAACAAAACTTACATAAATATTTTGAGACAATGCATTATAATACAATCACTAACTTGCCAGATTTCAATCGTCCTGAAAGCAGGATATCATTCCTATTAGCGATGAAAATTTTTTATCAAGAAAAAACAGTTTATCAAGGAGAAAATTTTAATGTTGTTTAATTGTTTTTCAATTTTTTTCCTAGTAAAAGTGAAATGAAGTATAAACGGTTGGTAGTGAGCTTCATATCACTATATAAATGCAGATCTTTTTTATGCTTATCGTTTTTGAGGAAATACACTGTCCTTTAAAGAGACAGAAAAATTGAATGAAATTCTTCACTTATAAGAACCAATTTAAAACTCTTCATCCAAATTCCTGTTGAAAGCCACATTATGAATCCAATTGATCCCTTGTCTGTAGGTCAGAAAATTATACGGAATGAAGTGTAGGAAATGAAATGAACGCATAACTACTTTTAAGTTGTTCTCATGCTTTATCATGAACCCTGAGGAAAATATTGTGCACCTTTGCAAGACCGCTTCCAACAACACTACTTGTACTAGATGAAGTGGAAGTCAAAGACGCCCGGGCTGTTGATTCTGATTCTGTATTTACAGACATCAACGATGAAGTTCTTCGTGGGAGACGTGATCGAGCATATGGAGATGGCTTGATTGCATTAGTATATGGGCAAACTTCTATTATAGGATCATTGGTCCAGAGCTCCTATTAAAAACACAATGCAGAATTATTAAAGAATCATGTATGAAAAATTTAGCTTTGGCTGCCATCTTATGTTTTCAAATTAAATGAATGTATTTTTACCTGATTTTTTGATATCAAACATAAAGTGTTAGTTTACAAGAAGCCATTTAGCTATAAGGACTCAATTAGACGAAATAATAATTGTAATTAAATTCTTGCTGAATTTTATTGACCATCATGAATTAATTATTTGTAGTTTATGATCCAGTTATGTGTCTTGGTAAACTTATGTTATAGGATTATTGCTCCTAAAAACAAACGGTGAAAATTCTCCATTGAGTGATGGCCAACTAATGTTTTCAAATGAAATGAACGTATTTTAATTTCATTTTTTGAAATCAAACCTAGTGTTGAAGGAATCGGAACTATATGGATTTTATTTATCCCACTAGAAAAAAATAATATTACTTAAATTTTTGCTGAATGTTATAATGAAAAAGGTTGTGCACCCCTATGGTACAGTCTTAGAACCATTCTTAAAATAGGATTATGAGAGTTAAAGGGTTAACTTGAGTTTTTAATAAAGCAAATACTTACTTCATTACCCACTTTGGTCCACTTAAGCACTGCTTCATCATCTCCATAACATCCTGCACAGCTAATGATAGTAGGCTCAGTACCGCATCTAAAAATTTTTTTATTACATTTAAATCTCTTTCGTTGTATGCAATAAAAATTGTATTCAGAGTAAGATAAGCGAATGAAATAACCTGTTTTTAATATGTGAATATTTTTACATATTTGGTTATGGCTATTTATCAAAATTTTGAGTTAATTATTCGTGGAAGGAAAGGAAAATTCTAAATGTCTTACGCAGTAATCAAAAATTGGATAATGTGATAAACATTATTTTTTTTTATCATAATTTTAAAAATTATCTACAGAAAATCTATGGTTATACATTACTAAATTAAGTTTGAACTTCAAAGAATCTCTAAAAGATAGTAAGGTAAAACAATGCATAATCATTATTATTACACTTGTTTTTGGTGATGATTATAAACTTAACATGAATTTAGATAAATTTGTAGAAAAATGGAAATGAATTGTTAAAATGGAATGTTTGTTTTAAATAATTACTCCTTTAGGATTTACTTTAAAAAAAAGAAAAGAAAAAAACCTAGTTTAATATTAGACAGTTAGAAATTCCAGATCTATTTTTATAAAAAGTTATTTAAAACTTTGTTTAGGAATTTTTGAGTTACGTGTTTAATTTTTATACTCTTAAAAATCATTAAGGAGAGTCGGTAAGATATTTTTCAATGTACCCTTTCTCAGTATCTAAACTAGATATTGCTAAATTTTTTTCACACAGTATTTACGTATATGCGTTTACACTGTTATACTGTTATAACTGTTAATGCATATCTTCGGTGAAATTTTTTTTAAAAAACTATTATGAACTGAGGACTTTTAATTTTTTAAAAAAGTTTAATCATTTTTGAGCAAAAAATCTTTAATAACTCACAAACTATTCCTGTTAACGCTAAAACATTATCACAATTTACAACTGGTATAATCTCAAAAAATTTCAAACCGATATCATAAGTAGTTTCTTAAGATATATCGAAAAAGGTTAGTTTTAGTATTATTGATATATGCCCTACCGACTCCCCTTTATGAGTTGACAAAATGCTTTTTTTTATTACCACAAGTTAAACAAAGCAAGACATAATTAAAGAGAATTTCAAAAAATTACATAGCATAATAATTTTTTTAGCATAATTAAAATTTAATATAACACATAGTTCTGTCAAAAATTTAGAACGAATAAACAAAAATTGGTTTTTAAGGAAAAGGCAAACTAATATAATAAACCAAAATTGAACTATTATGATAAAGAACTAGTAAAAAACAATGGAAAGTGTTATATTGTAAATAGAATCTTAATGTTCCCTCTCTCCGTTACTATGGTTACGGAAATTTTTGCTTTTTCCACTCTTCAGTAGGTTTCAGTAAGAAGTGGGAATATACCCCCGTGGGTAAAAAGCAAGATTTGTGGATACTATGGTAACGGAGAGGGAGGAAATTGCGCAAAATTGAGAAGCCTATTCTATTTACAAGGAGTATCCCTTTATATAGAAAGAGTTTTTATACTTTTTGTTCAAAAATTATTCACTGAATGACAATCATATTTTGTGCTCTACAGAGTATACGGTTTTGATTTCCGAATATAAAAATAATTGGTTCAAGCTCCTTAACTTAAACTACAGGATGGGGTAGCGTTGGAGTTCTAGTATGTATTTTGCCAAAAACGTCAGGGATTAGAAACTTTTCTGCCTTTATAACGAGTGGTAAAAAAAAGCTTCATTAAATTATGATTTTAATTACCATAGCATTAATTTTACCAGATATACCGTTATTCGTCATAACAATACATATTTTTGCCCTTCTCAAAGGATTTTGAACTCTTTAATTAGTTTTTAACTTGTACAAATTTTTTTTTCCTTTGAAACTGTTTGTGCAGGTAATTTTCAGAAATTAGCAATTTATTGTAACAATGACGCCTTTCTACCATCGACTGAATTTTAAATTAGTTTTTCAAATATTGAAATCGCGAAGTTGAAGAGTTCGCTTATACGATTCAGTTATGATTTAGGCTACAGTTTTTTTTTTTTTTTTTTTTTTTTTTTTTTTNACCATTTTTTTTTTTTTTTTTTTAACTGGAGGTGTGTAAATGTCTTGTTTAATTTTCATCTTGCTGAGTTTCATGCATTTAATTTTAATTTTTTTAAAAAGTAAAATAAAACAAAGCAAAAATCATGTTGATGACTGCATTGACGAAGATAAAATAACTACAAAAAAGATGAGTTTCCACAGTTAAAGGAGTTTTCATAAATTTATAAACTTTTACGTAAGTTCAGATGTATTATAAAATTTAACAAGCAAAACTCGAATATAATTCGGTCGAATTAAAAAAAACATATATACTTTATATATTTCAAAACTTCATGTAAAATATTAGATAATATCTGATGAATTTTGAAAAACATTAAAAATTTCGATTTTTATTGGTTACTTTATCTGAATTTTGTAGTCTATAAATGAGGAAGAGTTTGATAAGCTGACATGATTGCGTTGGTCTATGCTACGCCAAACGCAAGGTAAGAAACTTAAAATAATAAGCACTTTTAAATAATGAAATCTAATGATGCAATAAATTTATCTGATGCAATAATAATAGGGAGAAGAAGAACAAAGATATAATTATGTAAACTGCTAATAAAAATGAATTTAATATAGTTAAGTTCATCCATATTATTAATTGTCTTATGTTTAAATTATTAAATGATAATTGGGATCATATATACACAACATGAAGCAAAATTAATCTATCTTAAATTAATAAATATTATACATAATAATGTCGGAATGAAAAATAAATATTGTGTATTTCAAAATGAGAATAAATCAAGCATTGAAACAGTTATTAAAGCAGACAACAGATATTAAAAACTATATAAATAGCCATCTTTTAAGTACTTTTATAAAAAAACTATCAACTTTTGACGTACAATTTTTATTAAACATATTTCTCATACTTTTTTTCATTATTTTGAATTAATTTTGGTCATAATAAGTGAAAAATATTATTAGTAGCATTTTAATAATTTATGGTTATGAAATACAGCGTGAAACACCGTTGTCGTTTTCTCCGTTAAAGGTAAAATCTTCCAAACACGGGCCACTTCCAGGCAATAATTTTTCAAATATGTACATATTTGCATTTATTTAGATCTAAGAGAAACAGTTATTCATTATCAAAATTTCTTTAATTTACAAAATCATATTTTGATAAATATTTGAATAGGAATGAAAAAAAAAATCTAACTACACTTTTTGGATTTTATATTTTAGTACAAATACCGATAGTCCAGCAGATTTTTTAGTAAATATTAGACTGCTTTTTATTATTAAAAAATACCAAGATATATTTATGTTTGTAACTAGAGCGTTAGAATAAATATATAAAAGGAAAGCCAGTGTACTATCTGCTTCAATGAATTAAATTGCAATTTATACTAGAAGAGAATTCAGAAGCTACCTCTTGTCTTTTTATTAAAAGGAAAGGTTGGAGCAATATAATAGTACGCCACACTTTTTCTAAGGTGTTTGCCGGAAACTATTCCTCATTATTGTTTCTAGATAAGTATTCAACAAGTTACCGGAATTTCCACTACATAGCTGCAGAGCATACAAAATCGTGTTTTTTTTTTCTAAAATCTTTTCAGGCGAATTTGAAAATGTAGCTTATAACTATACAGCCCCAACCCTCTAATTATTATATGCTTTATGTCCTTACCTTGTTTCTAACAAACACTTAATGGGTTTATCAGATATTTTAATTTTTTCTTGAAGATTAAGTTCAAAGGCATATGGCACTTCTGTAGAGGAAAAAGATACATTACTAGCAGTCTCACTGCTTTTATGCGTACTCCAGTCTCCGAGCTGAAGAATATCTCGGGTACCACTCACCGAAGAGTCTGTCACCGAGTCTTCATAACTGAAAGAGTTTAGCGGAGCTTCAGACGCTTCATTTTCAGATGTCACAGTGCCCCATGTGGGCAGTTGAGTTCTAACATCTTTTAATCGTGAAAATGAAAATCCAGCTGATGAAGTAGACGCAGTATCAAACCAAGATGATTTAGCATCACTTAACCATAGATCTGTTCTTTGTGATAAAGCAGAGCTTGTTCCAGAGTACTCCAGAACATTAGAGGATCGACGTTGCGTTAACGCTCTTACTTTGATTGATTCTAAAATGCCATCCGTTTCACGAAATATTTTATTTCGCGCGGAGGATTCGTCTTCAGTATACGAAACGAAAACATCATCAAAATCATAACTATCACTTGCCAATGACGAAGTTAACGTTTCTTGAGATTTCACCCATTGAGTCACATCATCAGCACTGATAGCTCTCAAAAGTGCATTGTTCTTAATTTGTTGTGATATGTTTGGAATTTCACTTTTTTGAGAATCTGTTGATTGATGTGAACCTCGGGAAGACCTTTTTACTTCGTTTTCTCCATTGCAATTTGGAGGGAGTTCGACAGAGCTGTCTGACCAAGAGTCTTCTGCAGATTTTCGTTCACTTTGGGAATCGTTTGTTTTGACCTGCAAATGGATTAAAATATATTAATGATAATTTTTTTCAGAAAAATAAACTTGAAAATAAATTTAGAATTTTTTTTATTGATATATTTGAAACATAATGAATCTAATAAATGTACAACTGAATATTTCATGGTAGTGAAATATAATTATACTCAGATAGTCATCAAGGCCCGATTTAGAAATCCCGGAGCAATAAACACAAAACTGTCAAGAGCCATAATGGTCGGAATCTTAAATCAAATGTATATATTGTTTATATATGAAATTTTGAATGATTTATAACTTGAGAGAATTGTAATATAATTAGAAAATTTAAGCTTATAATTATTTCAATTTAAGCTTATAATTATTCTGGTAGTAAAATATAATTATATTTAGATAGTCATCAAGGCTCGATTTAGAAATGCCGGAGCAATAGGCACAAAACTGTCAAGAGTCATACTGGTCGGATTCTTAAATCAAATGTATATATTGTTTATATATGAAATTTTGAATGATTTATAACTTGAGAGAATTGTAATAGAATTAGATAATTTAAGCTAATAATTATTTCAATTTTTGTTAATTCTTAATTCTAGAGAGACAATTCGTAAGGAAAAACACAAAAACATTACTTGCAAAGTTTCAGGGGCCCCAAGGAATCTGTATAGAGAAACTTATCTCAAATAAAATATAGCTGTCCTTCCGGAGTAAGGAATAGTTTTTGAAAAATATTGCAACCATACATATTTTTTTATTAACTATTTAAACAAAATGCGCGCTTTTAGTACATTTACTGTCCTAAATTTGATTATACTGCATTTAATAACAGAAACCGAATAATTGCCTTATAAAGAAGACGTAAAATAATCAAACCCTTGAGTTATTTCTGTGATAGAGCTTATTAATTTGTTTTGTTGAGTAAATTGATTTAAAATATAATTTAAATTTTAAATTCAAGGTGCTAGTTAGAAGATTTGGTTGGAATTCCGGTTGATAAAAAAAGTACATATGACTTGAACTCAAAAATTTTCTAGATTAAAATATATAAATTAGATAGATAATCCTTAACTAAATGAAATTCTGCTTACAATTCATGATTCTAATCCTAATGCATTTTAAAACTTAAAGCAATAACTTTGAAAGGTTTAAAAATAGGCTCACCGGACAAAAGATTAGTCACCTCTAAAGAAATCAAGAAAAGTTAAAGGTGGTCTGAGATTTTTCTAGATTGGGATAGTTAACATAAATCAGGATGCTTTTTTAGCATTCTAGATGATCAGCTGTTGCCTTTCAGTTCATTCGTTAAAGATTAGTATGCTGTTGATACTATACCCCTATTTTTCAAGACCTTAACAGCATTGAGCTGGAAAATATTTGACTGGTTTCTCGATTATATCTCGATTGGCCTGTAAAATCATCTGGCTTGAAACCTTAGAAATTTGTGTTACATGTTTGAAATAGCGGAAAAACGTTTAAATCAGCACCCCCGCAATTTCATGAATTTACATGATCAGCTTGAAGTGGATGCGAGGTATCTAATAAACTTTTTGGACTCACTCATTAGCCGAAAACATGCAGTTATCAAGACCAAACGCGTAATTAAATGATATTAAATGATGCTCTTCAAGATTTTTCAATGGGAGACTGAATTTTTGTCCGTAGTTTAACATAAGTACTTACTCTACTTTCATCTTTCTTTAAATTTTTCTCCAAGGAAATAGTTCTATTTTGTGTACTATTGAGGAGGTTTTGATATCGCGTGTTATAATCCACATGGTTCGTTGAATTAATGCTTAAACTATACTTGTCAAACAGCTTTCGCAAAGCTTCACTAGCTTCTAAAAGGCAATGTCGACATTTCACAGTGTTTGAACCAGAATGAGTACAGGTACAAAGTCGTTTTGTCGTTGTGTCTATGATTTTTCCTGGAGCTGATGAATGTCCAGAATCATCTCGATCAGTATCAATTTTTTTCAAGTTGTCCTCATTCTGCTCTTCATAAGATTGGGATTCAGGAGAGGTTAAAGATGCTCTTTCTGCTGTATCAGCTCTTTTCACAGTCGAATGACTTGTGGCTTCACTTTGATCTTCCGGAGAGCTACATTCTAATTCTGCTTCTTCTTGAACTTCTTGAGATAATTCGACTGCAGCATTTTCTGGTGAATTCTGGCATTCATTATTTAATGGAATGAGAAGAGAAGATCTGCGAGGTGTGGTGTAACAGCCACTGTCTACTCGATGACGACCATCAGAATTGTCTTCTCGTTTTTTCTCCATTAACAGCTGCTAAAATTAATTTAAACAATTAAATTTAAAAGCGTGCAAAAGTAGAAAGAATATTTGATAATTTTTTTCTTTTATAAATTAAGTACATTTTAAATGATACCGTAAAAGGAATTTAAAACAAGATATTTAAACTTCTTATTTATGAGAAATACGTGGTGATTAAATTACTTTGTGGATATATTTGTTCTTCTGGCAAACATATCATTCGAGAGAATGGAGTAAAATTTTGTTAAAAAACCTAATGAGGCTCAAGAAAAGTGTTAAGAACGATTATTCAGCTCTGACGATTAAGGTTACAGTATTATAATTTCGAAATTTTAAAACAGCAGCATCTTTTTTTCTTCAAACTGAGAACTTTAAAAAAAAAATGAAATTAAGTTGGAAGGCTGTTTTCAGCATGGATAGTGGCGGCGATGCTAGGAAGAGATGAAGAAAAAAGCAAGAAAACAACACGCAACAATTCAAATCACTTAACCTTCATCTGTCTTCACATTGACTTTCGGAGCGACAACTTATAAAATATTCTTATCTTCATTTCAACTGAACGCCGTTATTTTTCATAATAAAAATATCGTTTTAATTCCATTTTAAGTTTTACTAAGAGCATCATATTTCGATAAAAAAAGATTAGTGTTGCCATTTGAAAATTTCTAAATTTGGTTATTGTAACCGCAGCTGTGAAAGTTAAATAATCGTTCATGATCCTATTCTTGAGCGCACACCTTATTGTCTATTTATACAAAATTTTATTCTGTTTGCTTGAACGGTATACACACTACGCTGTTAAAAATTTCGAGCCACGTTGCACCAAAAATTGGTATTCGTTTGCAGGCTATATAAATGGAGTTCCATTTTATCATATTTTGGTATCTTCACTAGCTTCAAATATCAGTAGAAGATTGCACTAAAGGTAGGTGTTTCGAAGAAACAAAACACCTATTTTCATTCTTTCTCTTTTTTCTTTTATAGAAGCAGAGGAAGGTTGCACCATTATTAGGTATTCTCAAAGTGCTCAAATGTAAGCCAAGGTTGCTATTTACCGTAACAAAACTATTTACCAGAAGTAGGTTATTTTATGACATACCTCTAACCATTTTCTACCTCCAACCAAATTCAAAAAGGCAACATAAAAGAAATAAACTTTAATTAATGCAAATAAAACATTTACCTATCTAATAAATAAGTTGATACTTGAAACAACATGCATTAGTAGCCCCCATACACCGAGATCGAGTTGTAAAAAAAACAGGGCATCGTTAGCAAATATTGTACAGTTTACAGACATCGTTTTGTGTCTTTTATTAAATTTTGGTGCAGTCAGTTGCACCATGGAAGTATTTCTCGATCATACTTTACATTTTATGGTGTAGCTAAAATAAAATGATCTTTCATTTAACTGAACTTAGGGATAATGAGAAGCTTTGCTCCAAATACTGTTTAAAGATTTACTAAGTTTTATTTTTTTACAGTGTAGATCTACCATCAACAAAGTTATTTTATAACTGTACCTGTACACTTAATCTTAAATTTTTTCTTTTTGTAAATTTATAGAAACCATTTCATTTTAAATGTGATATGAATTGGTTTTGGTTGCCAACTAGAATTATACTACTAGATTACCTAATTTTAATATAAAATATACATTTACACGCTTTTATTTTAAACAAGAGATGCGAACTACCTGTATTTTTTGTTGAATATGATCTGCAACAGGCTGTCTTCTATTACTTGGAGTCGATCCAAACTCAGCAGTACTTGGACTTCTTGAGAGCTTCGTTACAACATCATATATTATGAGAGAACCCTCTGCAGTACCAACAATCACGCTGCCTGAGAGCGGTAATAAAGCTGTTATCCTAGAACCTCCAATTTCTTCTTCACCAGTCTAATGTTTAAAAGAAAATTTGTAAATAAAACTATTCATGTATTACGCTGTTTTCATAATTAGTTTACAGCGTTGTTATAATTGAAAGAGAGGTTCTTTTCCTGCCTTTCTTTTTAGAAAGTTCTGCACTAAAATGGCGGAAGCATTTAAAGGTTTTATTTAAAATAAAATGAAATATCTTTAATAAAAATCAAAAGTTTAATTCCTGTGTTGTATAAATTTTGTTACCAAGAAAAGGTACCCATACTTGTTAACATTACATTTAAAGCTAGTATATGCTTAAAGCACGTTTAGTTGTCTTTTGATTAGTGTTATTAAATGTTTGAATACAAGTATTTTCTGAGTGACCTTATCGTTTTAACATAAATCATGTTTCAAAAGCGGAATGGAGAAATGCCCTATTCAGCTTGTATTTAAAAAGATTTAAAAAGATTGCTAAGGGAAGAAAATGTTCACATTCATAGTTAAAGATAAATTTACTATAACCTTTTACTCATTTGTAATATCTTACCCGTACTTTCTTGCAAACTCCGTCTTAAGAGATTAGATTTATTGAAACTAGCTATTTAAAATTTAAAACTATATAATTATAGGGCAAGTTTATTTTTTCTGCATTTCCATTTGTTTTATATGTTTTTATAATTAATTTCCCTTACCATCCCGTTCTGCCCTATACCTGGGACACGACAGGATACCTGATATAATATTCTGTTTTCGAATAAACAAATTTTATTTTCCAAAAAAATATTGTATTTTTAAGAACATAAAAATATAATGTGTTCAAAGAAACATTTTCTGCTTCTTTTAATCATCTATTAAGTATTTTTAAAACATATTTTAAACTTGGTACTCCGCTCTACCCTGCTTTACCTATATTCTCTTCAAACGATTATTATTTCATTTAAAGTTTCAGTTTGTTACTTAAGAAGTAAATTTTTAAAGAAAATGCAAGGATATTTTCATTAATGCTTTTAAAACATGTTTCTTGTCAGTGTAGAAAAATGGCTACTGTATTTTATCGTACATAAGGACCTTGATTTTCAAATTTTTGTGCTCCAAACAATGTCAGTTTAATCATGGCTTCCACGAAATCTTTTATTGATACTACTATTGATAATTTGCTACAGAAAAAATAAATGATGTTAGTTCGAAGGTAATGTTACAAAAATAAACTAGTATATATTTTATACAATTGATATAATAACTATTGAACTGTTTTCTGCTATGTGATTCGCTACAATTTTATCGACTTGCTACTAAGTATAAAATAAAATCTATAATTGCAGATTCTAATTTCATTCCATTGGTAAAGTAGCTCATGCTGGTTGATGATCTGTTTTAAGAATGTAACTGTAGTTAGCTTCTAAGGTAAGAGCAGCCAAATTTTAATACCTTAAAATGGTTGTTTCCTTGTGTTAAAGTATAAAAAATTCTTCAGTCAATCACATATTTCTTAAATTCAATTTAATAACTAATATTTTTCATTACTCAAATAAGGCAAACAAAGATGCTGGGAGTTTCATAATTGACTGACGATTTGAAATATCAATTAAAAAAAAAAAAGAATGAGCGGAGATAGGAGTGAACTGTTTCTCCGCATTTTGCTTCAGGATTTATTTTTTTCACTAAATTTCCAAATTAGTTAAAAAGTTTTTCAATATGTGGCGCTGATGACTTTGAAACTATGAGGGTAGGAACGAATTATAGTGGCAACACTGCTATAGAGACAACATGCAACGGAAACGAATAATGTCGCTTATGCTACACGTTATTTACATACCTACCTTACCTCAGAGCAAATGAGCTCAAATTGACATTTTTGCGACATTAGCTGTATGAGCACTAACGAGAAGAACAGAGTCTCATATTAGCCGGTGGTCTAATTTAGTGTTGTCATGATATTTTCGAAAGTGGAGCATAGGAATTGCGTAGACATTGAATCTGGTAGAATTCAAATGGCGTGAGAGTATCATCGGGGTGTTAAAGCGTCTTGCAGAGTATCTTCATTATCTTACAGAAAAGGGACAAGATGGGGGTTAGAAATCTTTAATGAGAGGTACCAAAATTTGTCAGACATACACTGCTAGGTCATCCTAGTGTCAGCGAAGAAGAAAAAGGTCTACTGTTAAGAAAGTGCTGTACCACTTAAACTGTGACTGAGACCTTAGACTTACTCTGTGACCTAAACGAAGAAACCATTTCGAAGCACTCGCTTTAGAATTGTTCTACAGATTCTTCAGGTTGTAGAACATTCCATCAAAATTATCAACAGAACAAGCGCTGTTAAAGTTATCCTACGACTTACATATCACGAGCAACAGGTAGACAATGCTGGTGACTATTGACATTGAAGAACAATTTAACTTGATAACGCGTATCTTTTTGTACCAGTTTCGAATAAAAAGTTGCCACAGTAAAAGTTCTAACTCTCGTATAAGACAATATTTTTTGCAGCATGCGAGATCATTTAAACTGAAATATTTGGCTACAGGCGTCAGTTAATTATGTCCTTAGATTGACCTAAATTATTGCAGCATATGGTTGCTATTTTAAAAAGATTGTTTCCTAGCTTTTTTAGTTAAAGCACCATCGGTTGACGAACTTATTAACTAAATTTGATACTTGGTTAGAAGAAAAGTTTCCTAAGCAGAACACAGAATACAGTGCATTTCTATCCTTTCCATTTTATTAAAAAGATGATTTCTCAAATTGTCCATTATATTCGGGACATCCGGTACATTTTGTGCAACAGATTATTCGCAAGCAATAAATTACATGATGTTCGTAACTCGAAAATTATATTTCTTGCAAAAAAAAAAAAAAAAAAAAATCTAAATGCAGAATTTTTCTATACTTTAACTTTAGGAAAAACTTCTATAAGTCTTAATGTATTTCAATAATTAATTAAAGAAAGTAAACTTTATAACGGAACTTAAATGCATGCATAAGCAGACATGCGTGTTAATTGTTCCTTAATGCCTAAAATGTGCTTGGAGTTCATGCATTTATGTTTTACAAAAATTGCTCACTCAGTATGTCATAACCACATGAAAAATTGATTTTCTCAACAGACCCTTGGTAATCACTAAGAAAATAGATTTTTGATGTTAATGTCATTCAATTTGATTAACAAGTTTAAAATATATCTGAATTAGAATATTGAAAAGTATACTAACTATCGATAAATCCGAAGAACTTATGACAAGTTTTGAAATACATATGTTTAACACAGTAGTAATACTTGCTGTTTCAAAGTGTAAGAATTCGTTTCCTACCTTTGGTGTGAAAAATATAGGTGCCGATAAATTTATCAATTGCTGCGTTTTGCAAATTACATGAAATATATTTCCACGTAAATTGTTCCTTTTTTGTGCGTGGTTCAATATTCGTTTGTAAGCTCTCGTTCTGTGGATCAACAAACAGACACGAGGAGGTGCCATTCATTCTCTGAAATATATTTAGACTTAGAGTTATCGATAGAAAAACAAGTCTACACTACCATTTGCTTTAAATTTTAATTTGTTTTAAATACACTGTTAGAATTTTCATTCTAAAATTTTGATAAAATAACTGGCAGCAGTTTGTCTGTCCAATTAATGGTAAAATTTATAGTAAAGAACTTTTTCTAATTTTACGGTATAAAACCATAAACACAAGCTAGCCTTTTCGTTCGGTTACGCGAATTGGAGAATGCATTACGCAAATCGAGGAGTGCAGGATACTGGAAACTCTTCATTGCTGTTCTTGTATTGAAGGGATTGGAAGAAATATTGTGGTGCCAATGTTGGAACTCGAAAATCCTCGTCCTGTAAGTCCTGAGATGACAGATTAGCCCTCTCGACTACAATATGTACTCAGCTGTAAGGAACTAAGTGACTTTATTAGTTTGACCTAGTTGGTGCGATAAAATTCTGGTTGTTTAACCATATTAAGTGAAAGCAGTTAACAAGCGGTTTTTCTAAGAGTTAACAGTTTGAATACCATCTTATTTATGGTTATTTGATTGTTTTGTCGAATGTGATAAAATAGCAATTAAATAAATTGTTATCAAACTTTTTTTCCCGAGAAATTTCTAACAGTGTAGTTTGAAAAGTATGATTTTTCATGAACTTATCAATTTGCAAAAGCGCATTAAAATCTAATTTCTCTAGTAGTATTTGTTCTTCAACTTGATACCTATAAATACTAATACTAAATATGATTTTGGAATAAATAAATAAATACTAAATAGGATTTTGGGAATAACTCTTGATATGCTTATAAACAATTAATAATTTTGAATTTTGTTGTAAAGTTTCTATTAAGTTTATGATATCATTAATTTGTTAGCTTTAAAGGTTTTTATAATAATTTCTTGAAGCAAGTATTTTTAAAAACTAATTAAAAGAAAATAACTTAAGCATATGACAAAATTTTGTTGCTTGGGAATTAAAATATTTAATTACGATAGTTATGGCATGTATATATTTAAGTTTCTTGCAGCCATTAATATTACAAAAATATTTTATAAAAGATAAATTTACCTTTGGAGATCGTGGATATTTATTGTCTTTTACATCAAACAGAAGTTTACAGGTCAATGTATGAGGATCCCAAAGTTGTAGTACAGATGATCCTCTGATAGTTAGCCATACTCCTCGATCGTCAGATACAAGCATTGACAGGTAATCTAAGCAACTCGATGATGTATGAAACTGATCTACCGAGTCTAAAGTTCTAAATAAAGCAAAATTGAATCATAGAAAGGTGGACGTAGGAGCAATAACGGGTTGTAAAGTAGAAAACAATTTTTGTAGCAAAAACTAGATTAAGTTGATTTTTAACAATGGTTGGAATTTTTTTAAATGAAAAAAAATTTGAAGGCCTTTATAAAGTTTTTAAAATGGGCGTTTACTCGTTCTATGTTTCCTCAAAATTTAAAAAAAACAAACAAAAAAAAACGTTAAGAAAATTTTGTGTTTTTGCTAAAAACAATTTCAAGTATATATACAAATTTAAAGCTAGTTATTTAATTTAAGATTTTTTTTTAAAAATAATTTTTTCATTCGGCTTTTTTTCCCAGCATTTCTATTTCTGCTTAATTCGTTTTAATGTTTTCAGTTGTCTTAAGACTAGACACAATTTCTTAAAATGTTTGTATAATTATTACTTTTAATTGCATTTCCTGCATTTTTGATACATTACTGAGATACTTTAAGTATTTATTTTTGTTTCTCTTTTGTGTTAAAAGCTAATGATTAATCAAAAGTTGCTAATCTTACATACTACCATTTTGAAAAAAAATGCAAAAATTACTCAGATTTATGAATACGTTACGTTTGTAATAAATGATAAACTAATAAATTTTATGGACCACTTTTCGTACAAAAATGTTGATAAACTTTTAATGCTTTTTGATAAAAATAATTTTGATTTGGTTAATTTTACTGTTAGAAAAGCCTGAAACTGGACCAGGCAATTTTTAAACTGGTCATTAAAATAAAAATAAAAATATTTTAAAACTGAAAATGTAAATGTAAAATGTATATTTCTTTTTCCATAATATCTCCAAATTTGATTTTTTTTTTCACTTTAAATTTAGGTCTATCACTTTTATCACAGCTTGTTTAAATATTGCATTAACAAC
Source organism: Parasteatoda tepidariorum (assembly GCF_043381705.1). Taxonomy (NCBI): domain Eukaryota; kingdom Metazoa; phylum Arthropoda; class Arachnida; order Araneae; family Theridiidae; genus Parasteatoda; species Parasteatoda tepidariorum. The sequence goes on from NC_092214.1 coordinate 68,072,230, forward strand.
ATTTAATTTCGGATAAAATGTAATAGTAGTTCCACAATAGTCTCAATTTAATTTATTAAAATATTCATTTCATTTTAAAACGACATTAGAAGGAACTAATTCTATCTTTAATAGACTCTAAAATAACTCACTTAGTAGGATGTCTATTTAATAAAGTTTTATGAAAATAAAAAAAATTAAATACTTCAAAAGGTATATTTAACTCAATAAATAAAAAGAAATCAACATATACACTAGTATAAATATTTTGCCGAATGAATTATACAATAAATAATAAAAGCGTAATAGCTGAATAATTTATCATAAACATTCCGACCATTAGTACTTAACAGTGAAATTGAAATGTTTGGGGCATCATATGGTTAGCCACATATTTTAATTGTTCATGCTGGTATTTTTTGCGAAAAACACCATGATTTCTATGTAGGTTATTACATATTTTTGAGGATTGGGCAATTATCTAGAAGAATTTTTAGAAACCTGTAAAATACCAATCAGGAAGATACCTCAGAAACAATTTGTAAAAATAATGCAATCGAAAAAAAAAAAAAAAAAAAGGCTTGCCACTATTTTTCTCAAAGTCCTTCAATTTATAAATAAATAAATTTGGTACTAAAATGGTTCAATATATTGACTAATCTTTATTGACTAAAACCCTATCAGATTCATTCTTCTAGGTTGTGTTATATGCACAAAAATGTTTATGTATCTAACAAAAAGCTTTTCGAATTTTTTTCTATTTCAAATTAAACACAAACCATATTTTTCAATTAGCCGTTTTTCAACTTGTCTAATTTTTTTAGTGCCTTATACTAGGAAAAACCTTTCAACTGTTTGCTTTTAGTAAAAGATATTTTCTATTTCCATTGAATTAAAATAGTAATTTCCAAAGATAACTAGAATTCGTAACCAGTAAAGCATATTAGTCATTGAGTCTCTGTAATTTATATATATTTAAATTGCTCATATATTGTGGTTGTTGGATTTATTTTAAACATAATTCATTAAAATAACGATTAATGCATAACTTTTAAAATTTAGAATGTGTGTAGCAACTAAGAAAATCCGTAGCTGTATGTATTAGTTACTTCACTTTCTTAATTTTAAAAGTATATGCTTTTTTTCTAAAGATGCAAGGCATAAGGAGAAAATTATATTTTAAAATTGGGTTTTTTGCAATAAAAAAATCAACTTTTCCAACTTACTCTAAAAATCAAAGGAAATGTAAAATTTTACCTCGCATTTAGTATCACTACACGGTTTCCTGTTCCACACCACAATCTTCGGTCAACATGCCGTAAACACGTCACTGGATTTGAGCCAATGATGATGTAAAAAGTTTCTGGTTTCGGAAATTGCCCTTCAATACTCTAAAATTAAAATATTTTATTTAACAAAGAAACGTTTGAGGCAATATCAGGGTAAGCCACTTTTTATATTGTTTAAAAGAGAGTTTTGTATGTAAAACCCTAGGATTTCCGTGCAGAAAATACTATGTTGTCATCTAGTTGAAATTCTGAACCCCCATCTTATCTGGAAACAATGCTAAGAAACAGCTTGAAGTAAAAAAGAGTGGCTTATCACTATATTGCCCAAACCTCTTTATATATCCATCACATCATGCAAAATATTATACTTTCATTATTATATAACAATAACATTATTACTGATAAAATTTTTTATTGGCCTTAAAAAATATAAAGATGGTAATTTTTTGAAGCCAAGGAAGTTTTTAACCGAGTATAACTTTTTGCTTCAGTTTCTTGGGATAATTTATTTGACATTATTATCTCCTTTTAATGAGATTATTAAATACCATAATAAAACTCTTTAATTTATCATAAACTATTCAATTTTTTTTCAAAAAATCTCTTTTAAGTTTTAAAATAAATCATTACCAAATTATATATTTTTTAATTTACTGAAAACAACGAACGAAGATTTTAGTGAACAGTAAAATGTATAAGTATTTGAATTTTTGCTATTTTAAATTATTACCATATTTTTTTCTTTTAAATTTGATAACAATATCGTTTTAGTAAACAGTAAAATATCTTTCTATATAAAGTTTTTTAAGAAAACTATCTTAAATTATAAAAAGCATTCTGAACAGGAATATGCTTTTGAATTTAATAAAAATAACATTTTAATAAACAGTATTTATTTTGACTAACACTCAGATTTTTTTACAGTGTCACTTGATAGAACATAATATTGTTATATATGTAATAATATATGATATTACATAATACGTAATATGGAAGACAAAAATTGAAACTTGTTTTTATTTAAAAAGAGAATCATCTGAATATTTTTTTTTTAATTACTTCAACAACAGCTACTGTTCCATCCGCTAACCCAGCATATACTTGTCTAAATCCGTCTTCTTCATGGGACGCCAGTGATAATACAGAATCATTCAGTCTTATTTCCCACAGTAATCGCCTAAAAATTATTTAATTAGGTTATATTCAAATTCAAATTATAAGCGTAACAAGAGAGAGGAATAAAAATAATAATAAAATTCCTTTATTTTTATTTATTGCTCAAAAATACGGGAGGAATTTCATTGATTTCCTGCAGATACCAGTAATATCTTAACTCTTTCTTTAAATTGAAAATATCTTTGTTTCAAAATAACCTTTTAAACACAAAGTCTTAAGTATTCAGATTTTTTTAATCTTGATTAAGTTTCTAAAATATGTAAACGGGAGAAAAATTCTGTGGTAGTTTTTATTTCATGTTTTTAACATGTCGCAACGTTTACTTTACAATAAACTTCAGATTTTAAAATTTTCAAAATAAATTACATTTTTAATTTAGCTGCGTAAAAAGAATTTTATGCGATTTTTCAAAATATCTTTGTTGCTCTCGTTATTATCACTACTTGTTTCTTTTGGTAATTTTTTTCTGACAACTGTAAATTTCAACAGAGAAGGAGTATTTTTTAAATACATATATTCCGTGTATCATATCGAAAAAATATTATCTAAAAATAATCAAATAAAAACTTTTTAAAAAGTTCTCATTCAATTAATCAAAAGCGTATAATCATTATTAAAATATATAAAGCTTTTCTATGTAGTCAAAATTAAGAAACTGTTTCTTTGAAATGACACTTTTTTGCGTTTCGTAAAGTGGCTTATTTCATTGAAAATCATAAATAAAATTTAAACAGCTTTTGCAAAGTGATTAGGCTTAGGCAAAAACAAAAACATGTCTGTACGTACCGCGATTTCGTTGAATAAGCGTGCACAAAATGTGACAGTGTTCCCAAGAGCATTGTGTCATCATCTATAGCATGCATACACATGACTCGAGATTCCAGCTGAAATAAAATAGAATGAAAATTAATCTTTTTTATTCTACAATTTATTATACAAAGGAGACTTTCATAACAGTTTAAAATGGAGTCATTGGCAAAAAGTAGCATTAAAAAGCTCAGCTAAATGAATATGTATTATATTATCAATATACAAAGATCATTTCCTTTTACAGTTTTTTTAAAATAAGAAAAAAAAGTAGCAATTAGACTATTAGAATAAGAAAGACTATTAAATTTTTTTTAAAAATGTGGAATGTGTACTTTATTTTTAAATTTCTTATAGTCAGTTTGCTGCAAAAAAATTATTATTCCCTTCAAAAGACAGAAAGTATAATTAAAGGATTCGAATTAACGCTATTAAAGTATAATTAAATCTTAATTAGTTCAAAGGGAAGTTCCCGTTCAAATTACAATGATATATAATTAAAATCGAAATGCCTCAACGGATTAAGTACTAGCTTCCCAATGATGTGACCCAGGTTCAAATACCATATCACATCATCCTACCTTGGTCAAGCACCTTGTCTTGTTTTTCTGAGCTCCATTTTTCAGTTGCCATGATAGGAATACCACGTAATTTCGATCCTGGTCACAAGTTGCGGACAACGCCTGAAGTGGTACCCTTCTCTCCAAACTTCCACATCACATCTAAAGAGAGGACTTTCAGTCACGACAGATTTAACGTGCATCTAGCTACGTAAACACGCCAGTTGTTTAGTCGATTTCCAGGATAGAACTCACGACCCCTTGGCTCTCAATCCGTTGTGTGATCGACGCATTTACCGACAACACCAAGTTAGCTTTAGGTTCAAATAGCAGCGATGAAGGTACGGATCGCACAGTGCCACTCACTCCAACTACAGTGTTGGCGTTAATTATCTCCAGAGAGAGAGTCAAATCATGGGTTCGAATTACCATGTCCTCTTGGTAACAGTGAGATGTTTCTTTTTTTCATCTTGTAGGGCAATGCAGATTAGTTCTAACAAAACGTCTTCCACGACGGCTAGTTTGTCCTAATGCTGTATCCAGGAATTCCTATGTCTTCTGGGTTGGGTTCAAGTTCACAAATTTGCAAAGAGTATATTTTGCAAGAAGGTAATATTTTTTTTTTTCATCAAAGAATATTATTTAATTTATTCTTGTTAATTTACCTAAATAATATTGTACACTTATTTCGACCACTTTGCTTCAAACTATCTACTTAAAAACTTTCAGTAGAAAAAATACAAAAATTTAAACGTAAGGAAAGCAATCGAGTTATTTTTGAATCACTATGTCCCTATCGGTGACAAAAAAATTGCATTTTTTTAAAAAATGTTTTAAAAAAGGAAAGAAAAATGCGAATAAGAGATCAAGAGGACAATACGGCGTGATTTAAAGATGATAAACAGTTTTTACATTGATTAGAATTTCAATTTTCAATCGCAGTAGTTGAGTAGAATTTTTATTTACTCATACATGAAAAACAAGCAATTTAATTAGTTAGTAAAGCGATTAATTTCAAAATGGAAGTATGAGAATATATGAGTAGACCCATAAAAAAGCAAAGTTTCTTACAGAAGTTTCTTTAAAAAATATGCAATCTACTTTAAGATATCTAGAGGAATATTTGTTTTTCAGAAAATTTAAGGAACTATCGAAATTTAAGGTAAGGAAGATCAGTTGTGTTTTTAAGTACATTTATTACATAAAGAGATTAAAAAATAAATTCTGCTTAACGTCAGAAAATCAACTGGGCAATATGTTATCAAAGTTATTTATCACTTCTTTTTCCGAAAACTATTTTACTTCTATTACAGAATTTTTTTTGACAGTAGAATGGGGATCTGTTAAGTTAATAATACAGACTTTTAGCATGAAATAGGTATGTGGGACTAGAAAATTTCTAAATATTCTGAATGTAAATATTGTAAATATTCAGGGTGATATTCTTTTTTTTTATGGAATAGTATTTTACTACACATTTAAGAATATTTTATTCATAAACATATTGTTAAGTGCATAATATTATATTTGAGTTTGAAATTAAACTAATATGAATCCTTACTTCGATGTTAAGTCTATACATAATGTTTTCATCACAGTTCACTTTAGTTATATGAGCTCCACTATGATGGCCGTGACAAAGCCAAAGCTTGTCTGAAATATCAAAACTAAATATTATTATCTTAAGTTCATTTACATTCAATGAAAATTGAAGCTAATTTCAAACATATATTATTAGAGTTTTGCTTAATGAGCGCTCTTACTGTAGATGTTTAGGATACTTATAATGAATTTAAAAGAAGATTTATACATGATATTTAAACGAGGAAACAACAAAGTTATTAAAAGTTATCTAGTGAAACGCTATAGAGGAAAGTATACTGAAAACATCAAAATTTGTTTAATCTTTAAAAGAATCAAAGAAGATATGAAAGGATTTTATTAGAAACAGCTTTAAGTTTCATCAGGCAATCCAACAGGTTTTAGAATTTTTATTCCCGACTTCCTCACAAGTAATTTGTAAGATTTTGAAAATGGTTTCGTTAAGTTTCTCTTAAGCATTTTAAAAAACGTCTTTCTGGCTTAAAATTTAATTAGTAACCCCTAATAGGTATACTTTTGGCAATTTATCAATTTTTTTTAGCAAGAATTATAGAAATATTTATCAAGAGTGCTCATTAGGAAAAAACTCTGCATGCACTAATGACAAACATAAAATTTATTCAACTTTTAAGAAACGTTTCTTAAAGTATATTTTCTAAAACTTGATTTATCTTATTTAAAATCTATTGTAATTTTTGTCGATGGAAGAAAGAAAACATAGTTAATAATTTGATCAATTACCTTTATCATACACTGCTGCACATTCAATCACAAACTGATTCACACTTAGAAAGTCAAGTTCTGAAAACTGTAAGAAAATATGAATATTATGTAGCTGTCAATATAAAATTTAAAAATTCATTCAAAGTTTCATTCACTAAATGAAACAAATTTGTTTTAAAAAATTTTTAAAAATAAAAAAGGATTCAGTAAAAAAGTTTTAAGAAAAAGTGCAGTAAAACTAAAATGTATGACAAAGATTAATATATTTATTGGAAATCATTGAAAAAGGGCCATTATATCCAAATGACAATATAATTCAATGTATTTCTTCATTTATTACCTTTTTAATCTTTACTCATTGTTAATCGGTGACGACTTAACTCGTTATTGCACCTGTATTATCTATTTCAATTTATGAAATCTAGGGTGATGTCGAATATTGCAAAAGCTTTACACATCGTGTTAAGTCGTGTCTGCTTTATAATAATATAAGTAATATGCTACAATAATCTTTTATTTTACTTCCATATTAAATTATAAATTAATAGACGGTGACATGACATAGTTTTTGTGTAAGATTGCTGGTCAACGAAGTGACACAATTATAGCACGGTTAAAATTTTCGTTCTGCAATTACGGTAAAGCAACCGGCAGCAGTTTGTCCATACAATTAATCGTAAAGTTTATGGTTAGGCATATTTCTTTACCATTACTGGTGTGAAACTGTTTACAACTGATATAGTTTAAAAAAAACGAAAATATGAAATTTAGTTGGGTGTTGGAGATGATAGGTTATGCTAGAATTTTTTTAGGCAATAGACATTGGAGCTAGGTTGCAATTGAGCTGCGTTTTATAAAGTGAGCCGTAGCTAAATTAGATTATCTAGTGGGGACACCCATTGAAAGAGATGGGAACTACCAGATTCTTTTTTCTAGAGCAGCTCTGTGGTGTTGGCATCTATGGGGAATGAAAATTTTGTATTTCAATAACTGAGGAAGACAAGACACAGGAAACTCCTCATGTGTTGGAGGAATAGAAGTATTATTGTGGTGTCAACGCTAGGAATCGAAATTCAGACTGTCTGTTCAGACGGTCATGAAATTGACAGATTTGCGTTCTCGACTAAAGTATGTAACTATTTTCAAGAAACTAAGTGGCTTCATGAGGCGTTCCCCACACACTTCTTACTATAAGATTATTAGGCGTTCGCTGTTGTGTTAGACATCTGATGATGGAAAGTAAAAAATATGAATTCGTTATCCTTATCAGATGGCTTAGCCTCCAGATTTCGACGAACATGCTCTCGATTCTTATTGGTCGAAGGCCTAGTTGGTGGGGATAAAATTCTGGTTGTTTAACAGTATTAGGTAAAAAAGAGCTTGAATATACCATTTTCTTATGGTTATTTGGCAGGTTTGATTGAATATGTTAAAATAACAATTAAATAAATTGTTATTGTTTCCGAGAATTTTCTAACAGTATAAGAATGATGGTCTTATATACTTAAAGGAAAGGTAATAAAAGTGCTTTTCTCAAAAAATAATAATTTCTTTTTTGCATACAAATATATTCTAAGTTAAGATATATTAACTTTAACATAGTGTAAAATTATATTAACTTTACTTTAGTTGTGGACATATTTGCCCTCAAAATTTACATTTTCTTATCTATAAAAATGCCGACTAATAATGCCGACGTGAAAGCGGAATTATTAGCTTCAAATTTATTTGGAAAACATTTTGACAAGCATGCTTTAGTGTATACTCATTCTAAATCGGTGAGTTTTGATTTAGTGACCAATTAAAATGGTTTTCATTGAAATATACACTATTGAAAATAAATGTTTCAACAGCTAAAGCGAACGAGACAATATTTCTTTTTACATGTACTGGAAAAAATATACATCAAAACTGAGGCTTTGCTACTTTGTTTTTAAATTTAATTGTATTTAAGGTGCTTTTCTGTGTGCTCCAGAAGAAAAAAAAGAGTTTAATTGGTTCTACGTTATTTATACGTAGTTTTGAAATTCCTCTTATGAAAGTTTAAAATTAATTTTTTTTTTGGCGTTGTTAATTCAATCATATATATATTTTCCTTAACTTATGTAAATTGGAAGCATTTAAAGTTTAACTTCACCTAAAAATAATTAAAGAACAACTGAAAGGAAACTTGACAATTTTTTTTTACTTTTCTTTTAAGTTATAAAAGTAATTAATACACATTTAAGAGCAAAACTTACCATCCTTTCCCTGTCTTTTAAAGCAATTTTTTCTAAATCCATTTTTTTAGCATGCTCCTTTAGTGTTTTGTAGTAACATGCTTGTTTGGTTGCTATGTCTTGTCTTCGAGTAAAGGGTTTCAAGTCTTCGAAGGCTGTCTAGAGAGGAAAATAAAGTCTTAGGAGTGGCATTTGTGCTTATCTGAAGTTAATTTTTTGTCATTTTCCACGAATTTCGTTGTACTTGTTGAAATGAAAGTTGCTAGTAATATTCAAGAAAAATTCTTGAAATGAATTCTTGAAATATTGATACTTTTCTAACTTACATTCAATTAAATTTCTTGGGGAGAAAATTAGAAGAACTGATTTAATAAATAATAATAAGAATAAGAAGAAAACAAATAACTTCAACCCACTTCCATTCAGTTAAAAACATATAACTTTTACAGATCGTCGCCGGGTCTACAATCTAAAAAAAAAAAAGGTTAAACATTGAACTGTACTTTCACTACCCTGATATCGTGGGAAATTTCGTTACACTTAAGAATGTGCCGAATTGAACCAAATTTTCTTTCAAGTTGAACTATAGTTTTTTTTATTTGTAATCAAGCTCAAGATGGTTGAAGTTGCATGGTAATAGGGTAAACTTAATACCTTATTAAGGTTGTAGCAAACTTGTTCGATATTATGGTTCAATGTTGTCCAACTATGTGCCTAAGAGCTACTAATTTGTTAACGAGAAGGGTATCAACTTATGTACTGTGTAAAGTTTGTAATTATTTACAATGTTTATAATACATTAAATTCTGAATTTAAGAACTAAAAATCATGATTAACATAATGTCAAGCATTTATTTCGAGAAAGTGTTTCCGAAAATAACATTAACAGCGTCTTATTTAAAAAAAAACATTATACTTATAAGGCTTTAAATTTTGCAAGGTGTTAAACTAGACCACGTTTTCTTACAAGTTGAACTATAGTTTTCTTTTCTTTTTTTGTATTCAAGTTAAAGATGGTTGAAGTTGTATAGTAATATGGGTTCAACTTATAACTTTATATTAAGGTAAGTTATTTAAGTTCAACGTGGTCCAGAATTTCTAACTATGTGTCTGAAAGCTACTAATGGGTTAAACAGAAGGTAATATTAACTTATGTACTGTGTTAATGCAAATGTATCGTGTAAAATTATTTGTAATGTTAAAAGTTCATCCAATTCCTAACGTTAATTCAAGATCTAAAAAGCATTTATTTCCAAACTATCTAGCATTTACTTCGAAAAAATGTTTCAGGTAATAAAACTAACTGCGTCGTGTTTTAAAAATATTATATTTATTTTATAATTCTTGATTTTTATATTCATTATCACCTAAATGGTTATAAAACTGAATGTTTCGAATTTCAATTAATATAGTGCTTTGATAGAAATTCCAAAATTTATTTTAATGATGTGTTCTATCATTGAAATTTTGAAGATAATATTTTTTTGAAAAAACTTTAATAACGGTACAAATTTTAAGGAACTTTCTATTAGGAGGATCGGAAAATAATGCAGTTTCGGGGCATTTGATATTTGTTATCATGATTTTATTTCTTATCAATAATGTATTCACCCTCATTAGCAACAACCTTTCAATCGAAAATGAATAAAAATGGATCGAAAAAAATGAATTGGTTTATACTAATGAATATTTAATTCACCGAAACGACATTACTTTCCGGTCCCCCTAATATATAATTTATTTCCCTTTTCGATATTTATATATTAATTTGTAGTGCAATCCCTATGAAAATAAAGTACACGCAGTACTTTTTTAATCCACAATATCTGTTAAGAAAATCTCAGTAACCACACACACAAAGAATAAATCTAAAATATTATAGTTTAAAAATTACGTATCTCAATAGCAATTAATAATAATATTTTAAATGAATTCAATTTTACTTTATTCGCTTCGTGGACAGAGACATGTTCATTTCATTTATTTACGTAGACTCATTCATTTCTTAATTTTCTTATTCCGTAATTTTCCGATTTATCAATACGCTGATTTCGATAATTTATTTATTTTCTCTTTTACTGATTTGCCCTTAGATTTATTTGTATAATTCAATTATTTACTTTTATCTACGTTAAGTGGGCTTACAGTAAATGGATAAATTAAAATTTTAGTTTGGGTCTTTCAGAACATCCGTAATAAGAACCCCAAGTTAACATTGTAGTATGAACGCGAAATTACGGAATGCTCTTGATATTATTTCGCATTTTTATTAATAATAATAATGATTGAAAATGAATAATAAATATTTTGTTCATCCATTTTATGCCATTAAATGAAATTACTGCCATCTTCCTACTTAGAATACTGGTTGATGGCTCGCAGACATAAACGAAATTCATGTAAGTTTTGGAATTCTTTACATTTTTCACAATTAAGTTTATTCCTTAAAGACATTTTCTCAGTAGATGGCAGCACGAGAACTTTTGTTTAAAGTGACCTAATTATCTTGATTTTAAAACATTAAATTTCCTTTATTTTCATTTTTTTATACGAAACTTTTCTTTTCCTATGAGAATATTACCATTTCACAAAAGCTAGTCAGAAGAATAAATATATTTATAAATATCTATAATATTTACAGACTGTTTTCGTAATATATATAATTAAAGACTATAATGTATTAACCTAATTGAAACTTACTTAAAAAAAAACAGACATTTTGCTGATTATATGGCATTTGGTATTTTAATTATGCAATAGTACGGAACTTATTAAATAGTACTGATTGAACTTATTGAAAACTATATTTTTCACATTATATATTATTTGGTGATGTAATTGTGAAATAGAATATAATTGGTTAAATTAATTTATCATTTCGAATTTTCACAGCTTTTGTTAAAACTATAGAAAATTGGGTAACTACTGTAAATTTTGTAAACTGTTTAGCAGCGTAAATGCCAGCTGAAGTGGAAGTCAAAAATTATTTCAATATAAGTTTTGCACTATTGTTTTTATTTTATTTTATTATAGCTCTAAATGCTTCTTTTAATCAGGACTGAAATTTTATTTAGATTTGAGACAAATATTACATGCTGTCAAAATAAAATTTATGTTGACAGCATAAAAAACACGAATATTTGTTATCAAAATAAAAAGAGAAATGAATAATATTTTAATCTTGAATACTTATTAATGGTCGATTTTCAGTTGCTCAAATCACCACTCTTCAATAATTTCGTTAAATCAACTAGAAACTTTTTTAACCTGGCAATTTTAAAATAAATTCAGAATTTAGAGAATATAAAAAATTTAAATCCCTCGAAAAAGATATCTTATTAAAATATTTGCTCAATGCAAATTGATAAAATGAAGAACACTTTTTTTCTATGCATTGTGAAAAACTGCTTTCGAGTTAGGTTTGAAAAAAAAGAGATACCTATTGAAATAACCGTATGAAACGTGTTGTCATTTATAAAATTGAAAAGAAAAAATATTTGGAAATAATTTGTGTAAAATATTGCTTAATTATGGAGCAATCTTCGATCCGAGTTTTTTTTTTTTTTTTTTTTTTTTTTTTTTTTTTTTTTGGATTAGCTGGCACTGATCCAAAAAAGTCTCTGAAATTATCTGAATACTCTGCATTATTGGAAACAAATGTACAGAAAATATCAGTAAATGAACTGAAAACTCAATTATTAGAAAATATAAAAGATTGAATGAAATGTAGAAAAACAATGTTGAATGGGAAAAGTGTCAAATTGTAACAGGAAATTTAAACTCCGTAAACCACAGAATTATTACATGTTGAAAAGATATAGATAACACTGGGGAACAAATTTTTTGTTGCGTTCATACAAATGATCTTGACTAATTCGGGTGTAGGTATTTTAAATCAGAAATTAGTTTTGCTCCAAGAACTACAAATTTTTTTTAAATGGCATTTTTATTTTTTGTCGAAATGAACAAGTTTAAAAACGTTATATATAACAGGGGGCACGTAAATGTTGCCACAAACTTCTGTGAAAGTGAGGGCATATCATCAGAAATAAAATTGCGTAGGAACCCATGCCCGGAAATGTCGTCGTACGCGCCTATGGGCACTTCTCTATTATGACCTGCTCCAAAAAACACGAAAAAAAACAGCTCATAATAGTGTAGCGCCAGTAGCGGTGTATGATTACATTTCAGGGCTGGGGTTCCTATGAAACTTAAATCCTGATTATGTGAAGTTTGTCGCAATATTTAGGCTACCCCTGTTACATATAACGTTTTTCAACTTGAACACGAAAAAAAAAACAGCTCATAATAATGTAGCGCCAGTAGCGGTGTATGATTACATTTCAGGGCTGGGGTTCCTATGAAACTTAAATCCTGATTATGTGAAGTTTGTTGCAATATTTAGGCGACCCCTGTTACATATAACGTTTTTCAACTTGAGCATTTCGATAAACATAGACTGAAAATTTTATTTAAAAACAAAACTGTAACTTTGAGATCAAAAACCGACTGCAAATTTGAAATCTGCGATACGAAGGTATCTAAAATAATGTTTCCCAGTGTAATTTTTTAAAAGGCATATTGTAAAATGACAGTTTTTCAATAACATAATTGATTTAAATAATTGCTATATCAAAGCTGAAAATATTTATATTAAAAAAATATGCTCTGAAAAAAATGTACATCTGTTTTTTATTTGCGGAAAGCTAAGGTAAATAAAATATTCACAGTATATTAATAAAATAGAGCATTCATATTAAAAAAGAAAAAGAAAAATAACAATAAAATCAATAACGCAGATACTTATAAGTACAAAAAGTACCTGGAAAAGATGATCAACATCAAAGCAGAGTTTTGCAGCAGATTTGAGCTGCCTCATGATAGAAACAGTATCTTGTTTCGCCAATAGTGATCTTTCATTCATCTTGAGTATGGCCAATGAAAAACGGAAAAGTACTTTAGGACCCTCTAACAGAAAACAGTCCCAAATACGTAGTAAAGTCTGAAAAAAAAAACATTCGTTTGTAGTAAGCAAATTATTGTAAAACTCCCATGATTCATCAAACTTATAAAAAATTAATGAACACATTTAATATAAAAGTGGGTAAGTTAAACTAAAATAAACGAAACAGTTGGTAAAAAGTTTAGAGAATTGGAAATTTTTTAACTGTAAATAATTTTGAATTCACTGTAAAAAGAGGTATTTCAAAATGGAGCAAAAATGTGTCAAAATAGCTTCAAAGCAAAAAATAGTCGAATTTGAAAACCTCATGTCTTCAAAATTAAAACAGCTTATACTCGTTTCTGAGCAAAATGAATAGTCTCAACAGTGATATGGAGGGAATATTATGTGAGAGGATATCGGTAAGATTCGAACCAAAGACTCCCAGGTTCGTAGTACTACACTCTAACCACCATAAAAGTACAGCCCTGTCCTATAACGGAAGCTTTCAGTAACGGCCGCTGCAAAGACATACTAATTTCCAATTTCAATGTCTCAAAGGGTTGCAATTTGGAAAAGATGGCTCCAAAACTTAGTCAGGAGATCGGTAATTTTAAGCTCACTTTTTGCTTATTTCGCTATATCTTAAAATGTTTTAAGCAAATGGAATGCATGGCATGATGTATCATTGCGGTGGTCTATATATAAAACTTTCTAACTCCTCATCGACTAGGGAGTATCGTGGTTCGAGTATCTTTCTACGGATTCGGAGGTGCGTGGTTCGAAGCCAACGATCACATCTCCCGCACATTTATCCCTCTACATCTCGCTTGAGACTATGCATTTTTCTCAAAAATGAGCATATGATGTTTCAATTTTGAATATGGGGGGTTTTCAAATTCGACTATCATTTGTTTTGGAGCTATTTTGACGCAATTTTGAGAAAATCTTTTTTATTGTGTGGAGAATGCAGTTGTTTCAAGGCTCTTTTGAATCAAATGCAATGAATTCTTATATAATCAAATGCCTTTTTCATAGCCACATTCTCATATCGACAGTCAGAAAGATGGTTGCTTTATTTTTAATTTGCATAAAAAAAAAGGAAAATGTATAACACTTTGTTTTGTTTATTTCATACTTAAATAAGTAATTGATAAGTGATTCATAGTTAATAATTGAATTTCGTACCAAAATTAATAAAAGAGGCACTCCTCTGGTGGAGTACTTGCATACTCTCAATTATTTTTATATTTTTAGCTACATTTATAGTATTATACAGTAAAGCACTGTATATACATCATTCAAGGAATTGATGTAAATCGACGTATAAATGCAAAGGCGTATAACCGAAAATTACACAAATTGAAAGCACCTAATATTACTGATATAGAAAAATAGTAAAGGTAATGGTAATTAAATAAAAATTTAAATTATAGAAATAATATAAAAAAACAATAATATTTGAAACCAAAAATCGTTCACAAAAGAGGAAAAAAAATCATAGCTTTATTTCACATTTTGAGTGCTTAATATTTACAAATTTTTCCATACTGGTAGACATTCCAGAAGAAAAATCTTTGAAAGGAAATTTTTTTTTTCAGATCCTCACTAGAAATTCTCGCATCCATGCCAAATATTTATGGTAGTGTTTTTACATAATAAATTAAAATTAATAAAAATACTAAGTAAAAATAAACAAATAAATAAATTAAAAGGAGACGGATAATATATAATTTGCGTTTTTGCCGAGGTATATGCAAACCATTTTATCATTGAAATAGACTAAGAATTATCTGGGGCTTTAATGAAAAAGACGTATAAATGAGAAACGAATAAACAATGCTTTATTGTATTTTAAATAATTATATTATTTATTGCACATTGTTATTGAAAATTACAAGTAAAAATGAAAGCAAAATTTTTTGTTACAATATTAATATAATAATACTAGAAATATTTCTTTCTCAAAAAGTGTTTTTATTATTATAATAAAAACACCATCATCCAAAATTATATTAAATAAATGGAATCTTATTAACTTTAATGTATTACATAAATAATAATTACAATAATTTTAGCTATGCTTTTTACTTTTATTTTATACGTACATACTTTAATCTAATGATGCTACCAACTATTCTATGCACATATTGTAATTGAATGAAGCGATAATGAAGAATAAGGAATGAATAATGAAGGTTTAATAAAGAGAAACTCCTTAGAAGCATGTAATGACGTCTGATAGGCGGCATTTGATCATTTCCCATTTGGGAATTGCATCACAATTTGAGGATTGCCAGCGGCTCTCCAGTAAGGGAGGAATGCAAAGGGACAAAATCTTGTCAAAATTCATAGGGAATCTAGTACATGGTCTATTTTCTATGATATTTCAAATCATACGATATTTTGTTTTTTCTTTTGATGAAGTTTGATTTTTTGAATTTTATTTCATTTACTTAATTTGAGAGCATGTTGGATGGCGCAAAATCATGATTTGAATTATATATTCATATATATATATANTGAATATATATATATATAATGCTAGTGTGAAGCAAATGTCACCATGGATATAATACTCAGGAAATACTAATATATATATAAAACTTATACAAAGCATTTTTAATTTCGATACTTATTATCTAAATATTAGAGTAATCTAAATAATAGCTGATAAAAAAGGAAAAAAATCATAAAAAGTCATGAAAAAATTTGCGATATTGTGTAAGTAAATTTCACAAACACTATTTTGCATTTAGTGTTACAAGCGACAGAAACTTTTGAATTGGTATTTTCGTTTAATATTAAATCTAGGACACATTCAGAAGGTTAATAGCGTTAAGGACAAATGCGTTAAAAAAACAATTAGGCATACCTTAACTTTTTAAAATTAATTGCTGAATCTAAGACTATTAAAAAAATAATATTCATACTAAGAAATGCAAAAGAAAAAAAGAAAAAGAAAAAAAGAAAGCAATTACTATGGAAAAAAAACTCAAACTTATTCTTTGAAGGTAAAATGTATAAATTTTCATTTTGTTTGTTTCGGGAATTGAGTTTAGAGAATGCGTGTTGATATTTCTCGAACTGACTGCATTTCATTCAGTTTTAAACTAAACAAACATTTATTTTCATTAAAACGATAAAAAAATTACAAAAAAGAAATTCGTTTAATTTTCTCAAAAATTCTGATAAAAATGTAGACAAAATTTCCACCGTATTATAATATTCTCTTATTCTGAATCCGTTGCCACCTTCAGAGAATATTCTCAACTGATAAATCGAGTATACACAATTATTTTAATGAAAAATGCTCTGCAAGTAAAATGAAAAAATATCTTGTTTTGAGTTAAAAAATAATTTATCGTTATCTTTAAAATTTTGCGTACTTCGAGTTGAATGTTAACTGTAATAATTATTCGAACACAAAAAATGGCAAATAGCATTTGGAAATACAAAAATAAATTGTTCTCAAAATATAACTCTTTTTTTTATACACCGAGATAGATAATAATAAGGGCGCAATGGCCACTATTCCGCATTTTTAGAACCCAAGTATGCAGGTGGTGGCGCACATGAGGATTCAAAGTAATAGAAGAAGGAAGAAAAAAAAACTATTTCAGAATTAAAACAATGTGGCACCTGTGGGCCTCACGTCCTTTAAAAAACACCTGCTCTTCAGCGCATGCGCAGCTTCTTTTTCCGTGTCAGAAGCTCTAATGAAGGTACTATTTGAAATTTTCTTATGATTTAGGTTATAGAGTGAATTGAATGGTTCTATTAAAGAACTGCGAAGCGTTTTTGAAGGACAGGCACTTGTAACGACTTCACCTGTAACTTATGTAAATTTATTTGACGCCTCATTATTTTTTATGAAAAAAAGAATAGGGAAATGTTTACTTAACTTATACATCTGATATTTTTTTTCGAAAAATTACTATGCTATTACTTATATCTTATGATTATGTGCGTATAAGAAAAACATTGATACATATTATAAAAAACGATTCTTAAATCATGTGTAAGAAATAAATAAATGAAATTGTAAAATTTAAGAGACATCTAATTTATAAAAGAAATGTATCTTCACATTGCATGCGTTTTTCTAAATGTAATTTAAATCCATAACATCGTTCAAATATTCTGAAACCTTATTATTATACTAAGCTGAACCATTTTATCGCATTTCTTACCTTAATAGCACGATAATGTAGTTAATTTGAACGGAGATGGTTACACCTTATTAAGGTTGTTGCAAATTCGCACTTAATTACAGTTCAGGATATGGTTAATCGTTGAATCAAATTTTTCTGAGAGTGTGGTTAGATAATTTATGCGCTTCACATTTACTGAACATACATCGACAAAATTTTGTGACAATGAAACAAATTTACAAGTTCCTTCTATAAAAGATTGTTTTAATAGAGTTCCATAAAAATTTTTTTTTATTTGAATTTTTAAAAATGTTACTCTTCAATTTTAACTCCTGCAATTTTAACACTTTTCTTTTTATATTAAATACTAATTTTTTGCTTTTAAATTTTAAAATAGCAGTAATAGTTAAGTATTGATTGCTGACATGTTAGAACTTGTCTCAGTTGAAAAACACGAATTGTTACTATATATCGCTTCTTAAATAAGGCATAAAAGAGATTAAAGAAACAAGTTCAGACCAAGAATTCGAAAGCAGAAGTGAAAAATTTACAAAGTGGTTTGTGAATCATTGCCTTACTTTTACCATTATTAATAGAATGTTCGGAATCTTTGAGGTGGAACATATAGAAGGCACGAAAGTTATTAGACAACTTTGACATCCAATAACTCTTGAAACATTTATGTAGCTTGTACACGTCACAGAAACATATAGCTTTTACTGCTGCAGAAATAAATCTACAGCAATGCATATGAAACTATGAAACAAGAATATTAATGAAAGCACACAAAGAAATGCATATAAGCTTGGGAATGTAGATAAAGCAAAGACGCAGGCAAAATGGCGCATGCAAAACGGTGGAAAAGTAAAACTTCATATATGTTACTTTTATATTTACAATAAATAAATAAAATAATCTGAATAACTTTTAATCTAATGATCGGATCTTCGCGTACTAGGACTCAATCTTAATGGTTCGAGGAGAACCCTCAAATAAAACGATAAAATATAATAATACTATCTCAAATATAATGCAAAAGATAATTTAAGTTACGAAATTAGACACAAAAGTGTACAGTCTTTGGATAAACCTACCTTTTTTTCGACTCATTATGAATTGTGACTCCATCCCCCCAGAATATAGAGAGTAGCCGCAATTTGGGAAATATGTTCCTAATAGTTTGGTCAGGTGAGCCTGAGCGGTTCAAAGTGTGGACCCCTTAATGTTAATTTTACCTTTTGTGTGCTTACCCCATATCTCGAGAGCTTTTTAAGTAAATTAAAAAAAAAATTGCACATTATTATGAAATTCAATTTCCCAAAGATTTCACACACAAAATAATTTCCAATAACGATTTGATATTTTTTATACTTTTATTAATAATAGCCTGAAATTATTTTTAATTGCGAAGTATACAAAATTTTATATTATTTTAAAGAATATAATTTTCTACGGCAAAATGCAAATTTTAAACGAAATCGGTTGAATGGTTCCTGAGAAATCGAATTTTAAATACTTGACTTTTTATATTTATATCTGAGTTTGTAAATACTTGAAAAAGCAACAAATAGGAATGCTTTTATATTGTTTAGTTTTATTGTGTGTCAAAGTTCGTTCAAGAATTTTCGATCAATTAATTACCTGATGGTTCATGAAAACTTTACCCATAGGATATTTCGCATCAGAAATTTATCTAATGGATATAATCAGGTCAACAGTCAGCCCAGGTCAACAAAATCAATTAACTTTCTCTAGTTTGAAACCGTATCATAAAACTCATATTATTCCTTTGTAACCCGTATGATAAATTTATTAAAAAAATATATTGAATTTTGTTTAACAAATATATTAATTTCTAAGAGATATTTTTGGGTTTCTCTAGGATAATTTTCAGTCTATCTAATTTCAGCCAGATTTCTTTTTCTAGCAAATGAGCACAAAAAATTTAACGAAAAAATAAGTGAACAGAACAATTAAATTGCTTGTTAAAAATTAGTAATTTTTTTCATTTAACCAAAGGAGTATTTAGTCTATCAAAGCTCTGTTATGTGGAGTTCTGTGCATAAAACTATTTAATTATTTTTTATCAATTGAAATATAAATGCATTTTACCTGTTGTAAAATTTAAGTTTAAAGTTAAAAAGAGACAGAGTGATTTAATGTCTTTCAGAAATAACGATTGAAATGTTCTAAATTTAATTGAATAAAACTTGGGTCAAATATCAATTGGGTTATAATTTCTTGAGAGTATTTTTTAATCCATTTTGTACATTTTAAATTTTTTCAAAATATAGATATAGTCCAATAAAATAAATTGGTGAAATCTTAAGGAATATGATTGAGTGTTTTAAGCCGATTGTGACGCATTTGTAAGACCTTTTTAAAAGGGCGTTCTTTGTTTTAAATTTTTTTTATACTATTGTACCATTTGTATTGTTCAAAATGTTCACAAAAATGTTGACAAATCTTCAGTATGGTATTTTTACAAAAATTTTATAAAATTAATGCTCTTAATTTTTTTTAATACAAAACTGAAAATATTAAGCTTCAATATTACAAATTTTTGGTTTATTTAAAGAATAATGTACAGCATTAAATATGCCTGCAGCATTCTTTCTTTTTAATGTTTAAAAAAAATTCCTAAAACAAAATATAACATTATTCTTATTTGTTATTACTTATAAAAATACATAATAAAGTTTAATAACGTTTCAAAAATTTTATGAAGACAAATTAAATTGAAATAACAGTAATAAACTTCATGCAAAATTTTTTATAGGGTTTGAGTTATATATTTTAAAGCTGGAAAAATCATGAAAAAATGAACACTGTGAAGGAAGCCTTCAAATTTTATGTATCACGTAAAGCACAATTTAAAAAGAAACTTATCTTCTGTTCGGCTAACAAAAACATAATTTTTCTTCTATTTGAAAGATATTTGTTAGCATAATTTTGTCAGTTATAAGAAAAGGACTACATTAGTATTAAAATCCAATTCACTAAACTAACTCAAAGTTTTTTTTTTTTTTTTTTTAAACTTTCTTNTTTACATATCGTAACGTCTGGTTCTTGTTTTTTTTTTTTTTTTTTAAACTTTCTTTTTCTTAAGTCTCTATCTTTTAAAATCCTTCATTCTTTATTCATTCATGAAAATCTAATTATCGTGAAATTTCGCATTTATTTGTGACCCTGGATAGTTAGTTATCACTTAAACCATTTAAAACGCAAAAAAGTTTTATTTTTAAAATGAAAAATTATAATTTTGAATTTTTTGTCGGAATAATATCATTTTGAGCGGTTTAATTTTATTTATTTCAAGATTCTACTCTTTTCCCGTACTATCCAGGTGTTGAATTTAAGAAACTCACGTTTCCATTAAAAGAAAAAAAGAACCGTTTTTGCGTTAACCCCCGCGTTGTTATGTTTGCTTCTCCGGCAGTGCAGTTTCACTCACTCCACCTGGCATTGAATTTGAACTGCTTTATCGAAAACCCCCCCTCTTCAGATGGAATCACTATCACTCCAGCACAAGTTCGTGCAGTTCAGCACGCGTATTGACATCCCCCCTTAATCTCCCCAACTCTCAAAAACCTTTTTTGCGGATGGATGGCTACGCGTGCCTAAGAACCTACCACCTGCCCGCATAGGTAAGAACCTACCGACCATCTGTCTCAGCTTTTTGCTACAAAAACAAGCCAGCATTTTCTTTTCTTCTTCTCTGCAAGGTTTTTGCGAGAGATGAATGTGTAATAACTTCCTTCAGTTGGGATAAATGGAGACGTACGTCGCATACATAATTTCAGAAACAAGACGCCGTGCTGTTTTCATTGCCAACAAGCCCTTATAAAATTCACTTAAAAAAGAAGAGTATGCTGGTTGGAATTCTTTATTGACTCTTGCGTCTGATTAAGAATTAATGGTGTCCGGGAGTTAGATTCTAATTTCCCCATATCTTCTATGTTTATCTATGGCGAATCATTAAATACTAATTCCCTATTGAATTCCTAATTAATATTGTGGAATATCTTTAATTAATTTCATTAACTAAAACTAAAAAAATTGTATTAATTAAAACTTATCAATTTTATTAATTAAAATTAGTTTACTTTATTCATCAAGTGTATTTTAGAGAATTAAGTTACCAAATTTAAATTTTTACGTATTTTTTAAATTTTTTTAGAGTTATCCTAATATTTTTGCAAAGCACTGAATGCTTGAGAATATTTAAAATCTTAATAATTAAAATTTCGGTAACTAAGTTCCATAAAATACATTTTAACGAATAAAAATAAAACAAAAAATGTTCCAAAATAGGGAATTGACTTAATAAATAGGGAATTGGCACTTGTAATTCTCTATAAATTAATATTGGAGACTGGAAAAGCAGAACTGATTGAAGAAGGTTGTTTAGAATATCTATTTTGTTAATAGATTTAAAAATTAATTTCAGGAAGAAAAAAAAATATATCTCCTGATTTTCTTTTTAGTTCAATGATACTAAATCACACCTTTTGACCTCAACTCTTAGACTGATGGGGGAAAGCATCAGAATTTGAAGTAGAAACCCATGTTTTTATTACAGATTTGCTTTTTCTAAAGATATCTCTATTTTGACTGTCAAGTTCTTTTTTATTTTGGTTAGCTGGTGAAGCTGTAATATAAAAATTAAAATAAGGTACTAATTGTTTAAAATGGGAATACCTTAAGAACTACATGTCAGATCGAAAAAATAAAAATGGACATGTTTGATATTTTGAAAATAACTACCTAATAATATCAAACTTGGACCCTGATGGGAATTAGCCCAGTTTCAAGTAAGGATGTTGGTCGAGTTCGGTATCATAGATTGCATTTTTGATAAATATTTCGCATGTGTATTTTCAGATTTTTTGTCGAATGAGTAATTTTCAAGATATTTGAATGTTTTCATATTTTTCTGACATCCCTTATAATCACATAATATTTCTAATTTAAGCACGTATAAATATGACCTATCATTTTATAATGATTCTCAAGTTAAAAATGAGAATTTGAAACGATGTTCTTAATTTTTCCCTTGAAGCGGGAAATTGTGGTAAATAAATTATCATCAATTTGCATTTTATCTTTAGATAAATATTATATCAAATCAAATTTGATGATAATTTACTGCATATTTTATTCTTCAATCAAACAAATGATTTATCATTAAATTTTGAACAAACTACAAAGTACTCAAGAGGGTTATGCATTATTATTGATTTTTCTTACGTAAGGGAAAAATTGTGATTTATTAATCATCAGGAATCAGAATTTTATCTTTAATTACATATTATAGAGTAAACTTGATGGTAATTTACTGAATATTTTATTTTTTAAACAAATAAAAGACTCATCATTAAATTTTTAGCAAGCTACAAAGTACTCAGGGGGATTTTTAAAATCTTTTATTTTTTCTCATGTGAAGGAAAAATTGTAATTCTATAATTATCAGAAATCTACATTTATCTATAGTTGCATATTATATTAAAGCAAACTTGTTGATAATTGGCTTTATATTTTATTCTTCAATTAAATAAGACTTATCATTAAATTTTAAATCAAGTACAAAGTTTATTAAGTGATTATGTAATTCTTTTATTGATTTTTTTTATGCAAGGGAGAAAGATGGATTATAAATCATGAGCAATCTGCATTTTATCTTTAGTTGTATATTATATCAAAGCCAGCTAGGTGTAGTTTTTTTGTCTTAATTTAGTTTTGCATCATATAAAATAAGTATTATCATATAAGTGCATGATCATGTTGATTATTTTTAAAACTGAGATAAGAAACAATTGTACTTTCTTTGTATTAAGTTGAAAAAATGTGTAACGCCAATACCATATACCCCTCCTATTTACATTTTAAAATTCAAATTATCTTCTATTCTTCTTATAACGATAAAAACGAATAATATTCTGAAATAAGACAAAGAATAATCTTAATTGTTAACTTATAGAAGTTCAGAAATTTCTAATAGTTTTAAAAAAATGCCGTTATAATTTTCATAAGTTGAGATTACTTTTCAAACACTACACTGTAAAATATTCCGGGTCAAATTATAGTTTATATTACCAGCACTTTGGGTGCATCATCCATTAAATCCATTTGATCGTAATATCCATTTTACCATAAAATATCATACCATAATTATTACAGTAATATTTATTTAATTATATTGATTCAGTGATTTTACGGTAATTATTACTGTAAAAATTGGGGTATATTAGAATTTTTTGTTGCTCAACATGTTCCGGTAAAAAGCTAAGTACCGGTGCTTTTTTCCGAAATTTGTTCAGGAATTTTTTACAGTGTAAATTCTATTTGTAATTGGTTTCAAAAGGTTTTACACTAAAATGTCTCTAAACATGAATGCAGTGGATGTTTACGTGATTTACCTAATATTTAATGAAATTTTGATGAATACTTAATATTTGATGAAATTATATAAACATCAAAAGAACAGTAAGAAAAAATAAAAAAATTCGGTCTTCAAAGATTAATTTAAAAAATTTATCTACACCTTTGCCTCTTAAAAAAGAAAGAAAGAAAAAAAAAACCCGCATACATAGTTGGGTAATTGTCTAATTTTATTTAGTATTTACATAGCTAATTTATAATAAAAACTAGGTTGTTCAATTTTATAAAATATAAATGTAATTAGTTTCTGAAACATATAATGACACATTAATTCTAATTTTAAAGTATAAATATAATGTGTCATTTTACAATGATACTTAAGTTATAAATGAGTGTTTGTAGCTACGTTATTCTTTTAATGCCTTTCCCCATATTGGGGATAAATTATAGTTAATAAATCATCAGCAACCTACATTTTATCTTCAGATATCTATCATATCAAAGAAAACTTGATGATAATTTACTGTATAATTTATTCTTCGATCGAAGTAAAGAATTATAATTGATTTATAAAAAAGCTACAAAGTAACTCAGTGTGAAGAATTTTGAAACAGAGAAGGGGAAATAACATTTGCCCCTTCTTTTGTAACAAGTTAAAAAAATGTGGTATGCTATTAATTCTTCTAAATTCAGTACCCCAGTTACTGTATTCATAAATAAGGTACTTTGAGTGCAGCTGCTATGTAAAGTATATAAAAATTGTCGTAAATTTTCGGCGAGTAACCTGTCTGTATACCCTTTCATTTAGTTTGTCGCATTTAAAACTTAGTTGCGAACACAGGGTTGCCAAATCAAGAGCACCTGACGGAACAGATGCAATTTTTACTGAGTTAATGACTCTGTATTTTTTTATTTATTATTATTTTTTATCAACACTGAAGAGTGAGTGAGATTTTATCTCTTTGTGCCTATTTTCCGCCTTTGTACGCAAGATATGGACATTGATCTTAAGAGAATGCCATACCACGGAAGAAACTTTTTGTCGCAAATTTTCTTTCACCTCCATTACTAATTTAAAAGAAGAAAAAATAAGAGTAAGCCATAAAGTTTCAATTCTTGAAAAAATTTCAAAATATTAAAATGCAAACAAATTCTTCTTCTCATAATTTGCTTTTATTTTGAGGTTTTAAAAATTTCCATTTTCAGTATTTCGAACTTCATGGTTTACTTTAGGTTTGTTTGAACTCTCTTTTTCTATACTTTAAACTAGTTATGGAGGGGAAACAGTATTTGCGACGAAAGGTTTCTCCCGTTGTATGGCGTCCTCTTGAAAGGGATCGAAATCTTATAATTTAAGACTGCACATTTTTATTCAATATTTCAAAATGATTTTAAAATATACTCATATATAATTAGAAATATCCATTTGAAACAAAAAAAAAATTTCTGAGTTCTTTAAAATTAATACTGAAAAAGAATTAATACTGGAAGAAATTGTTCAGAAGTAGTTATCATTACATGGTTGCCATTTAAAATGTGCAGAGAAATGAAAAAGATAAGTTTCATTCTGTTTTTCAGAAATTCTACAAGCATTCGTCTTATGGATAAAAACTCTTCTATTTTTTTTAAAAGTGGAATTTATTTTATGTTTAAGTATTATTTCATAATTTAGTTTTTGATTAAAAATTAAAGAAATATTTGTGAAAGAAGAAAAATTTGCTTCAAAGCAATAAAGAATAAAATTTTAATCAATGAAAATAATTAACTCAATGAGAGTTTTTCTTGTATGATGGAAGGATGCATTTGTGATTAGGTAACTTTATATTTTCTCAATATTAATGCGTCGACAAACATTAAAATTTTGAACTACATATCAACTTAGGAGTAATTATTTTAAATTTATTTATCTAGGTATCAAATCATTATAATATATTGCATTTTACCTAAATTTAGCTTTAACTGTGTTTATTTATTTATTATTATTTTTTTAGGAAAAAATGACGAAATTTTTTCAATGAATAGTATAACCTAGATATATTTATTCATTCCTTTGAAACAATTATTTGTATAAATGTATTATTTCTGTAGCTATTAATTATGCAAATGTAATTATTATGTAAATGTATATTCTTATTTTGGAAAGCTACTCATTCCTTTTTCGCTAGCCCCAACTTTACTTTAAATCACCTCAGTCAATGCTCACTTTTAGAGTTCCTTTTTCTCATTCTTAATCTTGAACTTGTAATTTTAAGTAAAATAAATTAAGATACATCGCAAGTTGTTTAAGTGACCAAGTAAATTTGAAATTAGTACATTTTAGTATTTGCGATTTCAGTAAATTTTCAAAAGTAAGGAGGATGTAAATATTATATATATATCTATAACAAATTCAAAATAATTAAATGTAAAAAAAATGTGCCGAAAATTTGGTTCGGATTTATTATAAGGAAAAAATGATCACTGAGTATTCACTTTTATATCAATCTGATTCATTGTGTTGAGCACATAATGCTTAAGAGTAAAAAGTACCTCATTAAATGTGTTTTTTTTTTGGAATTATTTTTTTCATTCTAAATTTAATATTTAATAAATAAATCAAGATGTAAGCGTAATAAATTCTTCTGAGGGCTAAGTAAAATTTATATTGATGCTTAGTTTGCAATTTCAGTAATATTCGAAAGCTAAAGAAATGTAAGTAAATGTAATAAAAATCTGGTTCTGATTTATTACAAGGGGAAAATCATGATTTAAGAATTCAGATTTTTATCAAACTGAACAATAAACATTTTTCGCATTGCACGCTAAAAAAGTTTAATATTAAACAAAATTTTTTCTTCTCAGTCTTCATTTAGAACTTTTAGTTTTCAATAAAAAAAATCACGATACATTCAAAATATTTTTGATTGCAAATTAAGCTTTATATTATATTAATTTCAGTAATATTCGAAAGTTAAAATAATGAAAAAAATTGTATCGAAAATTATTCTTATTATATTTATTGAACTGAACAATTGTATTACAGTAGAAAAATGCAATACACATTTTAAATGCGCAACCAATTTGAGCGGCATTTTTGATAACGCAGAGAAATTGTACCTTCCGCGAGATGAAGAGTCAAAAAATGATTTAAGAATTAATATTTTTATCATATAACATTAGTTAATATCATTTTTACATTTAATTTAACCTTAATATTCTTTTTAAAAAAATTCAGATTTTAGAATACAGCAGTAATAAGCAATACACATTTAATAACATTTATGATAACAAAAAGAAATCGTTCTTTCTGCGAGTTTAAGAGCAAAAAGAAAAAAAAAAGATTTTAGAATATGTATATTAATCATATAAGACAACCAAGCAGTGAAATGCAATGCACATTTGTGAGGCAATTTTTACATCTGAGAGAAATTGTACTTTCCTCGAGATGAAGAATCAAAAAACAATTTACGAGTTCATATTCTTATCATATAACATTTCTGACTAGAACTGCACAACACTAAAGTGCAATATACATTTACTGCACAAGGAATTGCGCGACATTTTTGATAAGAAAGAAAAATTGTGCCTTCCGCGAGATGAAGAGCCAAATGTGGAGATGGTTACAATTGGAGTATGAAAGTAGTCGCGTGTCGGAGCAGATGGTCGGAGGGGCAGGTATGTATTGATACCTTTAGGCTCTTTCTATTCCAGCTGCCCCCTGTTAATCCAGTTCACTCATTTCAACAGCTGGTCAAGCCTTCCGCCATCATTTCTTTCTTCATTTTTTTTCATTTACCCCCTCTTTCAAATGGAATAATTTATATTTTATTTTCTTCTTAGAAGTTTTATGCCAAATTGAATGTTTCATTACTTATTACGAAGATAAAATTGATTTGGATAATTATACTTGGAATTAACTTGTTACATTTTTACATTTGATTGACCCTTAATATAATTTTTTTTATTCGGATTATAGATATCAGCATGTGATTATTTTGTTTGCACGCTGGTATGAGTTTAAAATTTTGTATAACATAGAAGAATATTTAATATGCATCGCAGATTATGCTAAGATAATTATGCTATTTATTTAACTAATATTTATATTTAAACATTTATTAATTATAACTTTCCTGATTTGGAGTGTAGATTTCAGCATTTAAAGTACAGTTTTGTTCAACTTTTAACAGTTTGAAAATTTGCATGATACAGAGTATACGTATATGCAAGTAGTCATTATAAATTATGTTAAAATAATTTATACAGAATTTTTTTTATTTAATGTTTAGATTTAAAAATTTATTATACCACTTTAAAAGGATTTAAAACTAAACTAGTTAAAACCATCTTGCAGCAGAACTGCTTATCATAATAGTAGCATTTTTAGAATATTTTGATTTTTTTCTGCAAAAATTACATCTGCTTGTCACGAAAAAACTAACTAACAGAAAGGATTATAAAGTTTAAATTTGAATAACATTGTAGAACTTAAACAACAATTACCATTTATAGCACGCAACCATGTTTCTTTCTCAAAGTTTTTTTTTTCTTCAAGTTTTATGATAGTTGTGAATAGCTTTCTCTTTAATGCATTAAGGAATGAATTTTTTTCAGTTGTGTTTATGATTGCATTAGACGTTTACAAATGACTTTTCTTAATTTTTTTTAAAACTTTTCTTAAAATTTTGAATTTTGAATTTTGTTCGAAGTTGGAAAATGAGATAAAATAATTAAGTAGGAAAAATGAGATAAAATAAAACAGATTTCAAATTCAAAAATTTATACTCTAAATTATTAATTCCATAAATCTTAGATCCAAACTACATTATTGAAATTTCTAAATAACAATCTAATTGAATATGGTAAAATTTAAAAAAATAAATATTCGGCTAGATTAAATCAGTATTTTAAAATTTTAGTTTTTAACGAAACAAATGATTCAAAATTTGCAATTTCATCTTTAACAAACCTGATTTTAAATGTAAAACTAGACTTCTTTTTTTTTTTTAACGAAAATTGTTGTTATTCATTATCTTTTTCAAAAAAATAGATTAAAATCTGAATAAATTATAACGAGGCGATTAAATAGTAAGAGAATATTGCTTCATGCGCGCAACTTACGATTCTTCGATACTTAATATTTCATTGCAGATGTAACAAAAAAAAAAGTTAACTAATCAGATTTTTCTTAAAATTAGGTATTTGAGTTAGATGTTAAGAACTAAAATTAAAAATTATGTTTGAAAACACTCAAGAATTAAATCAGAGATTACGAAAATACTAATTAATACATTTNGTTATTCATTATCTTTTTCGAAAAAATAGATTAAAATCTGAATAAATTATAACGAGGCGATTAAATAGTAAGAGAACATTGCTTCATGCGCGCAACTTATGATTCTTCGAAACTTAATATTTCATTGCAGAAGTAGCAAAAAAAAAAAAGAAATTAACTAATCAGATTTTTTTTAAAATTAGGTATTTGAGTTAGATGTTAAGAACTAAAATTAAAAATTATGTTTGAAAACACTCAAGAATTAAATCAGAGATTACGAAAATACTAATTAATACATTTTCTTTTGTCTGACAGAATAAAATATATCACATATGAACGTTTCATTAGAAATTACTACTTATTTTCAGTAATGATGAAATTAATAATAAAATGTTGTCATAATTATCAAGAAAATCAATAGAACTTTATTATTAATTTAGAAAAAATTATTGTATTAACAATGCAGTTAAAACATTTTTACTAACATTTTCTACACGTAATGCTAATACTAAAGTTGAAATTAGTGCTTGTTTTTCTTTCTTTTTCTGATAACATTTGTACTAACGTTTTCTTCACGTAATCATACTTATCTACGTCTTCGTTAGAGGAAACTCTCAAGCGCTGCTGCGGGTGCTAAAAATTAATACAGCATCGGCAGATCTGTATCATCTCAGTTTTCGTTTTATTTTTAAAAAGCAAACAAACAAATAGGGAAAACTGCTGAGACGCCTCTTAAAACATCTCTAAATTTGTTTCAAATAAAAATTTAAAACTGAATTGTATTGAGAATAAAAAAGTATGGTCAAAACTACCAGAATATGGTAAGATTCACCGTATTGTCATATGCTCTGGAACACGAAAATGCTCGATAATTTTTACCAAAGCGTTTTGGTAATGAATTTGCTAGAATTAACAATAAGACATAGTTTTATAATATGCGATAAAATTCGGTAAATGTGGCAAAATTTGGTAATTTTATTATGATACCTATTTGGTGATTTTATTATGATACCTATTTGGTAATTTTATTATGATACCTATTTGGTAATTTCATCATGGCATAAGAACCATTAATTCGGTTAAATTTACTTTTCAGTTTTGTATTTTTTATTAAATGGGTGGTAATAAGAGCTATAATTTTGAAAACTAAGATTTCCGGTAAACCGTTACCATATGAACAGAAAAATTACCAAATGAATGGTATAAGTACTGTATATTTTGGTTTTATTAACCAGAATAATGTTTTTTTCCAGAAATGATATTACCATACAGTAGATAATTTTACCAGAATTTATATTTCTATGTGAGAGTTACACCACAGAAAACAAAAATTTAATGAAAGGGGATTTATTTCGTTTTTATAATATTATATAAAATTCAGCTTAAATATGAACATCATAAAGTTATATTTACAAAGTTTGCTACATGAACGTTCGATTAATCTGATTTTTCACGAAAATAAAACAAAATAAAAATTAAATTGAAAAAAATGAAATAAAAAATAAATTAAAATCTCTGTCTGACTGCGTTAAGGTCGCAGACAAATTTCCATTTTTGAAGATAGAGCTGCAGACTGGCTCCAGAAATTCTGCTACCGGGTACATATCTGTACAAACAAAAGCTTCGAAAAAATCTATTTAAAAGTTTATTTTTTTTCTAAATTGCTTTCGATAATTTTTTTATTTGAAAATAACAAAACTGTTGCAATTTTAATTTTAAAATTTTTAGAGACACAAATGTCATTTTATGTTTAACATTATTTACTAAAACAACATGAAAATCAGTTTTTCATTTTTAACGAGGTGTATGTACACCGTTAAAAATATCTCGAAAAAAAATTGTTGAAAACAAATTATTTAATTGTTACTTTACTATATTCAAACAAAACAGTTAAATAATTATAAATAGGATGGTAATCAAACTGTTAACTGTGAGAAAAACCGTTTAACTGCTTTCTTCTTATACAGTTAAGTCATCACAATTTTATCTCACCAACTAGACCCAGCCACTTAGTTCCCTGCAAATGGGTGCATATTGTAGCCCACAGGGCTAATCAGTCAATCTCATGACTGACAGAACGGGGTTCGAATCCCAGCGTTGACACCACAATATTTCCTCCATTCCCTTCAACACATGAAGAGCTTCCAGTGTTCTGTACTCCCCAATTTTTGACCCAGGGAGGGCTATTAGAATACGATACTCTCATTCACGTATAGATGACACCTCCATAAAGCTGCTGAACTATGTTCAGTAAAATTCCGTTTTTTTATGGTTTCAAAACCATGCTAGTTGTAAATGGTTAGTAAATCGTGCAGTTTTGTATTCATGGATTTTTAACCATACTAGTTGTAAGCCGTTTCAAAACCGTAAAGGTAAAACGTGCTCTTTATCGTAAACATTGCGGTTAATTGGATGGACAGACTGCTGTCGGACTTCTAGAATTGAAATTCTAACAGTGTACGTTTTTAAAAACTTTTAATTTTTGCTGCAGAAGTCAAATGTTTGTACTGCTTAAAATGCTCTACTTAAAAGGTTTTTAATACATAAATTTATTGAAAAGATATAATTTATAGATATAAAGAGAACAAGTTAGGTACTTAGAATATTACAGAACCCTTTAAAACCCTGCGTAAAATGTTTTTTCTGATTGCTTATGTGTCTTAAATGATTCGAGCAAAATTTTCAATTCTCTTTTTACGGAGGAAAATCTTAATATCTATGGGGGTATGTATGATGAGAGGTTTTGTAAAATTTTTAAAAATTATAAAAATGAGAGCAATTTAAAAAAACAACTTGATGGCTTTATATTGAAAAATCTAAAAAAATCATAATTGCAACAAAATTTAAATTCGTATTTTTTATTGTGAAATGTTTCTTGGAAGTTTAAAAGATTATGAAAGTGAAAGCAGAGGAAAAAGCCCTAAAATCTATTTTAACACAGCATATGTAATAAAATACTACTTCACACATAAATGTTTAAACATTAGAATATTCAAGAATTCTAGATAGCACCACATGAAATAATTTTTTAAACAATTTAAAAAAATAATCAAACTAATTAGTCTAATCGTTTCGGAGTTATTTTAGATAAAAAAAAATAAAAGAGGCCTCGTATAGATGTGTACCGATAAAGTGTTCAAAACATGAGTATGCCATCGTTAAAATAACTTCGGATACGGAAAAGAAGGCATTTATAAAACTTAATGTATCAAATTTATGCGAAACAATAAAAAGCGGACTTTTTTAAAGTTTCAAATTAATATCCTTCTTGAACAACTTTAAGTGGTGGTTAAACTGGAGGGTACATTTTGTAATAGTTCTATTTCATCACTTTAAATGTATCTTTTTTTTCTTTATCTGGGACATTTTATCTAGGATTTACACTTCTGAAATGATAGAGAGTTTTAAGTAAATAAAGAGTTTAAAAAAAGGAGAGTAAAGGAGAGAACCTTTTTGCATTTACAAGTTTACTGGCTAATGGAAACAATTCATTTTTAAAATGGACTTTTTCTTACATAGATCAACTTAAGTTTATTTAAATTAGTTATATAAGTTTATGTTAATTATAGATTAAGTTAAAGTTTCAATCATATGCATAAGAAATATATTAAGTTTATGAAAGGGAAATTGAAAATTTATTTTTACACTATAAAAATTTTAGAGCGCGTTGAACAATTATTATTGCTTAAATTTCTCACAATCTTTATGTAGTGCTAATTTGTACCAATGTATTACTTATTAGTAGGGCTCACACCAGCAATGAAAATTTAGTGATCCAATAGGACCACCTAGTTATTTATTTAGTGGACTAAAAGGAGTATTGTGGTAGCAGTTAAGCGGTATTTATTTAGTGGTAGACAAACTTGAGAAAAAAATCGAACTTTGCAATTACATAACTCATGTTATGCTATTTATCAAAAATTATTAATTGCCATCTGTAACACCATAAAACTAGTTAAGTTTATTATCCCATAATGATAGAAGATTAGTATTTATTAACAGTAAGTAAAAAAATGCTAAAATAATATTAGTAAATAGATTTAACATAGGGATTAAAATGCTGAGACCAAATAAATAAATAAATGCGGAAAACAGAGAAAGTAAGAGCTAACAAAATATTAGATTAACAATCAATTATCTACAAATTATAAAATGTTCAATAAAGTCAATTCGAAAGGCGCAAAAAGCATTGTTTCATTGATGAGCAATTACATTATCAATACAAAAATGCAAAGCACAGCACATAATGCAAATTTGAAATTTCAACATTTAAATTAAATTTTTTTTGTTTGAGACACTTTCAGACATTCTTTATGAATTTTATATCATGTGTAAAATGACTATGCCATTCCATATCATGTGTAATTCCATACCATGTGTAAAACAATAAAACTAGAACAATAATATTTTTTAAATGGATGGAATTTGATGCAAGGAAACTATTTTTCGTTGGTATTTTGTAAATTCCTAACATATTTCAAGGCAACAAATTTGTCGTTTATACGTATGATTTTAGCGATATTTGTAGAATAGTAGGCGACAATTGTCGCTATGCTGCAGTGAACCCTACTTAATAGACTATATTACGTAATACTATTATCCTATTTGAACGAAACATGGTTTAATTTAACCTTTTAATAAGGTTTTACCAAATTTGTACCGAATGATGGTTTAAGTTATAAATATTATGATGATTAAACGTTGAACCGGTTTTTCTGAGATTAATTTAAAAGTTTAATTTCTGCCTTTACAAAATCACTTTAATCGAAGTAATTTTAGTTGGGGAAAAAGCTAATGTAATTTTTTTCGAGATAAAAAGATACTTCCTTTTCGATAGTTTTTGACTTCTCTCTAAATCTGCTTCTCCACATGTGAAGGAAATGAAAAAAGGTTTCCTGTTGGAATGTATGGAATCGCGAAATTTTCGCTAACTTTCAGGTGCCCAAAAGGGAAACGATTCCCTTTTTTAAATTTCGCAACGTGGGGGCACCTGGAGGATATTCTATCCTTCCCCTTTTTGTCATACCTCTTCACTATCAACTTTTCTGCAGAGCAATTTTTATTGTTTTTATAACACATACTGTTCACGATTGTTCCGCTTTCTTCATTTCAATGCATGAAAATGAAATTTAACATTTTATTTTGCAATGATCATTGTTCAGTGACATAATTCCTGTGTTTATATCTCTTGACATAGTTCAAGTTTTTTCAATTTAATATGTTCAATGATATATTTCAAGGATTCATTTTAATATCTTCAGTGACATATTTCATGTCGTCCTTTTAATATGTTTCGTGGCCCATACTGAAAAAAAATGATAATGCATGTTTTTTGAGCAACATTTAGTTGTGTTTTTATAGTTCTATTATTTTTTTTGATTGAATTAAAAGTTAACTCTTTTTACTCACCATAAATAAGCAAGTAAAAACTTTTTTTAGAGTTCTCAAAGTTAAGAAACACTATCCATTCTTAAATGATTTTTTTAATGATTCTTATTATAGATACTGAAATTGCGAATACTCCTTGAAATTTTTGGAACCTTTTAATTATGTACGTTTAAATGATTACATTTTTTTTAAATAGTGTATTCGATTTAAATATTTAATTCACGCCTGTAAAATTTATCACTCTGTTGAAAGTGTTGAAAGGGCGCGTTTTAATACAGTGGTATATATATATACATATATATGTACATATATATATATATATACACTGGTTATCATAAATTAAGGAAAATTCACAAAAATCGCGATAACTCAAGAAATTACACATGGAATTTTATGAAACTTACCCACAATNAGAAATATAATTTTATTTTTTTATTTTTCGCTACTATTACAACTTGAAGAACTATTTAGAATGAAAAGAGTTATAATAGCTATAATGAGTTATAGAGTTATAATAGTTAGTTATAAAAAGAGATTCTAAATAGTACTTCAAGTTGTAATAATAGCGAAAAATAAAATAAGATTTCTTTACCAGGAAGGAAATTGTGTAAAAGGCACCAGATGGTAATAAGGAAAGCAAAGTGCAAAAATAATAACATTGGGGATTTTGTAAAAACTTAGAAGTTGTACTTAGCTTTAACCCTCACAGCGCAAAAAAGTCTGAGATCCTCGAGAAAATTTTAAATTTCTCTTGAATTTGCAATACGTGCTACATATAAATTTGCGATAAAAATTATTTGTCAAATGTTCTATTCTTAATTTCTTATTATGTAAGGACGGATTTTTGCTAGATTACAAAAAAAAAGTTATTTGAAAAAACAATGGAATATGAAAAATCACTCAAGGAAAAACAAATTGTGTGTTGAAGTGTTGAATGTTGTTGAAGTGTTGAATTGAATTTAAAGTTTAATGACATAAAAATAAAGAATTTAATAGAGTTCGTTAAATAAACAATGAGATGACGTGCTCTAGGTACACTGAGAAATAAGCATGGTCAAAACTACCTGAATATGGTAAATTTACGTGTATCGGACTCTATACGAACACCAAAAAACTCGTAATTTTTACCAAAGCATTTTAGTAATGATTCAAGTAAAATTAAAAATAAAATATGGCTTATAAAATGTAATAAAATTTATTAAATGTGGAAAAATTTTGTAATTGAATCATGGTACCTAAGAGCATGACATAAAAACTATTTAATCGGTTAAATTTACTTTATAGTTATGGATTTTTTGCTAAATGAGTGATAATAGGAGCTATAATTTTGAAAACCAGAATTTTCAGTAAATCTTTACCATACGAACAAATATATTGCCAAGTGAATGATTTAAATACCGTATATTTTGATTTTTATTATGAAAACTATGTTTTTTTTAGTTTTTTTTTTATCAGGAATGTTATTACGATGCGGTGCGGTAATTTCACCGGGATTCTTCTTCGTGTAAGCAGATCATAAACTAAGCGTGAAGCAGAAAATAAAAAAAAAGAAAGCGAAAATATCACAAGGGTGCCTTAGGATCGTGGAACTCGTACGTAGCTGAAGGCAATAAGAAGAATAAATTAATAGGTAATAAGTCGAATATGACTATTGTGACTTATTTTCAAAGTTACATTATAAAGTTTTGTAAAATTTTTTTGTAAACAAATTGCAAAATATACCGACTATTTAATGCTTTCTAGACACTCTTATGATTCTGAAAACTCTTTAAATGCTGTACTATTGGTTGGTTAGATTATTACCATGAGTTTAGGGCCTTAAGAGTTTTACGAGTTTTTTTAAGAATATATTTTGAAACTATTTTAAAAAGCGCACTTGACATTTTTTAAAAAATATTTACTCACTTAGTAATGTGTCTCGGTTAATAATAAAAATAAAAGCGAGACAAATCTTCCATCAGATAACAATAAAAATGTAAATTTTCTAATTTTTCTGGAATATTTTTTGATATTACCGTTTCAAAAAATTTTAAATTTTAAATTATTTATATTTTATTTCTTACTTTTATAACAATACTTATATAGATCGAAATTTATGAAACGAACATGAGAAAGGTGTAATTCAAAATCACTTAGAGTTTTTAAATCAAGAGAGCTTAAAAAACGCTTTTTCAAGCTTATACGGAATTTTAGTTGACTGTCTATATTCGATTGTGAGTGAGCGCCTTTTAACGTTAAAATCTGTAGTCACGTAATATTGAACGCAACTCAAAAGACAAACAACTTTATGGATTATGCATCAGGACAAATTAGTTCTCATGGATCATTTTTGAGTAAAGATTATTCGCCTTGCATGGTTCGAATAACCAGATAAGCCTCATATGGTTAATTAGACAACTGTGAGATGCGTTAGGGATAATTTGCTTCAGAAGTGGGATGATTTTTATTTTATTTTATAACCGTCGTTGAACAGAAGACCAAATTTTAAGTTTACGACTACCAATGTTCAACTACTCAGCCTTGTTATTTTGAACTCTATCCAAAAGGCAAAGGAACTCCTGGATTAAGTAGTGGGTGAAATTTCCTTTCGTGGATGATTTTGATGGGACTTATCCACATTTGTGTTAAATTGGAGAAGAAAACCATGAACACCTCTCACTGTTAGCCTGACGACTACAACGACACTCTAATCAATGATATGCCTATCACTGAGAACATTTTGCACCAACACTGCCTGAGCGACCACGAATCGGATGATTTTTATTGTGATAAACACTAAGTAACTAATTACTTGAGCTTTAATGGGTACATAAATGCAATTAAAAAATAACATGTGCCTTTACCATATTATTATACCATATTAAAAATAACATATGCCGTTACCATAGGATTACGCTTAGATTTAAAAATATTAATTTATTGACTTTTTTATGACTATATTTTTTATGATTGTGCCTTGCAGAGTTGGCCGTCGATTAGAGTAATCGATTACAACTGTAATTGATTACAGATAATTACAGCTATGTAATCAATTACTTGTAATCACGATTGCAAGTAATCAAAATTTCTGATTACATCGGAGTAGAGCGAAAATGTAATCGATTACATTTTTCAATTACAGTAATCAATTACTTGTAACTATGATTACAAGGCTTGATTACAGCTGTAATCATGATTACATAGTCGATTACAGTAATCAATTACTTGTAATCGTGGTTACAACTTTCAAAAAATTTTGATGACAGCTGTAATCATGATTCCGAGTAATTGCGATTACAAGTAATTACAACAAAAGCGATTACGGGTGATTATGATTACAGGTAATCAAAATATATGATTACATGCAATCATGATTACATGCAATTTGGTTACATGTAATTGTGATTACTTGTAATCAAACTATACGATTACAAGTTATTACGATTGTATACTATATGCAAATTCATTATGTAAGTATGTATGAGTTTACATATTTTTATGTACATAGAATGCACGCATGAACGTACAATTTGTGATTCTTATATATACAATGTATGCACAAACGTTGTTTGTACATACAATATACATAATTATATAGTAATATACTTAATGAAATGCGTATATGCTTAGTACATATACATTTATGATACATGTAGGCATGTATGTTAGTTTGTAAGAAAATGTTTTGTATCTTTGTATACATAGACAATATATGTATGAACCTATATAAAAATAATGTTTATGCGTTTACATGTTTTTATGTACTTAAGTACATGCATTGTATAAATTTACGATAATAGCACGTGTATACAATGTACGTATGTATAAAAGATTGTACGTATTTACCTACAATATGTAAGAATGTTGTTTAAAGGTACAATATATGCACATAGTTGCATAAATAAAATGCATATATGTATGCATGCACATTTATACAAAGTATGTGCATTGCAAAGTATGTACTTATGTACAACGTACGTATGTACTTGTATAACTACACACTTTGTTAATACTTATGCGCATGTATTGTATGGATGTACAAAAAAAGTAGTTATATGCACAATGTACGTTGTACATACAACGTATACATGTACATAATTACAAGTAATGTATAAATACATGCGTACACTTAAATATATGTAATTACAATACACACATGCATTGTGCATACATCAAAAAAATTTATGTAAGTAAAGTTATTAAAGTTTGTTTTAAAATTTATTCTACGGAATATAAAACTCGACCTCATATTTTTTAGAAAGCAAACGATAATCTTATTTTAAATTTCTAAATATTATTTCCACACATAAAATTTACTGTTTTTTTGTTATTTAAAAAATTTCTATGAAACATGCATTATGTTATAAAAAAAAATCTGTATTGTCAAACATTTCATGAAAATACCTGAAAATAATTTCTTATTCAAAGAATTTTAAAATGATATAGAACAATTAAAGCTGAAAACTAAATTTAAATATCGTTTGATTTTGTCATTTAACTAGCCTGAGTCATTATAAGTTAACTTACATGCATTTTATTTATTGTATTGTACACATATTTAGACATAAATGAAATGCACATATGTATGCGTGTAATGTATGTACAATGTATGTACATACATTCATGCATTGTACATGCATGTATAGTACATACGGATATGCATACATGAAACATACGTGCATTGTACATGTGTGGATACATTCATTGAACATACATACTTTGCACCATATCCATAGATTGGGATAGCATGCATATACACATGTAAAATTTGTACGAAAGAATTATGTCCAATGTATTTATGCACATATGTACTGTATATGTACACACATATGAACATTATATGTTCATTTTATGATATGTACATTATATGAATATACATCTGTACACTATATGTATATACTTCTGTACAATATATGCATCTCAAATGCGTGTATGTACATATGTTACTCATGTCGAATGTATGTATGAATATATGTAAAATATAAATACGCCCAGCGTGCGTACAATCGTACACAAATGTATTATGCATATTTGGATACATTGAACATGAACATACTGTGTATATGTACATCCATACATTGGACATGCATATCATGTACATGTATGCATACATATACTGTACATACTACATGTATACCTATATTGTACATGTATACACATATTATACTGTTCATAAATAAATTGTATATGCATGCCTGGGACATACATTGTATAGACAATGTATGTATGCTTGTACAAACAACAAGTACTTGTATATACATGCGTACATGAATATAGATATACATTTTACATACACAAATATTTGCATAAAATGCATATATTTATTGTGTATAAATGTACATGTCTACATTGTTTGCACATACATACGTAATTATTAGCTATATACATACGTACATATATTTTGTACTTACTATATAAGTGTATGTACATGTGTGTGAAACTAAAATGTCTGTACATATGCACTATATGAAATCATATGTTCATATACTTTAGTTGCATTCCTTTGTACGAATACAAATACGTACAAAATGCAATACATGTAAATACGTGCAAAATGTATCATTATAAAATGCATTACGCTATCTACTGTAAAATATAATCATTTATAAGAATACAATAGTCTTGTAATCGTGTATTTCGATTACATGTAATCATAATTGCATGCAATCATAATTACATGTAATCAAATTACATGTAATCATGATTACATGTAATCATATATTTTGATTACTTGTAATCATGATTACCCATAATCGTTTTTGTTGTGATTACTTGTAATCGCAATTACTTGGAATCTTGATTATAGTTGTAATCAAAATTTTGATTACAGCTGTAATCAAGATTACAAGTAATTGATTACTGTAATTAATATTGGAATCATGATTGCAAGTAATTGATTACTGTAATCAATATTGTAATCATGATTACAACTGTAATCAAAATTTTTTGAAAGTTGTAATCACGGTTCCAAGTATTTGCTTACTGTAATCGACTAGGTATAGCTGTAATCAAAATTGTAATCACGATTACAAGTTATTGATTACTGTAATTAATATTGTAATCATGATTACAGCTGTAATCAAAATATTTGAAAATTGTAATCATGATTACAAGTAATTGATTACTGTAATCAAAAAATGCAATCGATTACATTTTTGGCCAACTCTGGTGCCTTGATTCGTAGAAATTATGTGGGTTAAACAATTGTGAAGTATATTTAAGCAATTTTGATTTTGCTTAAGTGTTTAACGAACAATTGTGAAGAATATTTAAGAAAAATCAGTTTAGTACAAATTGTTTTAGGACATTAGTACAATATTTTAGTACATATCAAGTGTATTTTAATTTTGACTTCTAAAGAATGAAAAAAAAATATTGAAGTTCTGGAGAAACTTCTACGCCACTTTAAATAGACGTGGAGACAAATTTTCTTTCTTTCTTTTTCTCTTTTTCAGGATCTGAAATTCTGATACGCAATATGTTATATACTTATTTTTTTTAAATATATCTGATGTCAAGTATATTAATTCTAATTAACCAGTCACTAGAGCGCAAAAACTTCTACTGATACATGAAGCGCGTGATTTAGTTGTTCAAGATTTTCCGAGCTCAACGATTGAACCATGGTAAACTTAAGTATAATCGAAATATTTCAATGGCAGACTCACGCTTTTTGCTATAAAACTTTCTGCGATAATCTAAAGAATGTTTTGTTTTTATGTTCACATGTTTCTAGGCGATAGTGAAATTTAAAATGAAATTTCCCCATTCTAAAATTTCTGACTAAATTTACCGTGAAAAATCTTTCCCAAAAAGTGTATAATCTGGCAACTATGCTACAGAAAATAATCACTGAAGTTTATCCCTCATTCCTATATCTAAAAGAAGAAGATAAAAAAATTAAAAAAAATTAATAAAAAAATTATTAACTGAAATTTCCTTATCTTGGAAATCATTTGTCTTGTAATTTAGTGATATGATGCATTATAGTGATATGATTTGGTGATATGAGGCATAACAAAATAAATGATGCATTAAAATCTATAATTATTTTCATTTAATTATAACTTTACTTTATCATCAAATTTTTAGCAAAAAGTTTATCCATTCCACTGGTAGTCATGCTCTTCAGATATTATAATTGCTCAGATATTTATCTTTATTGTCATGCAAATGCGAAATAATAGTATGATTTATTGTTATAACAATATTAATAATAATCCATAAATAAAATTTTAAAGTCAAAACAAAATTATATAAAGTATATATAAAAAGTCGTAAAGCTATCATTCCTTATTAAAAATTATTGAGGAGCCTGTAACCCTCTTTGAAGCATGCCCCTTCATGCTGCATAATACTTTTATTGATGTTAGTTGTCAACTAGAAAACTGAATCTTATTTTAAAAGCGATAAAAACGAGTGCCCCACAAAAAATGAGGGATGAAAAATAATTTGAGAAGTCGTGGAGGGGGTCCCCAAAGGACTCGAAGACAACCGTTTCCCTTCAAAATTTGTATAACAGTTATCTACAGGGGGGAGGTCTTTTGGGGGTTGAAGGCAAGTGTGGCCCTTTTCCTTTCCTCCGTTTGGAGTATGTCTTCCAAACAACTGGCGCATGGCATCTGCGACTAAATAAGAAACACGAAAAGAATAATAAGAAAAGAAAAAAATAAATATATTAAAGATGGAGTAAGAAGAGAAGGGAAAAACCTGCGCAACGTCTTGCCATTGAAGAAATGTGTAGATCTGGGGGAACAGGGGATAGAAAAACTTCTCCTCAACATCCTTCGAGTAGCAGCTGTCATATAAGGAGAGGGGGGGGGATCAAAAGGGGGGCATCTGAGATGCTGCCGGCCACGTGGAGCACAGGCCGATTAGAAAGCGGCAGCTGCTGTAGACGACCTACTCACTTTATTCTGGATCTCAAGACGACGTCAAGGCAGAAGCTCACGACACTTACTCCTGTTTAGGTGTCAGTAGCACCTCTTTGGCAAAGAAGAGTTTTCTGTTTATTATCGAGAGAGACTCCGTATGGAACAGACATAAACTTTTGCTCTCTCTATTAACATTCATATGGTACTGAATCACCTTTGCCTAAAGTTTATTCTCCAACAAAAGTTTTCTATTGAAACTTCGAGTTCTAAATATTGGACTATCTTGTGCAGCAAACCATCTTCTTGGATAATTGGATTGTTACTTTAACTACCGGTGTGTTTGAAATATTCCACGTGTTTTTCAAATGATTACATTGCGGTGTAAATGAATTCAAAATCTTAAATTGAATAATTGGTGTTTAGAGTGATTTTGTTTTTAGGTGTAATCTGGTTTTAGTCTTTTTTTTTCTTCTTTCAAATACAAGATGTGGCTGTTGACTGTGATAGTTTTTGCGATTGTGTCTATGTGTTTGCAGGCGTTTGGAGAAAGTGTTGACGAACTGTCTCTTGGAGTTTTAATGAAAGAATTGCAAGATGAAATGAGAGAACTGCGAAGGATTCGTCAACAAGATAGTGAGGCCATTCATAAATTGCAAGAAGAAGTTTACAAATATGTGAAAAAGGATGTGGGAAGAATTCCTCAAGAGGAAAAGAAGAGCATTAAAGATCTGTCTGATCGCTCTGAAGAAGATTCTCAGAAAAATTTGGAGGCGATGATCAATGAACAAAAATCTCTTTCCGGATCTAAATTGCATCATTTTATTCACCAATTTCCAAATTTCAAGACAGATAAGATAGATGCGAAGCAGGAAGCAAATTTTCTGAAGCAGGAACTGCTTAGACTAAGCAAAGAAATGGCTGAAATGAAAGTTCATCTGTCTAGTGGAGTATCAATGTCTTCAGGGAGAGTGGCTGTACGCTGGTTGCAAAACACA
The DNA here is from genome assembly GCF_043381705.1 of Parasteatoda tepidariorum. Taxonomy (NCBI): domain Eukaryota; kingdom Metazoa; phylum Arthropoda; class Arachnida; order Araneae; family Theridiidae; genus Parasteatoda; species Parasteatoda tepidariorum. Next base: position 68,115,552 of record NC_092214.1, read on the forward strand.
GTTGAAGGACTGCGACGTGAAATGAAGGAGATGGCTATGTCACTTAATACTAGTGCAACTCTTGCGGAGAAGCAAAGGACCTTAGCAACGTTGACTTTGTTAAAATCAGATGTTAGATCCATGGAACATCGCATGGATGGTGTAAAAGTGGATTGGGAAAGAAACGCAGCTCTTATTCAACAACTCAGAAGGGACGTAGATGAGTTAAGATTGAGGACTCAGGAATCGGCCGCAGGACAACAAAGAATCTTAGTGGAAGTAAGTACAAATTAATGTACTCTTTAGTTCCTCTTTTTTATCGGCTAATTAGTGAGACTAGTAAACAATTAGTGAGTAAACAATATTTCAAGAGGAAAATTGAAATTCTTTGGAAAATGAAATATATTATTCAGCAATTAATGCACTTTAAAGTATTTGATAATATATTGAAAGTTATTGCGTGGTTCTAAGAATACAGAGCACTTTCAATTTCAATTTTAAAAAAAAGTATTTACGAAGCATATTAATGCTAGTACAATTACGAAATAAAATTCTTATTCAAAAATATTAAAGAAATAAAAGATGCATTATTATTCATTAAGAATAAATATGAAATGGATTACTTTAATATTAATAAAACGTAATATTATACTAAAAAAATCAGTTTTAGTTACACGAATCAATAAATTAATCATTTAATAAATTACAATGATTGACTAAATAAAAAGTTGACTTTTTTAGATATTGTTACGGTTTTTTCCTAGATTTTAAGAACTTTTCTGAGTTTATTTTCATTTTTCATCTCTTATTTACAAGCATTTTGCACTGAAATATAGCAATTTTAAAACCTATTCAGATTAATGCCTTTTGTATTCATTAAGTTTTTCATAACAAAAGTTTATTGATATTTCAAATCACTTCGTTTAAAATTTAAAAAAAAGTATTCTCTTTCGAATTAAATATGGCTAAAAAATGTAAATATAGTCATCATAGATAACTAAGAATCTTTCAAGGTAGACGACAATTTGTTAAAGAAACCTATAAATTAAGCAAAATTAAGAAGAAAAAAAAGTTTAGAAGACCGGAAAAAATTTAAATCTAAATAATTATTATCATGTTAACATCTAGTTGCTTAGTTAACATTCCAAATGTAACAAAGAAAAAAATGAGCTATTCTAAGAAAACATCAAATATATTAATTTGCCCGTGATGTAAGTTATAATTAGAGTCGGTCCTCAGGGTAAATCTTCTTTAGATCTTTGAAGGTTAGTCACCGTCTCTGGCCTTCAAATAAAATTTCATTTGATTGAAGAGGAAAAAAAATGCCCTGGGAAATAAAAGAAATCACGTTAGTAATCAAAATTGGGACTCAGAAGAAGGAAGTTCACGATGTTGAAATGAACAAGAAAAACCATGACTGGCATTGTTTGATTTCATGTTTTAACAAGATTGGGAATGTTAAGAATTTCACTTGGTGAAGTTTGGACAAAAAGTAAAACTCAATTAATTTGCTTAAAATTGATTTTAGAATTTGTATAAAAGATCTGACAAGATGGGTGTGCAAAAGCTATGTAGTATTAATCTACTCACAAATCCATTCATATTTCCTTGTCCCAATTTTTCATTCTTCTAGATATGAAAACTGACAACGCAAACTAGTTGCCGAGTTATTTTTATCTAATTTCAACGATTCAATCTTTTCAGTTGTAATTTTATTATTTTCTTCATTACTATTTTGTTTTTTTCAAAATCATTTTATTATTGAAATATTTTGCTTTCTTACTTATCTTATTTACTTTCTTCAAAATCACTTTATTATTGAAATTAATGTTGATATTTTGAATAACTATGCGAGGCTTAAATGATAAGCCTTATGCAATTTTCTTACTATAAAAACATTCTTCTAAATTTCTTTTTTAAATACGAATTTGGCTTAATTGGTAAAAGCGTTCGAAACCTAATAATGATTTTATGCATCGTCGAATCATTAATATCATAATCATTAACGATGATATAATAACCATCATCAATTACACCATAGTGCAACATTTGTTATTTAATAAATGCTTTTTAAAACTTTTCATACATAAAATAAAAAATTCTTTTTCTTAAATATAAAAGAATTTTTTTCTTGTAATTATCCATATGTTTTTTTTTTCAAAAATATATTCGTAATATTAAGAGTTAACAAAAATATAATTTATTCGAACACCTATTTTAGTTTAAAGACAAGATTTAATTTAAATATAAGATTATTTTAGTTTAAATATGATATTTCAGCAGTTTAAGTACTGAATAAATAAGTTTATCATGTTTTGCAGCATTTATAGAAATTATCAATAAACTTTTAAATTTTTGCTTAATTATTCAATAATTTGTCTATGCAATTAATATATTTAATAATAATGCAATTAATATATTTTTATTATATTATGGGATTCCACTTAAAATCATACCATATCGCCAATTATTTTTAAAGAATTTTCATCCGAAGCATAAAACACTGTAAGCTTATGAGATTATAAGCCTTCTTTGCAATAATGGTGTTTTTTTATACATGATTGAGAAGAGTTGTATTTTTCCTTAGAAAGATAAAACTAATTGTAATAAATATTTTTTGCTAAATTTTTATATTTTAAAGGAAGTAATTTTAAGAACACGGAGAGGAAAAATTCTTGTAAAATTACCGTACTGTACGGTAACAACAATTCTGTCAAAAAAAGAAAAAAAAAACATAATTCGGTTAATAAAACCAAAACATATGGTACTTAAGCTATCCATCTCGTAATTTTTCTGAACATATGATAACGGTTTACGAAAATTCTGGTTATCAAAATTACAGTTCTCATTACCACACATTTATTAAAAAATACATGACTGAAAAGTAAATTAAACCAAATAAATTGTTTTTATGTCATGCTCTAATAAAATTACCTAATTTTACCAAATTAACCAAATTTTATCACATATTATTAAACTACATTTTATTATTAATTTTACGAAAATCATTTCCAAAGAGCTTCAGTAAAAATTACCGAGCTCTTTGGTGTTTCCATCGAGCCAGAAACACTGTAAATTTCATCATCATTTTCTGGTAGTGTGGACAATAATTTTTTTCTCAGTGAACAATTAAAAAATTTTTAAAGTATTTTTCTACCAAACCGGTTATTTAAAGTTAACTCAGTTCATAAATTTTTACACTGAAAAGTGTTCCCTAAAACTCGAGAAGAATCTTTAACTTAAAAATATTATTATTAAGAATTTTTTGAATTCCTGGAGCAAAATAAAAAATAAAAAAAGAAAATAACTACGCGTCGAAGCAATAGTTCATATAATTAATGCATTATTATATTCTTAACTTAATGTGTGAATTGGTTATTATATTTATACTTCTGCATCTTTTTTCTTTGAAAAAGAAGAGTACCGAGCAGCCGGAAAATGTGTGACAGAATTGGGCAATTATAGCCTTCGGGCAATGTGAATAACGATTATTACAAGATGGCATTTTTTCCCTCTCTGTTATTCATATCTACTTAACGTTTTATTGCTTTTTATATCCTACATTAAATAATTCCTTCAGTGGTTGAATTTTATTTTCATTTTGTTTTGTCCAGCATAATATAAGACCTTTTTATATATTCTATTTCTTGATCCAATGCAGTATGAAATACATAACTGAAAAGTAAATTTAACCGAATAAATTGTTTTTATGCCATGCTCTAAAGTGTCGTGATAAAATTTTCAAATTTTATCACATATTATAAAACTACATTTTATTGCTAATTTTACCAAAATCATTTCCAAAGAGTTTCAGTGAAAATTACCGAGCTTTTTTGGTGTTCCCATAGAGCCAGAAACACTGTAAATTTCATATATTCTGCCAATGCTGACAATACTGTTTTTCTCAGTGAACAATTAAACAATTTTTAAAACAGTTTGCTAATCAAACCAGCTATTTAAAGTAAACTCAAATCATAAATTTCTACCCTGATAAGTCTTCTCTAATACTCAAGAAGGATGGTTAAATAAAATTAACTTAAAGATATTAATATTGAAAGTGTTATAAATTTCATGGAAAAAATTAAAACAAAAATTATTGTAAATAACTACTTGTCGAAGCAGTAGTTTTTATAATTCATGCAATATTATATTATTAACTTAATGTATAAATTGGTTTTCATATCTTTACTTCTGTTTCTTTTTTGTTTGAAAAAGAAAAGTATCGAGTAGCCTAAAAATGTGTGACAGAATTGGGCAATTATAGCCTTTGGGTGAAGTGAATAACGATTATTACAAGACGTCATCTTTTTTCTCTCTGTTATTCTTATCTCCTTAACGCTTTATTACTTTTTATATCCTCCGTGAAATAACTCCTTAAATAGTTGAATTTTATTTTCATTTTGATTCGTCGAGCATAATGTAAGACCTGTTTATATATTCTATTTTTTGATACAATGTAGTATAATTGAGAAATAATGATAGTAGTAAAGTGAGATGAAACAATATAATGTGTAAGTTTAATATTGGTGATTGATTACATGCATATACGTTTTGTATGGTTTCTAAAAGTCATTTTTTTTTCAGGTTGACTCTCTTAAAGAAGAACTACGTGAACACATATTGTTATCAAAAAAGAAAGTAAGCATATTTTTTAATAACTTGAATTTTAATGCTTTGCCAATCTTGAGTCTAACAGTTATATAATGAATGCAATCAAGTAATACGTTTTTAAATACGATGAACGCAAGTAATACGCGTAGTTTACAATCATGAAAGAATTTATGAATGAAGGGTAAAGTTTATAAACGGCTTTCTAACCATAAATGTAACCTCTGACTTATAAACTGTCTTTCTATAAAAGAAAGAAAGCCAATTAAATGATTTACTCCAAGTTTGAGTTCGTATGTTAAGTTCTACAAATATTACTAATACGAATGATTCTATTTATTAAATTTTTTTATTGTGTAAAATTGAAATTAATATTTTTTGAGCAAATTAAATAATATACTATAAGTAAAATACTAAAATACTATAAGTTTTCTGATTTTAATAAACTTCTTTTCTTTTCCTGGGTTAATGTTTCCAACGTTTTTCCCAAATATTATTATTCGTAAATTGTTTTTAATAGATGGCAGCACAGAAATATAAATTCTTACATTTTTAATAATTTTTTTATATAAATACCAGATAAAAGCACATTATTTATTTATTTTTCTTTTTAAAAATTTTGTTAACTGTTTAGATAAGTGAATTTATTTTTAACGAATATTTTATTTTATTTTGCTTTATGTTCGCAAGTTTGTTTTCTTCTTTCTTTCTTTCTTTCATTTTAAACTCACTTACAATAATGTTATAATTTCTTTTTTTTTCTTTTCTTTTTTTTCTTTGAGGCATGCATTAAAAAGAGTAATTTTTATCTTAGGATAATTATTATTTATTTCGAAATGCCTTTGGCGTAAAAGAACCTTTGTGAATGCATCCTGAAGAGAACCTTTGTGATTATTTCATCAATTTTTTTTATATTTAAATTTCTATTATGTCTCTAATATTATATAAGAGTGTATATACTTTCTATCTGAGCTTAACTAGAAAAAATAAATTTTAGCGAGTAATTAATTCAGAACTAATTCAGTACTTGCCTAAAATCTTTTTCTTTAAACAACAAAAAATCTAAATTGTTAAAAAATGAAGAAATTTCAAAATTATAATTTTATAATGATGATTGAAATTGTCTAACTTTGTTCAAAATTAAAACAAACAGTTGGTGACACAATTATTGTAATTAATTTGCATGTTTTTTCTTTACAGGATACAGTTTTTAATCACCATAGTTTGAAAAAAGACACTGATGTTCATAAAACAGGTAAGATACTAATAAATGACTTGTTTTAGATATAGGGTAATTTTTCGTTTTAAATTCTTATTCCTAGTACTATTTAGTAAAATCTTTAATATTCATTACACTTTGTTTCCCTTCTAAATAAAAATATTTAAATGTATTCTATAACTTAAATGTAACAAACTTAGATTTTAATAAAAATTATATATCCTTTAAAATTAAATTAATTCTGTTAATAAATCTTTATTTGGCTTGATATAAATGGTCGATAATTAAAACTGTTAATTGTCCTAACTTCGAAACTGTAAACTATTCGCAAATAAGTGACATTCAAATATTTTTCTTTCAAACTATATCCATGACATTTTCTAAATCTACATTTGGTTTTCTGTATAAAAGAGATAAAGGCTCGGTTATTAAAGCTTTCACTTGACTTAACTTCAACAAAAACGTATTTAAGTTTTTTAATCGCAAATAAGCAACATTCAAATATTTTTATTTCATGAAATGTTATAACTAATAAAATTTTAAACTTCGTCTTATTATTGTAGGAGAAGGAGATCATCACAGATTCCGACATGGCCAATGGAAGGCAGAGATAGAAAATTTGCACGATTCAGTTGTAAATCTTGAATTTCTTCAAACGGAAATAAGTGAAAAAATGCGCAACCTCCAGAAAACGCAAGCAATGTCTGATTTCAAATTAGTGTCACTGGAAAACTCTTACAATGATATAATTAACAATAGTGAACCATTTGACATAGAAAGAAGAATTTTAGAACAAAGATTAGATGTTTTAGAAAGCTTAATGAATAAAACTGAGGTCCAGACTTTGGATATTCAATCAAAAGTAAACAATATTACATCAACTGGAATTCACAAGCTTCATGGATCTACAATGCAACTTTTTAGCGCACTGGAGCGTTTGGAGCGTAACTACGATAGAACAACAGAAGATATTAGAAAAGAAATCTCTAAATTAGATTATAATTTTTCACAAACGCAATCCGATTTGGGTGAGCTAAGTGACAGACAAATTTCTTCCGAGCAGGTGGCATCTAATCTTAAAAATGACATAACTAATATTGAATCTGATCTACAAAGTAATCATTTAAGACTTCTTTTGGTTCAAAATGCTGTGTTAAACACAACTTTCCAACCCAATCAACAAATTGCTCAAGATTCAAGAATTTCTGATTTAGAGTCGAAAATTCAATTACTTTCAGAAAATGTAGATGCCGAAAAATTGGAAATCGAGGTTTTACATCGACAAATTGTTGAAAAAGTAGACGATAAAGATTTTAACAAATGGGAAAGAGCTCAACATAAAGTTAGAGAAAGCATTTTACAATTCAAAGAGGACATTCCTCTCATCAAACATCAGCAAGAAGAAATGGAAGAAGAACTTGAAAAGTTCATACATCAGCTACCTCGAGGTAAGAAAACTTGATTTTTTATGATATTTCATAATTTTATTTTGCAGCAGAATAATATATCATTTCATATCTATGTCTAACTAGTTTTCGCTCCGATTCTGGAATCGCAATAAATCAGGCTAACTTTCAATATATATATTTATATATTACGTCGTAGGAAGAGAAGTTGACTTTAATTCTATACAAGTTAGAAGTTTATATCTTTTTTTAATGTAAAAGAATTTACCGAATGAGTTTCAGAATTCAAATTTGAAATCGATATGAGATTTTTTTAAATTTTTTTTTTTAAAATCAGGAATTTTTCAATGTAAAACACGATTTTCTAGCCCAAATAAGACAGATTTGTGTAGAAAATTTAACTACACGTTTTTTTATGAGAATGAAGCGGAAATAAAAGTTGATAATTAAAATATGCATCACTATGCAGTGTAAAGATAATTACAGTCAATTGCAAGGTACATTGATCTCACATGAACTTGCAAAAGTATAAATACCACAATAGTCGTGGAAATATGAGCACCATCTTCTTTATGATACAATTCTAATAGAAGTCTTTAAAAGCTGTCTAATATCAATTAATTTAAAAAGTATACATTTTATGAATATCTGTTTGGACTGTATACAGACATGAACAATCACGTAAAAAAATTTGACATTAATTGCGTTAAATGTTTTTAATATAATTAATTAATTTTTTGTCCTAAAAGAAGTATATATTACGAAGAATATGTTAATATATTAACAAGTACTCATCACTTGTTTAAAACAGCTAAAGATTTAATTGAGAATAAAATCGATCTTAAATTTTATGAGAAAAAATTGAAAAAAGGAAGTAATTGCTACAGAATAACATAAAGATGTTTCTAAGCAATGAATAAATAAATATATATTATAATGAAAATGTAAATTGGTAATGCATGAATTAATTGTAGTTACGAAATACAAATTAAAAAATTAGTTACAAATTTGAGAAATGTAACAACATGAATTAATTTATGACTATGTAAAAGGCTTATAAAGGAATTAAAATTTCTTTCATAATAAATGTATCTTTATTTTAGTATGTATCTTTTGTATGTATCTTTAGTATGTATAAATGTATCTTTTTGCTTAGTTATTATCGAATTTAATAAAACTCGAATTTTAATATAAAATTTTACTGTGCCACATAAAGCATAATTAAGTCCGAGAAACAAATTATCTGTGTCTAGATTTGCGAAACGAAAAAGTGAGCATTGAAGATTCGAAAAACATTTGTTTTAAGGCATACATATTCGAAAAAAATGCTAATAAAAACATAAAAATAAAATGACGGAACCAATAAGTGAATTGAATATTAGATGGGAGTGAAATCCCACGGTACTGAAATCTTAACCAACTTCTCAACCACCAATAAGTTGAAGTTGAAGCAATGGATTTATTCAAAGGCGGTACTTAAGATATCGGTTTTTTAATAACTTTCTTGTTACCCAGCGGCATAGATCTTCTCAAAACGTCATTTTCAAGAGTGTAATATTGCCTCATCTGTACAGAAAATGCGACAAATGATAAATGCACAATTAATGATAGGATGAAAAACTGCCCGCAAGGTGATAGTTATTAGCGGGCTATTATCGGAATGTTAGCATGACGACACAGGACAATTCTTTCTTCGCCCGCGTCACTATTAAGAAATTTTTACTTTTAAGAAACATTATGATTGATGTTATTCATTCTTAACAATTGATATTATTCAAAGTGAAACATCAATATATTTAAAAAGCATCTCTTTATATTTTCTTATTCAGCGATAAGCAAATTATAATAAAATAATAATTTATATAATAGTTAATGAGATAAACTGATTTGACATTACTAATAACAGTTATTTAAGACAATCATTTACTTACCGTTATGATAAATTAGTTAATAAAAAGTTGATTGATAGTTTGATAGTTGCTAGAAGGAGTTATGGGATTTATTCAAATACTAAGAACCTATCCATAAACCCAAATGTGGTTTATATAAATAATAAATAGTATTTAGAAAAAATTAAATAATATTTAGAAAAAATTAAATAATATTTAGAAAAAATTAAATAATGTAAAAGTTAATTTATGATGAATATATTTTAATCGGGTGTTGCTGTCACAACCTTTATACTGATATTGATCCCCCATATTCAATATAGATTTTCGCTTTTAAAATTTATTTTAAAGAAAATAAAGTGTTTTATCTAATTGCTTCGCGAAGGGTATTGATTTTTGTATTTATAGTTTAAGATTATGATTAAATTTAACTGTTATAACAACAGCATTTACATTTCATTGTTTTATTTGTTTATTCTTCAAACCTAAGGAATTTTTAGACACTCCGGTGCACTGTAAAATGTTCCTAATCAAATTACGGTTAAAAGTCTCAGGGTGTCAGTACTTTTATACCGTAAATTTCATTTTTACCGGAACATGTTACGAAACAAAAAAAATATGATATATCGTAATTTTTACAGTAATAATTACAGAAAAATCACCGAATGACTCGAATTAAATAAATATTACTGTAAAAATTGCGGCATAATATTTTACAGTGAAAGTGGATTTTACGGATGATGCATCCCAAAGTGCCCGTACTTTATACCGTAATTTGATCCCGAATTTCTTACAGTGTATTCTTAACAATTGATTGAAGGAAAGATATAATATTCAATGCTTTATAATTATCAACATATTAAAATTAAAGAAACTATGTCTGATCAGGAAAAATGATCAGTCAGAGAAACTAGATTATTTTAATTTGCATGTATTTCTATTATTTTAATTAAAATCTATTCTATTTTACAGATTGCTCAGGAAACTCTACATTAGAGCAGTTATTTGAGCGTCAAAGTGGTACCTATCTCATTCGCTCCCCTATAGATGAGCTCAAGGATTCCGCAGTCCAAGTCTTTTGTGATATGGATTCCTCAGGTGGTGAATGGACCCTTATACAACGACGATCCAAAGGTGATGAAAGTTTTGATAAAGACTGGGCTCATTATAAAAAAGGATTCGGCGATATTGACGGTGATTTCTGGATTGGAAATGAAATTCTTCACAAGCTAACAACATCAGAGAAATATGTTTTGCGAATTGACATGTGGGATGCTATAGGCACTTACAAATATGTAGAATATAATACTTTCGAAGTACTGGCTGAAATGGACAATTATAGACTGGTAATTGCTGGTTATTCTGGTAATGCTAGTGATGCCTTAAGCTACCATAATGGCATGGCTTTCAGCACTCCTGATAAAGACAATGACGCAAGCAAAGCTACACATTGTGCCCAATTCTATGGTAGCGGTTGGTGGTACAACCATTGCCAGTATGTGAACATTAATGGCCGTTACAATACAGGAATAACGTGGTACGATATGGATGGTCAAGAATGGTCAGAACTAATGAAAGTTGAAATGAAAATTAAACCACGAACATTGTTTAAATCATAAGCATAGTGAAAGACTGATTGTATTTGCTCAATATTATATAGTTTTTCTAGTCCTTCTTCTAAATTATACGTACTTTTACCGAATTATACGTGATGAGATACTTTGTGATGCATAAACATTTTGAAGAAAATATTATAGTATATAAAATAGTCACATTCATTATAATTATCATATGTGAAGATAATCTACGAGAATTTTTATTGAATGTAAAGAATTTGAAAGAAGAAAGTAGTGTCATTAATATATTTCATTGTTTGTATGAAAGTATTTATTATAAAATTTGTATATATGTGTTTTTGTTCCGTAGACTTCAGGTTATTTTTCACTTGTTTAAAGTTCCCATATATTACATTGTAGTATTACAAAATAGTCTAAGAGAAAGAAAACATTGATTTTATAAACTTTATTTTAAATTTATTTTGAACTTGATTAATTCTATGAATTGTTAGGAAGAAAAAAAATATTATATGTTTATTTAAAAGAAACTGCATGTTTCTAGATTAAAAACGCTTGATAGGTAAAGTGTAAAATATACTTATATATTGGAAAAATGGTAATAAAATTGTACATATTTTTTAATACACTTTACTATAACATATAAAGTAAATTTACGGTAAAATATTTAAAAAATACTTTACTACAGATTTTCAGAAAAAAAATATTTTTGTGTGTGAAATATTTTTACTCATATGTTTTATTATAAAAATATCACAATAAAATTCAATATTGATGGATTTTTTTAAGGACATTTTGGCTTGAGAAATTTAGTAAACTCTTTTTTGTTTACTCATAATTTTAAAGGAATGAAGTCTTTCATTTAAAGAGAAGACTATGGGTTAATATTTCATTTAGTTGAATATTATTACAAATAAGTATTATTTAAAAATTAATGATAGTCTAACCAATGCTACTTAGTGAGTTTGTCTCTTTTTATATTGTCAGTATTTAGAATATATGATAGTATTTAGTTTTATTATCAATATTATATTGATTAATCCGATGAATTCTAGTGCCATTTGTTATTTGTTTTTTTTGTTTCGTTCATTTCCTTGCCGTATACGTTTTTGTTGAATAAATGTTTCTGTACAATTGAATTTTGTTTATTTTTTTTTAAAGTAAAGAACAAACACACAATATTCATATCCCTATTATTTTTTTACAATTTTACCCAACCCTACAAATGATGATTTTATTGCACAAGGTGTTTAAAAAAGTTAAAATTTTTTTAAAATCATACATTGAATCAAGTCCTTATTAAAGCAAAACACGAGATTTGAAGCGAAAAGTGTGAATCTGTTTAGAGAGCGAAGTAAGCAGTGTGAGCCTTATAGTGTTTTACCCCAAGGTAAATAAAAAAGCAACAGTTTAAGTGCCTTACACTTCAGGCAAGATCTTTAAACAACATATGCATACCATCTTACCATAAAGAGCTATTTGGGCTTTAGAAAAGATAAATAACTTATATTTTAAACGTTATTGAACTTTTTTAAAAATTTTCATTTTGGCAAAATTTTTCCACTTAGAAAAAGTATCAAAATCAAAAAATAATTCTAAATTTTTGCAAATTGTAAGAGCTTAGATAATGCAAGGTTGAAATAACTGCTTAAATAACAAAAAACTAGATCACAAACGATTTTCACTTTTGCAATACTGTGGCGTTTCTTTAGACTGATCTTTTTGCGTTATTTTCAAAAGTGTAATAGAGGGCGCTGGCTACAGACAAGCTTACTTTGACTTCCCAGTCATGAACAATTGTTACTAACTCGCAGCAGTTAAGAAAATAACATATTTTTCGTAAAAAACCGTTTTTTCATTTGACGACTAATTTTATATTTCTTGCTGTAATGGCAAAAATTTTTTCCAAGCATTATTTAACCTATTTCACTAAAATTTTAGATTTTGAACAAAATTTTAATGTAGGAAATTGTCATTTATTATTAAAATTTTTTTTCCAAGAATTTTATAATAATTGCTCAATAGAGTTATAAAATTTTACATCGACATAATTTTTGACATAAACCTTTTACGCATAAAATCTTTGTTTGGAGCAATTTAATTTTTACTATATTGGCTTTGCAAACAATGAATAAATAAATAAAAACGAAATAAGGTTTCACTTGTCTAGATAGTAATCTCATGAGAATAAATAGGTACAAGTACAAAAAAGTGTAATTTTTATAAACGAAGCCTTTAAAAGTATTATAACTTCTAAACTATTTATTCTATTAACTTGGTTTTGATCTCATTCAGTTGAGTGTAATAAAAGCATAAAACCTAGCATTTTGCTTGTCTACAGAGTAATGTTTTATGCGTGCATAGGTATGAATACACAACTGTAATTTTATTCATATAAACTCATTAGTTTTTAGACTATTATTGCTATCGACTTTATATTAGCTTCAATCGATTCAGTGTAATATAATGCATGGAAAATAGCATTTCACTTGTCCAGAAAAGGGGTTAAGACATTTAAATAAGTACACATCGAAAAATTGTCCATTTTATAGTTCATGTTTACTAAAACCCTTATAACTTCTGAACTATTAGTTCTATCAACTTAGAAATAGAGAATTTCGATTCAGTATTAAAAAAAACTTGACTTGTCTCCATATAGTAATGCTTAAGTGTTTTGCTCTTCCGATTATCTTTTTTTCTCAATAAATTCAAGATGTCGGCTGAAGCCCACTTCGGAGAAGGGGGCATATTTAAAAGCAAACCTCAACTTGTAAAATAATTTTCAGCTCCCTCCCCTAATTACTTCCATATTCAATTATACTTTTTGAGAATAAAATAGGCGTCTCAAGGTTACGCGGATTTTAACTTTCTACACTTAACTCCTTTCTGTTACAATGGTTATGGAAAAATATTGCTTTATACCTTGTTAAGTTCGTTTCAGAAAGAAGTGGGAATGCATGAGCGTGAGGAAAAAAGGAAGATTTGTAGATACCATGGAAACAGAAATAGGAAAAGTAGAGAAATTGAGTAACCTTGAGACGCCTATTTTATTTACAAAGAGTGTATTTAGAGACTGGTCTACTTGGAGACTAGATGAACCACTTCTACCTCATTACCAAACATAAACGCCAAACTCTATTGTGGGGCATGTTCGTTGGCAAATAAACACGTAAGAGAAAGCGAAATATAGTTTGTCCAAAATAAGAACTCCTCCAGACATTCGTCTGGACCTGTGGCGGTGACTATGATACCGAGGTATGACTATTTCAAGTAGGGGTGCGGGATCACTGCTAGTGGTACCGGCTCGGGTCGGCTGGAGAAAAGGAATCTTTTTCTTCCGTCTATTGTGTTAGTTCTAGAGTGAAGCTACCCTCCCTAAAATGTGCCATTCTTGTTTCAATAGCACCAGACGGCCTCAGACTTTGTGGCGGGAAGAGTTCTTAGCTTAGACAGACTATAAGTTACTAGACAGGGAAGCATTGTTGTTACATTAGATAAAAACAAAGGATTTCCTTTCAAATAAACCAGAATGTAGGAGTATTAATTAGGATGTTCATTAGAATGTAAATTAGAAGAAATGCTAAGTAGAAGAGGGTAAAATGGCATTCTATTTCCAAGTAAGTAAAATAATTTTCATTTTACCTCAAAAGGAACACAGTCGAAGAATATTGCAAGAAACCAATTCAAAGTAACTGTGCAGAGTTCGATGTCTAGTTGCGAAAAATGCTGCCATAAGAGGGGCATCTTTTCTCGTAGTAAATCTTTCAAGACTTCCTGATCAGCTTGGGCACCAATTAGATTTTGGTCAAAGTAATTCGCTGTAAAATAACGCTCACTGACAGCTACTAAGCACCTGAAATACCAAATCGCTTTTTAAATATATATTTCAGAATAAACAAAAGTAAAAAAAATACATTCATTTTGAAGTAGTAATTCAAACAATTTTTTCACATAACTTTATTGCAAATAAATAAATTAACAAAATGCAGCAAATAATATTAAGACTAGACTTTTGCTAAAATATAAATTTAATTGGTTTCATAGTGGCCGCCTTTTGCAGCAATGCAGAGGCTCAAACGTTTATTGAAATGTTCAGCAATGGACCGTAAGTCTTCACCTTTAATCAATCCCATTCCCGCCGAAGCAATTGCGTTATAGAGCCCGATAATACATACGAAACGAACGATTTCTTACTGGCGCTTTCTATTCTCAAAAAACTCCAAAATAGCAATCTTCACAAATTTAAGAAAAAGAAGAAAAAAAAAAGCAACAACACGTAAACTATGAGATAAATTATAAAATATTTTATAATTTAAATGGTAGACAAAAAGAAAGGAGCACATAAATAGAAAATTAGCTAACTCTTCTACACTTCTAGTCCTTATTGCAATAACTTTGACTTTGTCCAATTAAACTAACTATATTGCAATATATATATATATATATATGTTACGCTTTGAAAGCCTAAACATTGTAAGTTCGTAGTGTGGCCGGTGCTTCTTGAAAAAGATACAGGAAAATACAGNTATATATATATATATATACAGGGTGGACAAAATTACAAAATAATGGAAAGACTTCTATGCTAATACATTTTTTATATTTCTCCAAAAATACTTAACGAATTATTTTATAACTTCAGAAGTGTTTTGACAATGCGATTTCTCATACATATCAACGAAGTTTAAAGCTTTTGGAGCTTTGAGGACCCTACAATAAATTATAAACGGAAAATAATGTTTTTCAGCACCCTATGTCAAAAAATGCAGTAATAGATTTGTAACTTGTGACAGTTATTTTAGTAATTATATGCGATAATTACAAAAATTTCATAAGTCTAGCTTAAATATTTAAGCAGATATGGTAATTTTTGTAATTTTTTTTTTGTCTTACGTTTTTTTGCTATAACGTGCTTACATCTTTTTGCTATATTCAATAAAATTAAACTAAGTTTTTAGAGCAACTTAAAATTAGTTACAAAATTCTTGCTTTAAGCTTGAGAAAACAAAATTCTTGCAAAATTCTTTACAAAATTCTTGCTTGAGAAAAATTTGTTAAAAACTGCGCAATAAATGAGTAATTAAAATAGTTCTTTAATATTGCGCATGCCAGGGAAAAAGTAAACAATGTCTCTTCATAATTTTGTGGTGACTCATATTTGGCAACTAATGAAAAAAGTTCCATTTGAATATTTAAAAAATTTAAAAAGTTCCAAGCAATTTTTAAAGTAGTTTTCGTACTTCTTAAAAGAATACTCCGAATGATAAGGGGGTTTCTAGAAATATTATTTTATATTATGAGACAGAATTTAGTAACAAATGATAAAACATTAAAACAAACGTTCATATACTAAAATGTGATTTAATAAGGATAGAAAACAGGCAAAAGAAGACACTTTTATGGGGAATGATTCCCAACAGTGCCAATGTCATTTTTAATAAATCTTGTTCAATAATAAAAAAATTAATTATGTGGAAAACCCCTTATGATTTTAGGCATTCTTTTAAAAAGTACTAAAGCTACTCAGAAAATTGCTTGAAACTTTTTAAATTTTAAAGAAATTCATATCTTCTTGCGCATGCGCAGTATAAAAGATCTAATTTAATTGCTCATATCTTGTACAGCTTTAAACTAATTTTTCTCAAACTTTAAAGCAAAAATTTTATAATTAATTGTAAATTGCTCTAAAAGTTTTGTTTATTTTATTAAATATCTTTAAATTTATAGAAAAAAAAATGTGAGACAAAAAAATGAGTTTTTTATTTTTTTTATAAAAATGTTCATATTTCAATAAATATTTAAGCTAGGCTTACTAAATTTACTATAATTATTGCATATAATAATCAAAACAAGTCCCAAATTACCAATCAATTGTTACATCATTATATATATAGATATATATATATACACATACACATTTAAAATTATTTTTTCATGCATGAATTTTGATTATTCGAGCCTCTGAGTAATAACTTTCACACTTTCAAATTTTCTGATTTAATTATTAAATTAAAATCATTTAGTATTACTTCTTATGCAAAGTAATATTGCATTCTAAAAACATAGTTTAGCGTAAGATGAGACAATAAACTCACCAGAATGCATCTTCAGGTTCCATAAATAACAAACACATTCCTACAAGAAAATTCATACCCTGGCAATATCCTAAATTAGGATTATGGACGCAAAATGCTTGCAAGACTTCTTGCATTTTTCGAACCTATGAAATTAATTCAGTCATTATATAGAGCACTTATATCTATAATTTATTCATTATACTTCCTGAAAACAGAGACATACAATTTTAAAATTAGTTAATTTTATTGCTCAAAAATAGTGTAAGTAAACTTTAATGTTAATATGAGTGGGCTTAGTTTCAAGATTTTAATTGTATACCTTAGTGGAAATATGTTACACGATATTTTTAGAAAAATCACATTTTCAGGTTTAATAATTTGATTAGCTCTAGGCATGAAATATTATTTCATTCTGCCTAATTTTAAAATGAAGCGGTTTTCATTGGTTTTGTTAACTCAGCCGCTGTTTCCGTGCTTTCTAAATCTGATTTTCTCAAATTTGTTCAAAAGTCTTTCAGCTTGCCCTTTAATTAAATTCTAAACTCTCCATTCGTAGAAAGCGCCAAAAAAAATAATGGATCATCCTAAATAATTTTTGATTTAATGATCGCATCTTCACGTTCCAGTGCTCATTCTTAAAGGTTCGAGGGGAATAATAATCGAAAGTAAAAGCTTAAATATTCGAAATATGGACGTAAGTTCAAATTCATTAAGTGACGGGATTTTTTCTTCTTCATTGGGAAAATTTGTTTTGAAATCTTATTTCATTAAGAAAATATTCACAGCTTTTCTCAAAGTTTAATAAAGCACTGCTTGATAAAGCTCTTTTTTTATATGGAATATTTTATGACTGACCAAAAATTTAACTGTAGTACATAATATATTTGCTTTTTTAGTACTTGAGAAAAAATTGGGAAAACTGAAAATTTTGTAAAAAGTGAAAAATTCTTTTAAAATTTCATGGAAAGTGCAAATGAATAAGCGTATGAAGTATATCTTTACAGTTTGGAACAAAATTGAGAAATCAGATGAAAACAAAAGCATTCTGTAACAAATTCGTGGAACGAGTAAGTAATTGAACGCATACGAAATCCTAGTGTTTTGAGCTGAAAATATATTATTATAAATCTTCAGCCCACAATACTCATAAATTCGTTTCATATTTCCTTTTCCCGTTTCAAAGCATTTTATTACACTACACAAAGCATAAAGCAATGGTTTTATACAAAATATTTCCTTTCCAAATAGATGTCACTGTTCAGTAAATACTGTTGTATAAAATAAAAATAATTTTTGATAGATCTTATAACACTGCGAAATAAATAAAAAATATACATACTCCATCGGCATTAGAATCCGCAAATCTTATATTGTCTGGCATAGTTCGCAAGAGATCTAAAGCTATTTGTCTCTTATGATTTGTGACTCTCTATTAAAAAAAAAGCAATGATATATTTTTTTGTGAATAAACTCATTTAATTACATAGCTAGTAATAAAAAGAAATTTATTGACTTATTTCTTGAATTACAATACATGTTAACATCGAGTAAAAAAACGCACATTTTATAAAAATGTAAACTGTACTTACATGCATAAAATCTCGGAAATCATATTGAATTTGTTATATATGAATATACAACTTAATTTTATAAGTTGTAAGTGAAGTGAGCAAAATAGAGAAATGAAATAGCTGAAAGTAATGGACGCTTCACAAAATGCGTGTTTCCAATGTTCAGTTCTAATTTTAACATCTAAACCAAAAATTTTACTGACTTATTTAAACGCTAAGCATAATCATTAAGGAGCAAAGCACTGGGCTCTATTCAGATCTCTCGTATTCAGATCTCTAAGAGATATTTTGGTGTTTAAAAATCACGCAATTCCTATCATGCAAATATAGTACCAATATTATATATTTATAGGACCCATGGTTTCCCTGTAAAACGAACTGCTGAATTTTAAAGTTTTTTCAGAAAAGGGTAAGTTAAAAAAAAAATATGCTTAGTAGACCAGGACCTATAAAAACCAGGACCGCTTTTGTAAGGATTATGTAACATTATGAATTTACTTGGATTCACTAGTTAATTCTTTAAAAAAAGAACAATGTAATTTTAAAGGAAGTTTAAAAAATGGAATCAAATGTTAGGTCCATTTTCTTAAATACTCATTTTGAGCTGTATCCCTTTTCGTAAACACTGTATCCTTTCTTAAATCTTAAGTTGTGTCCATTTCATTCCATTTCATGTGCTGCATCCATTTTTTAAAACATTCATTTTGAGCTCTGTGTATTTTCTTAACTACGCATTTTANAAATTTTGTGCTGCATCCATTTTTTAAAACATTCATTTTGAGCTCTGTGTATTTTCTTAACTACGCATTTTAAGCTATGTCCAGAATAAAAGGTTCAACTTTGATAAGCTAGCGTTGAACAGACGCCATTTTTAAGTTGGATTTTTGACATTAAAAATATAGGAAATTACTGTAATCTTGAAAATATGGTTTTGATTGTTTACTCAGGAGATCGGTTGAAAGTTCAGTCCAAACTAGTATATAACTCGTTTGTCCAAAAATATCTTAATGCAAAATATAATTTTTAAAAAAAATATATATATTTTTATTTTTTATTTTTTTTAAATAATGAGTGAAACAATGGATGATAATGAGTTAAACAATGGAATAATGAGTGATACGATGGAAAATTATATATCACTTCGATTTATGCATCTATATATCTATAATCTACAAATCTAAAATTTGAGCAGAAATGGTCGAATTAATCTTGAGAGATAAAAAGTAAAAAATACGACTTTTTTAAAACTTTTTTATTGATAAACTTTTAACAGGTTCAGTTTCAGCTTCGTAATTTTGTCATTTAAAATTTCATATGTACTAGAAATGTATAATATAAGTGATTTAATGAAATCTATTTTTCTGTTTGTTTTTTATGATCATACAACAGGTGATCCTACATCATACAACAACCTATCAAGGTGGTTATCAAGACGTGGCGTCATACCATGTTTCTATTGCAGCACCATTGCTGTCCAAAATGAACGCAAAGGTAGAGTTTATGACCAAATGTCATGAGTTCATACACAGCTACAATGATACACGATAGAAAGTTAGTTAGCGGGTGTTCACTTTGATAGTTTTAATTTTTTTAAATTTCCTCTTAATTTTTTAAAAATTTGAAATTAGATTCAATTGTCTGTTCACTTTTTTATTTTAAAAAAGGTTTATAAAAACTATCCGCGGTTCATTTAAAAAGCCTTGTGGATCAGCGTCTGATTCGCGAGTCATAGACTCATCCCTGTGGCTATAGGCACATCGAAGTCTTGCTGTATGTGTTTTTGTTTTGAAAAATAATCAACCACAACTTACCTCATCATCAGGAGCTAAACTGCACAGAAAGTTGTAGTAATGCGGACCCTTGCTTTCCATAATATCGTTGACACGTGATCTGTAGAGAATCGCCCAAACACGATTTCTCAAGTGAAGAGGTATTCCTTTGCGTACAAGACTTTTTAATTCTTTCTGTAAATAAGAGGACAAAATCCAGCTGCAATATATATAAAAGCACGATACAGTGCAGAAAAAAGAACATCATATTTAACGATATGATATTTTCTTTACAAATATAACTAACGATAGAATGATATGTATTTGGTGGAATTTTTATAAAAATTGATTTAAAATTGTTTTATAGGTCAGGTTTCAGCTTCACTTTCCCTAGACGGAAGATAAATCTTCATACGTTGCTTATTTGCGGTTTCAAGCACAAATATTGTAAAGTTTATTCTGTAACTTTATAAAACGAGACTTTACCAGTTGGAGATTAAAAGCCGGATTAGTGTCTTGAACTATTCTTCTTTGCACTCCATAAACTGAATATAAGCCTATGAGCGTTAAAAATGCCCTGATAAAGGTTTGATATGACAGTAAAAAAAAAATAATAATAAATAAATGCTATTTGCATGATAAATAGCTGTCATTAGAATTTATAGATTTGTGTACAATTAAAATAATAAGAGTTAACAACACAATGAACTTCATAAAGTTGAAATCTTTATGAATTGCAGTTTTTTTTTAATTTTTAAATCAAACATTTTAATTCATTCAAGCTGTTAATTAAGACAGTTGCTATTGACAACTAAGTTTTATAAGTCAATGATTGCTGTGAATTGCAAAATTATCACACATTTTTGAAGCGTTAGTATTTTGCATCTCTAAAATTATACATTAAAATAAAATTTTATTATCTGCACTGATAGTTTAATAAATGAAAACGAACTGCACGAAAATTCAATGAGTTTTACGGAAAGTTTTTCACGAATTTATTGTAACGAAAAATAGTCTTTTATTTTAATTGTATGCGCTTAATTGTAGTTTTTTTCAATTTTTTATTTTTTACATCAGTTGTAGTTTTTGCAGAAAAAAATAAATGAGCAAATAAATAAAATAATATTATAACACAAATAGTTAAAATATTGTATCTACAAAATTTATTTTAAATATTTCTGTTTTTTTATTGCAATTGAAAAAGCAACTTTAAAAAAAAAAAAATTAAGAAAAAAAAAAAGCAATTTGGAGAAATAAACTAGAGAAACATTTCGTCATATAACATAAAATTTATTGAAGCTCAAGATAAAAACTTACAAGTCATTGCAATAGATGGCAGCACTACTTAATCTTATATCCGAAAATTTGGAGCTCAACTTCGTAATTTGATCTTATTTTAAAATTTTATGCATAATACTTCAATGATCCCATGTCCTAAAGCGTTTTACTCAGCTCTTTTATATATATATATATATTTTTTTTTTTTAAAGCCTTTTTAAAGCCTATGAATGGTACAAACAAAGTACGAGAAAATCTAATTTTCAAAATTGAAGTAACGGCAGAAACTTAAATTGCTTTAACGACAGTTCAAATAAAAGTTAAATTGTTTTGAATGAAAAGTCAAATTATTTTAACGACAAAAGTACAAGCGTATAAATGTAAAACGAAATTTCTTTTTATAAATATTTAATTTTTGAAACTTTTGATTTTGTTTATAGCGCATAATTCTTATTTTTTTATTATTAAGAATTTTTATGTATTCCTTTATGTTTATATTCCTCAACCTTTCTGAGTATAAATAATACAATGCGAAAAATTAAATACAAAATTTTGTAAAAAAATTTAAAAATTGTGTTTGTGGATTACGTTTTTAACGAAAAAAAAAAATCAAAGACGACAGGCACACAACGTCTTGCTGATAACCTAAATATTCTTAGAAAATGCCCTTAAAAATATTTAAAAAAAAAAAAAAAAATCAGGGGAAAACCTTAAAAAATTACCTTTTATTGAAAAACAGTGCTCTTAAAATTTTTCAATAACATGTAACTAATAAACCTTTTTATTTAAAAAACATAATAATAAAAAGCGCAGCTTGTATCTACACATTTAATTAAAAAAAAGGCACCAATTAAAAAAAAAAAAAAAAAAAAAAAAAAAAAAAAAAANAAAAAAAAAAAAAAAAAAAAAAAAAACACGTCATTTACGAAAAAAATAAATAAAATGTTAAAAAATACCTCAATGCATTAATTTTTAGTAGCTATCTTCAAAAACATCAGAATTCTATTGTATTATCAAATATTTTTTGATATTCTTAAAAATGAATGATTGCCTATTGTCGAAAGCAAATTCTTAGATCTTGAAAAACTAAGCTCAACATCAATTCTCGTTATTGGGGGATAATTAAAACAACAAGATTCAATACAAGATATGCACTAACATGAAGGAAAAAAAAATAAATCGCAAAAAAAAAGAAAAAATATTAAATCGTTAGAGAAATGCGCTAAAATAAAAATATATATTCGAAGTTCATGAAATGTAAAAAATATGAAAAAAATCTAAACTATAAAAAGGGGCAAAAAAGTATAAATAATGAAATTTGAAAAAAAGAAAAGAAAATAAAAGCAGAAAGACCAAAAATATGAAAAAAAGTGATAAAAAACATGAATAATGCCCCGAAAAAGAAAAGAAATAAAAAATGCAATAAAGAATTTAAGCAAATCTATTTATCATTAACATTTCAAGAACTGAATCTTAGCTTTTGCAGCAAGTGACTGTATTCAAATCATTGAGGAATCCGTATGCTTAAAAACTTAACGGAATGTTTTTGGGGTAGGGGATTAATATTGAAATATAAGAAAAAATATTTATTTTAGAATTTAAATAATGATTTTTTTTTGTATGTGTGTATCAAAAATCTAAATATTTTTCAAGCTTAAATCTTCAATGTTATACATATTTTTAAACATTTCGATTTTTAAGAGCCCATTACGTAGTACGTACTAGCTGAATGCTACCAATGTTATGTAAACTGCAAATGTTTAATAATTTTTATTACCTATTTATGGAGTATTTCACAATCATAGAATATGCATGAAATTAATAAATAGGTAACTTACTGAATTCGGCAACGTCGGACTTTGACGGAGATGTTTTTTCCATTGCTGTTGATGAACTTCATATTGGGGACCAATGGACGAATAATGTTGATGAAGTTGTCTACAGATGTAATGAATTATGAGACTTTCGTCCCCGAAATTTCGCCGAAACCCTAAAGGATCTACGTGGTATAGACCTCGAGTCATGCTGTTAATGAAAGATTACTTTCTTAAAAAAAAATCATCCTGGTGTAAAATAATTATATATATATTAAAAATTGATTTCTGAGAATCCATAGGTTGCCTAAAATTAACAATGCTTCTGCTTCATAACTAACTTTCATGTAAATATAATCTAATAAACTGCAAATTTGTACCCGACGTCTCTTGCAACTATTTTTCTTTGTTTATTTTAAACTTGCTCATTAGGTGCAGTTTTTAACAGTTCATGCANATAAAGTTGTATTATAGTTTGAATTAACATAGTTTTTTTACATGTCAAAGTTCAAAAACTGCTAAATCCTGCACAAAGTAGCCCCGAATGACGGTAATTAAACTATTTATCTGAAATGACGTGACGTGATTTATTGTGTGAAATGACGGTAGGGTATGTTTTAAACGTATAACAAAGATTTTTGGATCATTGGTAGAAATTTAAAGGCGAATAATTGTGCAATTTCAATCTATTCACAATACGGTGGCCTAGATGACGGTTTGTTTACATGAAATGTACTGGGGAAATGTGACTTCTTGACGGATTGAATTGACAAACTGGTCATAGCATATTTAATACCAAGCAAGTTTCGATGATCTTTACCAATTTATTGAGAATATTGATTGTGGTCGATTACTTGCCAAGTAATTCCAATCCACTAATCGGATTGATCTGATCTAGTGCTTATAAAAACTGTTATAAAATGCAGATATGTTTTTAGTTGCATAATAAAGATAATCATGCTCTCAAGATTTTCATAAATCTGTCTGTTACATAAAATAATTTTATAGTATGTAACTTCGATTCTATCTGTTATATTATATTCTACCTATTAACAAAGCACAAAATATATTACAGTATATTTGCAACAAATTAAAGGAATATTATTTAAGAAGATCTTGACAATTTTAATAAAAGTATAAAACTTAATTATGTACGATATTTTCAGAGAATACTTATACTATAATGGAGATTTGTAAATGACAAAAAAGGAACTTACTTTTCAAAAATTGGAAGAGTAGGATTGATTTTTCTGGCTTCTTCCAATAGCATCAAAACTCTGTTCTTATGCTGTAAAGCAAAATAATAATAAAATTTTACAATTAGTTAATCAGCACAAATATGAACCTCAAAAAATTGGTATTAATCTTAGAAGTGTTGAATATACACTCGAGATTTGTATAGTATCCAACAATAAGCTTTGTACGCTTATTAATATTGGCGGATGTGGAATAATAGTTTTGAGCTGTTTTTCTTGGTATGAAGTGGGATTCATGGTTCAAAATTTATGGTAAGCTCAAGGCCGACATCAACCGTATCATTTATGATGATAGTATGCTTCCTACGTTGTGGCAGTTATACGGGATAGAACCTGGTTACTTCCAAGAAGAAAACGCTGGCTGTCTTGTTGCGAGATCTAGCATAGATTGGTATCCTGACCATGGATTAACCGACTAGACTATTCTGCTTAGATCTAGAACCAAATCAAGAACCTCTGGGGATGAGTTGGATTGCCGAATTAAGGGATGTACGAATTGTTCGAAATCGGTGAAGGAATTTACATAATTTCTCCACGCCGATTGGAAGAAAATGTCACTAGTCGTCATACAATGATTTGTAAAAAGCATGGACCGGAAGATTGAAATTGCGCCTTTGAGACTCTTCTAACTATTGAAATATTGAATATGAATAAGTTTTGTTTTTCATTTCTATTACAAGTGTTCAAATTCCTATTGGTCTAGTGTAATTATGAAACTGGGACAGTGATTACTTTGTAGAAAACACTTGCTCTCATTATGAAGGCAATTAAAATTATATAGAGTATTTAATTTTACTAAGTTAATTATCCTAACTTTCTTAATGAAAAAAAAATTTCTATTACATTTCAGAACTCCTGTTGTGCAACACTTAAGTGATAAATTGTATTCGTTTAATTTAAATAAAAGGAAGAGATTTTATTCCTTATAATTTAGAATATGTTTAACATTGTCTGAATGAGAGATTATTGAGGTTAGGAGACTAATCTGAAACAATGATTGGAATTATTCTGAAGATTTAGATTAACAGTTTCAGGGCTAATATGAGACATTGAATGAACTATAAAAGAGTGCTAAAAGTTAAAGCTTATAAGTATGCTTTAAATATTTTTCACCGACAGCGTTAATTTGCATTTAATAACGCTTTTTTCCCACTTTAGATTACACATAATATTAATATAATGAATTCCGAAAAATAATACTGAAGTTTTTAAACTGTAATTACCTGAATTTTTTCCTGATGTTTTGAATAATGAAAGAAGAAACTCTGCATCACATTTAGTAATATGATTGTATCGTTCATTTTTAAAATAAATTAACTTCATAAAACAAATAGTGGATAATGAGATGGAATTAATGTAAATTAATTTTTAAAATAGTTTATAATTTCTTAGTAAAAATTTTGTCGTTTAGAAATGTTAATACTAATTGTTTGGAAAATATATAAAAAATATAAAAAGCTGTGACTAAACCAAGTGCTTTTATGCATAAATGTATCGATTAATTAATCAATTTGCGCTGTGAATAGCTCAACCGTGTTCATGAAGTTTTATTTCAAATTTAACTTTTTCTTTATCCCAAGATAACTTAACATTTATCTAATAGATTAGCAATTTTGGAGCATTTTACAGAGTCTGAATTTTTCCTAAAAGTTTTAATATTTTCAAAGCTTTCATTCAAACGTAAAATTTTATCATGTATCTAGATTTGAATAAAAATTTCAAAACATTTTCTTTAAGTTAAGCTAATAATTTATCAGACAGAACATCAGATAAAGAATTATGAATGTTTTTAATTCATTTCCAATGAGTTGAATGATAAAGAACTTGGAATTATTTTTTTACAAAAAAGGTGCACTTAATTACAAAACCAGTTCTTTTAATTTGTATTTCTGAAAAAAGTGAACCAGATTATTTCCAAAAAAAGTGTATAGTCAAGTTTTGGGAATCAAGAATTTCATTTGTAGATTTTAAACTTTAACCACTCAAACTGCAAATAACACAGCTGATATTCCAAATAAATGTAAATAAATAATTTTTGAAGTTGAACCCAACGTATTTCTTGCTAAGTTATTAAAAAAATATTGGAAATTTTGCTCAGTATGATACCTGTAAAACATAAATGTTAAAAACCAAAAAATTTAGATATATTTTTACCAGATCTCCACATAATTATTAGAATTATACAAAAGTATTTTTGGTTTTGTATGTGATCAAAATGCATAAAACACGCAGGCAATTTACGTATTTTACGTAGCTCCTTATGTAGAATCGTATTATTATTTATTTAATGAAAATAAACGCTAAAAATATGTTTTTTTCCCTTCACAAAAGGACACTTCTGCTCTTATAGAAAACCATTTAAAGTATATAGAATTTTTAAATATATAACAATATGGAGTATTGAGTGAAATTAAACTGCTAGTAATTTATTTTGGCTAGTAATTTATTTTATCCTGAGATTGCTGTTATCGAACACTCTAGAGCAGTATTCGTCGCTAAGAAACACTATTTTAAGATTTGTTTTGAAGAAATCACCCGTGTAAAATGTATTTGGTTTTACTCATGATAATCGAGATTTTTAAATAGTTATAAAGACGGGAAGAAATTGAATCATGTTAAATTCTAGACGCTTTTTTCACGGTGAATTTTTATTATAAAATGTTTTAATATAATTGTTCTTTTTATTTTGTAATTATTATTACCGCTATTTTAGTTTTAGGTTATAAAAGTCCCCAGATTTTAGTGCCAGACTAGTTAATTACAGACTAGTTTAGACCTTGCTTACATATTGATTCGCTTAGATCATCAAAATATGCAGAGAAAAAGAATTAGATGAGAGTTAGTTAGAATCTATAAATTTTATTTAGAAATATAGATTGAAAATACCTAAAAGTATGTTAAAATTGTTAACACTAAAAAATTCGCAGTTTTTTAAATTAGTTTTCCAAAAGTATAAGTTAAAATTAGAAATATTTTTGTTTTTTTAATTAGCTATCATTTTAATAATCTAGATTCAATTTAATGACGAAAGAGACGGGATTTAATTTAACATTAAATTTAATGGCAACAGATCTATAGGGCGTAAAACGTAAATGTTATGATTTACTCACATCATAGGAATCAAGAGACGCAACAAACTAACAACATTTGGCATTCATAGTTAATAACAACTGGACCCGTTTTTTTTAAAAAAAAATTTCATTTTCAAACAATATTTCTTGAAAATAATATATTTAATTTTTTAAGGAAATAATGGCGTGCATTCAGTAACGAAACTTAAGACAGATATTTGTTTGATTAAAGGTGTATAACTAAATAAAAAGTATTTAAAAACACAAAACTTTTACTTGTGATAAAGCACAAGCAGGGTCATTTTCGTCTGTTAGTAGCTTTAATGTTTTTCCTGTTATAATCCAATACACGGAGAAAAAAATTCTGGCAAATTACCAATCTGCATGGTAATGACATTTCTGGTTTAAGAGAAAAAAAATTCTGGTTATTAAAACCAAAATATATGGTATTTAAGCCATTCATTTGGTAATTTTTCCTTTCATATGGTAACGTTTTACCAGAAATTTTAGTTTTCAAAATTGTAGTTCTTATTACCATACACTTAGTGAAAAATACAAAAATGAAAAGTAAATTTAGCCGAATAAATCGTTTTTATGCCATTCTCTTAGGTACCATAACAAAATCAAAGATTTTTTACCCCATTTACCGAATTTTATCGCATATTATAAAATTATATTTTATAATTTATTTTGCTAAAATCATGAACCAAAATGCTTCCGTAAAAATTGCTAAGAATTTTGGTGTAACCAGAGAGATAGGAACACAGTAAATTTTACCATATTCTGGTTGCTTCGACCATACTTTTTCCCTCCGTGTATGTAGCACCATATATTTATGGGGTTGTGGAATTCGTCTATGGGAATTCAAAACAATTGTATTAAACCAAGTTTAATTTGACTACGTCCAAGACAAAAATTTGTCACATTATGTCTGTTACCTGGCACGAACCTTTTTTAAAGTTAGAAAGATTGAGGTAATACCTATAAATTTTTAAAAAGTGCAAAATGTTTAATTTAAAACTTTATTATGAATTTGGGCTCTATCAGTACACACATGGTTTTGTCATGCAATTTTTCAGTAAACTGAAATTATGAGTTCGTTGTTAGTTTGATATTTATCTCTCTTTTTACTGATAAGTACTGAATTAATTTAATTGAAATAACGAGAATAAGTTTGTAGCATCATCATTAAACAATTAAAAAGTTTCATTAAAAAGTTCATAATTAAAAAGTTTTTATTTATGTTTAATTTAGAACATTTGCAATCAATAAAGGTATTGCTTCAAAATTTATTTGAGCTATTTAACACTCATTAACGATTATTTAGCTATTTAACAAATATCAGTGGTACTACAGTGTCATATAATCCTAATCTAATTTTAATTTTTCGCATTAATTAATATCTAGTATACATAAACTTTAGTATTTAATATAAATATACGGCATTTTAAAAAAAGAATCTGATAACAGTGTTGAAAACTATTTATTAAATAAAACATGCAATTTCAAAATATTCATGCACAACTAACTATAATATGTTTGGAGATGATTTTACTATTCAATTTTTACAATTGTTTCAACTACTAAGAAAATATTACGTTTTTTTACCCTGTTTCCTCCATATAGATAGACATCCATTGTTTCAGGTCCATCAGTGTTGTTGATTCGGAGAGAGGACTGCATTAGAAATACATAATCTCTCTTTAATTGATCAACTTCTTGTTCTATATGTCGCACCAATCTGTTAAAAAAAGAAAATTTTAATTTTCATGTAAAATATTAGCAGGTAGGAGTTGCTATAGTTTAATGGTTCCCAAACTTCTTTGAGTTGAGGTAAAATATTAGCAGGTAGGAGTTGCTATAGTTTAGTGGTTCCCAAACTTATTTGAGTTGAAGTAAAATATTAGCAGGTTGGAGTTGCTATAGTTTAGTGGTTCCCAAACTTCTTTGAGTTGAGGTCATATTTTTCATCCGAGTGAGCAGAAATTTCTCCTTAATCTCCTTAATATAGAAATCTGTCTTTGAGTAACAAGGTAAAAACTAAACTTTTGGGAGAAAAAGCAAATATAAAGATGTCTTAAGAAGTCGCATATGATCATTTAATTCATATCTATTAATGATTTGATATGAAAATGGAAAAAAAATAAGACCAACTTTTGCACCTGATTTTAAATCATTGTGTTTATTTTTGTTCTTAATTTTATTAATAAAAAACTAATAGAAAAAAATTCACTTGCAAGTTATTGAACAGATTTTAAAATCGTGGATAAAAGTTATGGGATACACTGTAAAAATTTTTGGATCGCACTGCGGTATAAAGTATGATGCGCTTTGGCTGTATCATCATTAAAATCCATTTTTACTGTAAAATGTTATACAGTAAATTTTACAATAATATTTATTTTATTAGAGTGAACGGTGATTCTACAGTAATTATTACTGTAAAAATTACAGTATATCAAATTTTTTTTTCTGTAGCATGCTCCGGCAAAAATGGATTTTGTGAAAAAAGTACCGGCACTCTGAGTGTCAGTACATTTTACCGTAATTTGATCCGGAGAACGTAATTTTTTACAGCTTACTGTCCCTTTAATTTTTTTCTTAGTTGATCTTTACTCAATATTTGCTTCTATCATTCCAGCTTCGAATTTTTTGTGGACTATATTAAAATTTTGAAACTTAGGGTGTAAGGTTGATACTCTTTTCCTTTTTACCATGACGCAATATAGTAAATTTAAAGTGATGTATGTTTACCGAACAAAAATAGTATGGGAAAATACATTAAGCATCTTCAAATAAGAATGTCTCATCTTCTAAGTATGTTTATACTGTAAGCAATCCTGGATGAAATTACTGTAAAAAGTACCGGCATTCAGAGTGCGGGTACTTTTTTTTTAAATCGTAAAATGCATTTTTACCAGAACGTGTTATGGAGAGAAAAATCTGATAATCCTTAATTTTCACAGTAATAATTACCATAAAATAACCGGCTCTCTCTAATTAAATAAATATTACTGTAAAAACCACCGTATAATATTTTAAGGTAGAAATGGATTTTACGGATGATGCATCCAAAGTGCCGGTACTTTATATGGTCATTTAATCTGAAATTTTTTACAGAGTAGATAAATTTTTATCGAGTTCCACTCCATCGTTAGAGTGCGTCCCATTCAAAATAAAATCATGAACATGATTGGTTAAGGTATTTCAACATTTACTTGATTCCCTTTCTGCAAATATTTAATAATAAAATTACATAATTGCGACCAATTTGCTTGATTTTTCAAAAAACAAATTTAAAGTTTTATTCTAAAGTCATATTTTTTTATTTCTTTTATTGGTAGTAAAAATAAATAAATAAAAATAAAATACTTTTCACAAAATTCAAGTCAGCATTCGGGAGGAGGTGGTATCAATTTGCTTAATTTTTCAATCAATG
This sequence comes from Parasteatoda tepidariorum, assembly GCF_043381705.1. Classification (NCBI taxonomy): domain Eukaryota; kingdom Metazoa; phylum Arthropoda; class Arachnida; order Araneae; family Theridiidae; genus Parasteatoda; species Parasteatoda tepidariorum. The sequence goes on from NC_092214.1 coordinate 68,146,502, forward strand.
TTAGAAGGGGGGTCAAATATTCCCCCAAAATATGATTATGTATTATTTATACAACCCTTCATTGAACATTTGTAGAATTGTCCTTACAGTAAAAATGAATTTACTAGTACAAGAAGAAAATACTTGCTGGTTTTTATGTTCTGTGTTTTTTTTCTCTTGTTGCATCATTTTGGCTAATTTTAACACTTCTTCATTCAAAAATCGATTGTGGTTTTGCAAGATACGGCATTTTTCTTGAAAATTTCCACTGCTTCCTTTATGGACTGGAGATTTCCTAATGAAAAGTTATATTAATTGCTTTCATTTACAAACGAAAAATAATGAAAGAAAACTTGGTAAATAACAGAGCTGTTGTTCCCTTATGTAAAAATATTACACATTAAGTATTATGACAAAATATTACCATACTGTATTACCTTACAGTATTATGGCAAAAAGAAACAAAATATGTGATATTTAAACCATTCATTGATAATTTTACCATTCATATGGTAACAGTTTATCGAAAATTCTTGTTTACAAAATTCTTGTTCTTATTACCATACATTTAGTAAAACTGAAGAGTAAATTTTACCGAATAATAATTTTTATGTCATACTCTGAATTATCGCGATAAAAATTAACGAATTTTACAACATTTATCAAACTTTATCACATATTATAAAACCATATTTTACCTTTAATTCTCCTCAAACCATTTCCAAAGCGCTTTGGAAAAAATTACCGAGACTTTAGGTGTTCCCATAGTGCCTAAAACATGGAAAGTTGTACCATTTTCTGGTAGTTTGGTTCATGTTTTTTATTTTTAGTGTAAAAGTTAAATCCCTATTCTTCTTTTCAGGGTAACAATCAAGCACAAAATAATTACTTGATCAGATATATCCTTCATAAAAGCAACAGTGGATGACCTTTTACAGAAAACTGATTGAAGCATTAAACATTGGATCCAAGAACCGGATGGAACATTGATTCTTTTATTGAGTTTTGTCTATTTCCGGATTTAACCGAATGCACCACATGGGCATTCTCATTTATGGAATAGTAATGATTTTTTAATAATTAAATCAGAGACTTCAACACAACATAAATGAAATAAATGAATAGAAGGAAATAATAAATGAAAACCAGTTATTCATATTTAACTGTTTTTATTTCTTGTTTACAGAGCGTAAAAATAAAATTATTATTAGCAATTTAATTATACGTGATTGAATTAAATTAATTAAAATTTATTGACAAATATTTAAAAAATGTTTGAAACAGGTAAATTTTGCTAAAAAATACAATTATTAAGAGAAGATACAATTAAAAAATATAATTAAGATTATTATTATAAACAATTATTAAGAGAGCGTATCAAAGAAAATTTTGAGTACTCACCAAACTGCATCACCATCTGGATTTTCTGCTGATCTTAATCTTTCTTCTAATTCATTAACCAAAAGAATTTTCTCTTCTATGATACTTTTATATGCAGACTCACGATTGAGAGCTTTTGCCAAATCACATTTTGTACACCTGTAGAAGAACTCTGATTTAAAACTTGCGAATTCACTTTAAGAACATATGTATTCATACACATTTTAGAAAATTTTGATTATCCCAAACCTGGGTATAACTTTATCATGATTTTTGTTGCCTTGCTGTTCTTGAACCAATCACTGGAGGAGAAAACTAATTTTTATTGTTTGGTTTAGTGAAAAAATATTAATTTTGTAAAATTCTTTAAAAATTTTCTGAAAATTTAAATTCACTGAAAATTTCCTAAACCAAATAATAAAGGAGACAATTCGAACCAAAATATAAACAAATAATAAAGGAGTAATGTAACTAAATAATATATGAACCAAATAATAAAAGAGACTCAATTAGGAGATTGAGACTGATTCTCAATTAGAAGATTTCATTGTTACAGTCAGTAACTTTCAGAAAGAATTAAATCAAATTTTTAAAAACTTTAATAAATTGATTCAGTTTAAAGTTTTTAATTTTCGTCAGCAATGATACAAGCAATCTGGTATTGTCTTTAGATCATTTGATAATACATTTATTGTCTTTAGATTATTATATAATACATTATTTAGATAATGCAGGAGACAAATATGAATAAAATGGATGAAGTGTGAAAAAAATCATAGAAAAATAATGTAATTATGCTAATCCATTCAATAATATTTTCAATTACTATGTTATTATAGTTTCAAATAATGATACAGACAAGAATAAATTAAAAAGGGGAACTCAAGAAATTAGAAAAAGTATAAACTGGAAACTTTTTTATTCAATTTTTAATATTTTATTTCGAACTCTATTTCCTTACATTAAGTAGTAATTTATGTAATGACTATGTTATGAATATGTTATGAATGATTATGTAATGATTATGTTATGAATGTGATTATAACCGTACTATGAACGTTATACAACTGTAGACCTATACGAATGAATGAATGGCTTTTTAGATTTAAAACATAAGAATTTTCCTTCTTGTGTTTTAAATCTAAAGCGCCATTCGATATCTAAAGCTACATTTAAATCTAAAGTGCCATTCAAAAACTCGTTCAAATTGCTGAGTTTGGAATATTTATACCATGTAGTTTGAGACATAAATGTATAGTAATAGTAGACATTTTTACGAACATAATTACATATGCTTCAACCAAAAATATGATCTGAAAAAAAATTACTAGAAATGCTACTTACATAAGTTCAGTTTCTAGTTCTTGTAATCGAGTTGATGCTGAGTAATCACTTGTACCGACGGCTGAATCGCTCGATACACTCGTACCTGACAAGGAGCTACAACAAAAATAACGAATTAAAATACAAAATATTGCTGTAACTTATATGAAGTTGCTAAAATTAATAAGAGATAGGATATTAATTACCTTACCGTAAACCGGGGCGAGTCTACCCATTTTAGTTTTATTTAATTTTCACTATTTTAAATTGCAAATAAAATTTTTTTACCGACGGAGGACTTAGTTCAGACTCTAAGGAAGATGGCGCTGTAGTAGTTTGATCCGTTTTTATTTATTTGGTGTCTTTTTAACCGACCTGTTCAAACGTCTTTTGAGAGATTTGTATTGAAAATCAGCAAACTTTTAGTTGGTGCTCCGTAAGTATATTATTATTATTACTATTTTCACTTTGGTTAAGTGATAAACTTATCTAAGACTAAGATTACATTAATTTTATATGAAAAAAAAACAAAAAGAATGTAAGTTTTGCTGTTGTAAACAAAAAGCCAGAATTCGCGGGGCGAGTCTACCCATTCGTATTTAGTTTTAATAAAGCATAATAATATAATTTAGAACTTTGTTTATATTAAAATTAAGTCATTTTAAATGAATTTGAGTATATTATTTTAATTCTGCATTGATAAATTTATCATTAATAAGAAAATTTATAGGTTAAATATAAATGTAAATATAAAATATGTTTATTTTACCTATTTTTTCAATTTTTATATTACAAAATTAACTTTTTTTATTTAATGCAAGTTAAATAAATTATTATTTATAAATTATTATTACCTCCCAAAAGAATGGGAAAAGGATTTTTCATGATTCCCAATGTTTGAATTTCGATTTTGTTAATAATCTTTAATTATTATTATTTATTAATTATTTAATTGTAAATTTATATTAATTTTAATTTATTTTTATCAACAATAATCAGAAAAAAATGTTATTTTATAATGTTAATGATTATAAAAACAAAACTGTGATCAAAATGTGATAATCGATCAAATACTCAATTTGTGTTATTTTATGAATAAAAAAATGGAATATATAATAAAGTTATGAATTTTACTTCATAAATATCCTATATAGTAACTAAAATAACAATTTAATAGTAAAATTTGATTATTTACAATGTTAACATTCATTTTAGTAGAATGGGTAGACTCGCCCCATACGAGAGATTTGTCAGCAGTTCTATAAAAATATACAGTAACAGCGTAACTGTTAATATTTTCTAAAATCGATTTCACAGCTTTAAAGAGGGATAAATAGCGATTCCGAAACACCTATTAAAAGCCTTTTTTCTTTAATATTTACAAAAGTTTGACCACCTTAAAGTTGACAAACTGAAAAAATGGGTAGAGTCGCCCCGGTTTACGGTAATTGTTTTTTTTTTCAGATAAGAACTATAATAAAAATTAAATGTTTCTTGCTAGAAACTTTCAAATTATATATAGAATTAGGACAAAAAATGTTAAGCATTTATTCAATCAATTAAGTAAACAATTAATGATTAATTAATTAATTAATAAATGAATAAATTATTTAAATAGTTAATCAATTAATGAGCACTAGCAATTATTTTTGATTACTTCTTCCAAACATGGACAAGCTGATTTGGAATTTTCCGTTATTGAAGAGCGGAAACAGGCACCGTTTTTTGAAGAGAAATAGATTTCACAATTATATTTTAAAATAATTCTTGTGCACTACATGCAATAAGTAGACATATTACACTGGGGAACAATTACTATTTTGTGTTGCATGAAATTTTTCAATAGATCTTAGATATTTTCGTATCACTGATTTCAAATATGCAATCAGTTTATCGCTTCAAACTACATTTTTTTTTTACATTAGTACATTTCTAGTCTACTTTTTGTCGAAATGTACAGGTTTAAGAAAGTAATATATATCAAGGGGTCTCATAAACCTTGTGACAAATTTATAGAGGAGTTAGGGCACATCACCAGGATTAAAAGTGCATAAAAACCCATGTGTAAGTTTAAAACATATCGTCATACGCCGCTGGATGCGTAACATAGTATGCATAAATATTTTTTGTATCTCTTTATTTAGTACTTTTATTTCAATTTGAAATAACTGTGGCTATCTATCCCAGACATACCCTAAGATTTAAATGAAAGCAACATAAGCTACAGGTGATGAAACATCGGATTGATAAAAATTTGTACTATTCCGTTGTTTTTGTTATAAACGATTTCAAAATTTAAAATTTTTACTATGTGGTTAAACTTATTTCTTATAACTTTTAAGCCAATTATTATTTTAGTTTATATTTTTAAAAACATTAAAATCAAGAACAGACGTTTTATTTTAAATTCTTTACCTGGCTCGATCTTTGAGAGGAGTAATTTCTTGTGGCGCCATGCCTTCTGAGTTCATTTTTCGAAGAATGCGCACGTGCTCATTTTTTGGTTCATCCTCGATGTCGGATTCAGATTCATCATCACACGATTCTGTGTCAGATGATAAATCTGAAAGCGCTTCTTGTAAATTTACGACAGGCCTGGGCTGACCTCCATCATTGTTATTTGAATCTGTGGCAACTCCCATTGCACCAATTGTCGGGGAAACTGGACTACTGTCGTTTGAGGACTCTTGGGATTCTTTGACGATTGAAGGTCGCTTAATGGGAGGAGCTAAGAAGTGAAAAAGAAAAAAAAAGGAAGTAAAATTTTTTTAAAAATGTATATAATATCAAACAGCTATAGAAGAATAAGTCATTTTGTTTGTAGATTTGTTATCGCAGATAATTTTAGTATGGGATCATACTTTAAATATTAGAGAGATTTCTCTACCTTCTCCGTATGATTCTGCGCAATCTCCAAACGGACATCAAATTCTTTACGCTTGCTTAGTGAGAACTTAAGCGAAATAAAATGTGACATCTGGACTGAGAGATGTTAAAAATCTTTCTTCTGGGTTGTAATTCAATGTTTAAAGTGATTGAAATGTGATAAAAATGATAAAAATGATTTTGAGAGCATATATGTGCTTCATTAAATGTTTGATATATTCTCAAAAATTCTGTAAAGCTAATATATATATTTTTATTATAAAATTTTATTCTTGAAATGCAGTTAAAGTAGCTTCACAATATAAAACACCATACTTGTTTGTATGCTTTTTCGTATATTTTATTCAATTCAGTTTTTCTCAATTGACACAATTTATCAAAATAAAAAAAATCATAAAATTTGAAAAAAATTTCATTCGATTTTCTTAATTTGTTTTGATTTATATTTTTGCTAAAATTAACAACATAAAATTGCCAAAAAGCTTTATAAAAGTAAAAAAACAGGCTATTAAAATGTTGATGTATAGAAATTAAATTATAAATAAAATATAGTTTAATTTAATGTTATGAAACTTTTCCGTAGGAAAATAAAAAGATTTTTTAGTTAGTTACTGAAAATGGAATAAAATTGGTTATCTTGTACTTAAAATTTTCTGAGCCTACTCATTCAAAAATGTGCAAAATGTAATGTGCAAAGTTCATTCAAATTAAACCATGGTAGAAATTTTGAATTCTTTATGTAAATAATAATAATAATAATAACAATAAAAAGCTTTTTGCGCAAGCAAAAGCCACAAGTAAATTATTTTCTAACTAGTAGTGACTAGTACTAAACTAACTTTTAAGCATTGTTTATACTTTTATGTTTAGGCAAATATAGAATAGTTTTCTTTGGCATAGTTTATAATCTTGTGAAATGAAGAAGCAATACAGATTTTGTTGACATAAATAGCAGTAATTACCAAAAATTTAATCATAAGAAACATGACCAATCCTTTAAATTTATCTCATGAAAAAATAAAAAGTATGCGTGTTGATGAAAATAAAATGTAAAACCAGCTTGGATTACTTATTGACATGCGTAACTTCTGGAAAACTTTGCTAGAACTCGTCTATGTATTTTCCTATTAATTTAGTTGCCCAATCCACATTTCTAATTTTCTATCCGTTAAAGATGCAATACAAATATTTATACACTTGCAAACTAAGGAAAATTTTATCATAGTTGGATACCCTATACCAAAATAATCAAAATTGCTTTTAAGAATTTAAATATTTAAACCATTTTGCTTCCACTAATATCTCGTAGCAGATAATAAACAAATACTGATTTTTATTATTATAGTTTTATGATTGTATATATTGGCGTGGTATTTGAGTAAAGATTTGATAATTTTTTTCCTTCTGATTTAAAATTTAATCACAAGCCATTTTTTGCCTTTTATTGCCTTAGTAGTTTTCAGTAGTAAGAACTACTGACTCATATTGCTAGACTTTTATTTATTTTATAATAGATGGTTATACTACGATGGTAATAGATAGTTATGCTATAGTGATTGTAGTACAGTGCGTCACAAAATTATAAGACAACCCCAAATATCACACATTTGTATGGTATACTAAATAAAATCAATAATTTTAAAATGGTGAAGCAACTGAAATATAATATATTTTATCAAATAAATAAAAAAGTAAGAAAAAATTTAGTCAGTTTTACACAGCAAATGATTTTTTTAAATCAAATAAGTATAAGACCACCTTATTTCTTTTTTCAAAATTGTTTGAGTTTTCAAACGCTTTTTTATTTCTTCTTTGAAAATCGTATGTAAAGTATAACTTTGCATCGTAGGAAGCTCAAATGGTAATATTATGAATAAAATTAAAATTTAATTTATTCGCTTTCACAATGCTTCACGGAAAAGAATTGTCTGAGTTAGAAGTTCGAAATATTTGATTTTTTCAAAAGCTTTGAAAAGTCAGAAGTGAAGAATGTAAGTTAATCAAGCGTTCTAAAACTGCTGCTCATAGCTCATTATGTCATAATGTTATATGTTAGTGTTATTGTATAACAAAAACATGGCATCCTACATAAAATAATTATATTTAACAATCAAGTCAATATCTTTTACTAACATTCAATACATAATTATGAAAACGGAAACATCTTGATACAATGCAGAGTGTTCCGTGGTCTTCGTCCTTACATATATAATTTTAGGATCATCTTTTTTGTCAAGAATTAAGTTAAAAAAATATACAAATTAGGGGCTGCAATTTACTATTTAAGAACGGGAAAAAAGACTATATGAAAATCTTAAGAATGACTATTAAGATAAACGGAATTGAAAACTTTAAAACCTGTTTGATTTTATAACCATCACTGAACAACCAACCCAATTTTTTGAGTTATAGTAGCATGTATTTATTATTAATCTTTATTTTGTTCAATTGAGATTCTTAAAAAAATATGTTTCCTTTAATTAAAAAACATAAATTCATCGGAAAGGAAAACAAATGATAATAAAAAAAAGGAAAAAAAGAGGGATTATTTTAACTTTATTGTTTCGGTATATACTAGCTGTTCAATTAGTTATTTACTCTTCTACTTCCTACTCTGTGCGAAGAAATGGTATTCAACTAGTAGATAAATAATAATTTTGAACTGGTTTGGAGTGTTTTTTCGGTTAATGCAAATGTAGCTGTGCAATGTTAAGATGTAATTCAAAATGTTAATCAATAGAGCGATATAAACTGTAAATACATTTATTACATTAATATCTATGAAAAGTTGAGTTGTGGTGAGTCGTAAGTTTGTAAACTACTTTAATTGAAGAAATATATTTATGCCTAAAAAGTGCATCGAGAGCTAGGCCTTCTAGTCTAGCATGTAACTAAATTACTTTTTAATAGAAATACTATTTTTTTAAAATTATAGAAGTATACAAAAAAGAAAAATCAATTAGTCAAATTTCTATAGTATATAGGTAGAAACCTCAGAATAGTGTATGATAACAACATTGCGACAAAAAAATGTTTTATTCTTTAACAACTTCTGTCTCCATCATNTAAGTTTGATAGGGTAGTGATGAAATATATATATATATATATATATATACTTCATAGTAATATCAAAATGTTTAAAATTCTTAACTCTCCACTATGCATTTTCTTAAAATAGAAGAATAACACTAGGCTGATAGCTAATTTAAATGATGGCTTTGTAAGAGAATATTTAGAATGTCAGAGAAAGTCTCTTGGCAAAATCACCAAAAATAGAAAATATCATCCAACAAGAGTCTCTCCCTACTCAATTTCCTAAAAGGTAAATACATCTTTTTTCCTAGAAATTCTAGATAATTGACTGTTTAAACCAATATATGAATACATAGCCAACAAAGTGATGACTCAGTCGATATCCGACATTTTTAAAAGATGACATAGGATACCAGAAATACGATAAAGACTATTTCAAAATGCAAAGGACATTTTCCCAGAACGTAAACTGAGGGCTATTTTTGAGGTATCAAATAACTCTTCGTGGGTCTGTTGAAAGTTAAGCGACGCTTTAAAATCAATCTTAATCAGTTAAGCGCACGGAGAAAAATAATTGAGCTAAGAGTGTTTTATTGCTTATTGAAGGAAAGGGTAACAGTGACAATTCTTGTAGTTCTATAAACACTTGATTTATTTTTTAATGCCATGCATTTTTTGTGTATTTTATTTTTAATTAATTTTCTTTTAATAATAATGTAATAAGTTGCACTAGGTAAAAAAAAAAAGGGAGAGAAGAAAAGTAAAAGATATAGATAAAGAGTAAAAGATATAGATAATATTTTCTCAAAATAATGGTTCATAATTTCCCAAGTATTGGGGAGGGGTCCGGACCCCCTGGTTATGACACCCGTATTTAAACCAAAAGAGGTTCTTATGGAAAATATAAAAAAATCTAGTAGGAACCATAAATTATCAGCTCGGGAAAATAGATAAATTTTCAAATTCGCAACGAAACAGAACTTGTCTATTCACAAAATAACTCAACAAACAAGTATAAAGATCTTCCATACAGTAGTCTGGCGCACTTAGAGATCAATTCAAATGTTATCCTTTCAAAACTAAAAAGAAAACCAAGACTGTTTAAGCATCATAAGGAAGAGAGATTGCAAAAGTCAAAATAAATCATGACTTGGGATGCTATATGGAAAAATGTAATTTTTTTCCGATGAAAAGAAGTTCAATTTGGAGGGCCAGGATGATAATAATTACTACTAGCATGATTTGCGAACAGAACCTCGTGATTTCTTTGATTGGCAGATGGATGGTAGCTCGGTACACGGACTGATTTGGAACTTTTTTATATAATGGCAAACTCGACCATCGGTGAAGCTCTGAAAAAATGGGCTCTAGTTGTTATCAGCTACTTTATAAACACCTTATACCTTTTGATCCATATCTTACTTTCTAGGAGGGTCAGACTGTAAATTTAAGGAAGACAATGCGTCAATGCGTCCTATTTAACTAAAAATTCGTTTAATGAAAAAAACATGACCACCTAAACTGACCAAGTAGTAGTCCTGATGTTAATCATACAGAAAACTTAGGCCGGGGTAGCCTGGCTGGTAGGGCACTGGGCTCATGTCGAAAAGATCGTGAATTCGATCCCTGCCTGCCGAAGACTCCCCGTGTAGTAAGTGGTGACTGATGCACGTTAAATCTGCCGGGTCATAAAGTCCTCTTTCTTCCCATAACAAATCAATACCTCTGGGGGATCCAGAAGGTCTTCTGTATTGGAATCAAAGTTGCAAAGATATGGAGTTGAACATAGTAGTTAGTAGTCGTAAACCCAAAAATTGGGTAGGCTGCAACGACGATTATAAAATAAAAAAAGAAATACAGAAAACTTGTGGAGCTATTTAGCTAGACAAGTGTTTGCCAATAACCATCAGTATGAATCTGTATACAACCTGTATCATGGATTGAAGACGCAAAATTCCTAAATTTTAGCTTGAAAACTAGATTGAGTCGAAGCTATCCAGAAAAATGGTGAATGAACTTTTTTTTAGTTTTGTAAAAAATTTCGTTTTAACTGGTGGTCTTCAAATTTTGTAACAGATATTCCAGGGGGAAAATTCTGAAATTGTAGAAAAAATATTCATATTTAAATATATCTCTGAAAAATTATATGGATATATTATGTTTTTTATTCATATTCATTAACTTAATTTAATTTTGGAAAATATGTTTTAATTGTAATAAAAATCACAAAAATCACAGTGGTTTTATTATTTTGTTATACACTGTATAGGTTTTCGTTCATAAATTTACTTTTCATTCAGCTGAAAAATATCTAAAAAATGCCATTTCTACTGCATCAGAATGATTAATATGCCTTGAATATTGATTTATATATGACTATTATTAAGTAAAAGTGTTATATTGTAATTGTATTCAGCATGAGTTATTTTTAATTTTAAAAAACTGTCTAATTTATCGGTAAAAAACTTAATTGCGCAAAACTGCTAGAAATGGTACTTTAAATATTTTGAATCATTTTTATTTATTTTTTTTTTTTTATTCAAGCTGCATCACTTTTATATTTTATGTCAGCTCAAACAATTATTTAGATTCAGTCACTCCATGAGAAGTTCAGATAAAATACATATTCACCTTTTTATTGAAATATGGAAACAAAATCCACCTTTTATTTTTCAATTGTTGAAAAATATCAGTTAAATAATAAATTAAGAGAATAAAGCAATTTTCAAAATGTATGGTATATTTTGATAAATTCGTTTATTAAGCAAAGTTTTATTTTTTAATGAAATTTTGAAAAAATATTCTCTTACAGAATTTAGAATTTGTTAAAGAACAAATTAAAATTTTATCAATCATAGCGAATTAGAAATCATTTCGATATCGACTACATCTCAGATGCAATTCTTTTTTACGCAAATTCAAACTAATGACTTCTTGAATTAGTAAACCTTAAGTGAGAAATAATATACAGAAAAATAATAATTCTTATTATCTAAAAATTATATATTTAAAATGAATTCGGCGGGAGAAATAAGTAAACAATTTTTCACAAAACAAGTTATCAAATAATAAATATTTTAAAAAAGCAAACGAAACTCTCATATACGTCAAATAATGGTGAACCTTTACCAAAAATAATGATCTCATTTTTCAAGAATTTTAAATTCTTATTCTAAATGTGCCCGCTTTTTTCGGAAAAAGAAATTTTTTTGCATTAAATTTCGAAGAATTCAATCTCTTTTACGAAAACAAATTTTAACGAATGTTGAGCTTGATTTAAAATTTGTAAAATATATTTTTATGGTTATAAAGTGTTTATCTACACTTATTTCGTGTTCATCTAAATCGAGTTATTAAAAAAACTATGGGAAACTTTTAATGTAGATATTTTTTCCCCAACAACTTAAATATTTCATATTTAACAGCGAATAGGCTGAATAATAGCGTGCTCTGAAAAGAAAATTGGCATCATTCTCTTGAAATGTTTCAAATTCAAGGAAAAGCGATTTTCTCTTATTGGCTTTGTTTGGCTAAAGTTACAATAGCAAATTCTAGCTTTTTTCGTATTATAAGTACCTTTGCTTTTTATTATTTAAAATGATGGAATTAACAATCTTTTTTAGCTTTGAGAAAATAGATTAGAAAAAAATACTTAACTTTGTGACGACTTTGTTTTCGATTTTATTGTTTGTATTAATTTATTGTTTTTCTGAAATTTTATGTTTCGCTGAAAAGTATAATAATTTTATCCTCAAAAACATTCATATTTCTACGCCAAATTTTTTGAATAAATAAATTTTAGATATATATGTACATTATGTATATGAACATTTAAGAAAGAAAATATGACAGTAAAAATGATTAGTATTGAAATAACATTAAAATATATACCTTCCAAAAAATCTTTCTACAACAAATAATTTGAGTTAGATAAGTCATGCATAATAAATATCCAATAAGTTGGTTTCTATCGAAAATGTTGAAAAAATAATTAACTAGCTTTCTTTCGAACAATGTTCAAAAGAACAATTGCGTCTTTTCGAACAAAGAATATGGTATATGAGATAAGGAATCTTTTTTAAAAAATTAAATGTTTTGTTGAAAGAAAACTTGTATTGATTTAACTACTCGTGGGAATGGAATTGGAACTAATAGAAATGAAGATTTGATTTCTGTGACAAAGAGAATATACTCAGATTCAAACAAAATTGAATTAGCTTTCTAGGCAATGAAAGTTTCGTATAGACATGAAAAAACTATATATATGTACATTTTCTATAAAAAAAATGGGATAAATGTTAGTTTTAAGTATAGCTTAAGAAAAAAATAATTAGGTAAATATCATTAAAATAAAATATATATGCATAGCAACTATAAAAAATGAAAAAAATATCTTTATTTAGTTTGTAAGTAAGTTGATATAAAAATTTCACTTGTTGCATTTCAACTACAGTTGTTTTCAAATCTCCATGAATACAGGTAAATCAGATGCAAGCCCTGATAACTACATTTTAGAAAAATCAGTGGAACAGGAGAAATTGTTACGAAAATTCGTATTATAACGCATGTTAACTAAATCCTTTTACAAAGTTGGATATTACATATAAAAAGTGAAATGTTAAGCTAATGGAAATGAAAATGATTACATGCTTATATTGAAGTTGATAAAAAAAATTGATAAGATAATATATTTGACAAATTTTTTTACAAGTTGTGTCAGCAGTTTTGAATCTGGATGACTCACTTATAAATAATAGTAGAGATGTTATTGGGATTTATATGTTCTTTTATTTGTTTATGAATAATCTTTACGTAATACTTTAAAAATTTCCTTATTTTGAAAATTTTCTCATCATGTTTGAGAGCTCAGGCAACATTTGTCAATAAAATGCTTCATATTATTATTTTATAAGTTGCCCAAGTTTCTAAAGCCACTTTTGTCCATAAAATGGGAATGTAGTTCTTGCCTATACTACCATAACATATATTTTTGGAATTGAATGGAAATAACTCAATACACAGCCTCATGACTGAATCTTCTAATTGAAGATGTTTAATAGAATTAATAATGTTTCATAGAATTAATAATAAGATGTTTAATAGAGTTAATAAGAATTTTACTTATTCAAACAAGAATTAATAATAATAAAAGCAAGGGTTAAAATTTGGCGGAAAATTGTAGGTATATTTAAGTAAAAAAAATTGATATTAAGAATGATTGTTCAAAAGTTCAAATGATGCTAAAATATTTGGTTGTTGAACCTGTTATTAGACAGCATTAAAACAAAATGATAGCTGACATAAAATATAGAGTGTATTTATAATGTACATTTACAGGGGAATACTTTGATATATGGTTGATGCAATTTTACTTCTAATTCATGAATAAATTTTTTTCAAAGTTATGAAGTTATTCTATACTGAGAAAAGAGGCATAGTTAAAAATAAAAGAAAGTAGTAAAATTTACCGTGTTTCTGGCTCTATGGGAATAGCAAGAAGCTCTGTGCTTTTTAGCAAAACATTTTGGAAATGATGATAAAATTAACAATAAAATATAGTTTTACAGTATGGTATAAAATTTGATAAATTTGGTAAAATTTGGTAACTTTATCGTGGTGCTTAAGAGCATGGCATATAAACCATTTATTTAGTTAAATATATTTTTCAGTTTTGTATATTTTATTAAGTATGTGGTAAAAAGTACTATAATTTTGAAAACCAGAATTTCCGGTAAACCTTTACTACATGAACGGAAAAAAATTCCCAACATGTTTTATACCGTATATTTTAGTTTCATTAACATGAATTTAGATGCTTTTTTTAAACCAGAAATATCATTACCATGCAGCACAGTTATTTTACCAGAATTGTTTTCTTTGTGTATGATTTAAAAAATGTAATATCTTGAAATTTTAAAGAGACTTCATCTAATATTTTTTTTTAAAAGATATAAAAAATTCAATATATGTAAATACGCGCAATATACGCGCAAAATACGCGCAAATGAATAAATTCTTTGTTCTTTGTTGCCTCTGTAAATTAATTAACTAAGGCGAAAATATAAATCTAAAAGAACGAAAAAGCTTACATTACGCAATTTGGAGTGTTTTAATTTATTATTGTTATAAAATCGACAAATCAGGCTAAGTTATTAAGCATTTTCAACACAAATTTACCTCTTAAAAATCACAACGTTATTACAAGAATGTAATATGAAGGTGGTATAATATGAAAGAAGGATTCATTATTGTTATTTGTTTCAAGTAAACTTCACATTAAAATTAAATAAACATATTTTTTAATGAATATGTCAGAAATATGACATATGATATTTCATATATGAAATATATTATACGAAATATGATATTTACACCACACATGAAAAAACTTTCAAGAGTTTTTCTTTTTAAATAATATTTTGTAATTTAAAAAACTCCGTTTATCTATTCAATAATTTTATCCAATGTTTAAAAAATTTTCATTTACAAATATATTTCTTTATAATAGTTGATATACTTGAGTTTATTTAATATAACAACTTTGTAAATTTTATCAATGGTTTTTGTCTTTTAAAAACATTATCACGCCATTTTATTTATCGTAATAGTTAGAAAACATGCATTGAGAGAGAATTTGTCCTGATGATAGCTTAGAAACATTAACAAAATTTCTCAAGTAAAATTTCTATTATTTAAGTGAATTTTTAGCGTGTCTAACATACTGTTATGCACACGAAGAAAACAATTTCTGTAAAATTACCGCGCTGTATGGTAATTATATTTCCGGTAAAAAAAAACATTATTCTGGTTACTAAAACCTAAATACACGGCATTTAAACCAAGCATCAGGTAATTTTTCCGTTCATAAGATAACGTTTTACCGGAAATTCGACTTTTCAATGTTATAGTTATTTCTACACACTTAGCTAAGAAATTTGAAATTGAAAAGTAAATTTAACCGAAAAAAAAACTGAAAAGTAAATTTAATAGAAAATTAAATTAGAACGGAAAAGTAAATTTTAAAGAATATATGTTTCTTTTCATACTCTATGGTATCAGGATAAAATTACCACACTTATCAATTTTATCCCATATAAAAAACCATACATTATTGTTAATTTTACTAAATCATTTCCAGGGTATTGCGGTAAAATATACCGAGCTCTTTGGGGTTCCCATAGAGCCAGAATAATGGTAAATTTACTATATTTATGTAGTTTAGACCATAATTTTTTCTCAGTGCATACTACTTGTTGAATATGCAGTTAAAAACTTAACCATATAATATTTATAAGAACATCCAAGAATATTTAAAGAACATTTTCCTAAATTATATAATATTTATAAGAACATCCAAGTTTGGATCGTATTTTCAGGAATTTTATGTCCATTAGCGATATAACATGATCTTATGCAACTTGCCTTTGTATCGAAGTTTATAGTTTAAAGCTTTATTTTTATTTAAAAGCTTTTAGAGTCAGCAAACTTTTAAAACTGTCATTATGATTAAGCAAGACATTAAATATTTAAAAAAAATCAAATAAAAATTTAAAAGATTCAAAAATTTTATTTCACGTCCTTACCTTGATTAAACTCATTCCTTTTACTCATTATATAAAGTTTAAATAAAAGCAACTTCAGGGAAAACTAATTATATAAGAGCAAAACGCGAAAAATAATAAACCGCACTAATACTACTTTCAGTTAAAAATGATATTATACTTCTGAAAAATGTTTGTTACGTGTTCAAAACATTTGAACATTTCGATGCAAACAACCAATTTTGAGACATAAACAACTCTGTCAAGCATTTTACTGTGATGCGAAAGTATCAGCCTATACACCTGCTATGATGTCATAACTAAAAGTCATTTCGAAAGTGACTTTTTTGAGCTTACAAGTTTTTAACATAATAAAGTTTAGGACCACGAATTCTGAGTCATGGAGATTAAAATAAATTGTATTTATTTTCTAAACAAGATTACCTGAGAAAGTTTTACTTACCTTTATCCTTAGTAAAATGCATAATGTCTGTAATTAAATTTGCAGGAAATTTCGTGGCTTCTACAGCTACCTACTGTCAAACCAAGTATAAAAATATTGGTTTTACGTTAATTTTTACGTTGAATTGTTTAAATTATGGTTTAGGATAACATTGGATCCAGGTTTTTCAAATTTAAGAATTGTTAAGGGTTTTAACAAGTTTTAACTACTTAAATCAATACATGGGTTGCTATATTTTTTACGAGTAAATACAACGTTTAAAAATTATAAATCAAGCTTAAACGGGGCAATATTATCTAAAAGACCTTTGAAATATTTAATATTTTTTTTAAAAATATTGTAATAGAGCTGTGATGGCTTTGGGGATAAAGTGCTCGCATCCCAATAATGTGACCTGGGTTCGAATCCCAGTTATAGCTGGTCGATATGAATTCCACAATGACAATAGTGTTGAGGAAAAATATCCTCAGTGGTAGACAGATAAGGGGTTAGATTTCCCTGCCCTCAGGCTAACCATTGGAAGTTTTCGTGGCTTTCCTTTCGATGTAACGCAAATGCATGTGAGTTCTATCAAAAAGTCCTTCACGAAGACAAATTTCCACCAATACTATATCCAAGAGTTCCCTTGTCTTCTGGATTAAGTTCAAAATTATAAAGCTATGGAGTTTAACACTGACAGTCGTAAACTCTATATTGGGTTTGCTGTTCATCGACTGTTATGAAATATTAAAATATATTTTTTATTATTTATTAGTTTTTGATATATTATTGAATAATTTTTTAATATGTTATTTTTAATATATTTAGTAAATTATCCCTTTGCCATTGGGCTAACCATGAGAGGAATTCGCAGTTTCTCTCTCCATGTAATGCAAGTGTGGGTTAGTTCCATCAAAAAGTTCTCCACGAAGGCTACTGTGAGCCATTGCTTGATCTAGGAGTTTCCTCGTCTTGTGGGTTGGGTTTAAAGTTACTTGTACATTGAAAGTCTTAACTCAAAATTAGGTCAGCTATTCAGCGCCGGTTATGAAATTATAAAATAAATATGTAGTCTTTAGATACGATTTTATAATAATATTTGAAGTATATTTCTGAATTTTTCTGTAAAAGTATTTTAAGTTTAATGACGCTATGAGGTGTATCATCTTCCAGCAGATGATAAAACATGGGATCTTACTTATGAAAAATTTATAAAATAAAAAAAGTCTCATTTAACACAAGATATTCTTTTTAATTTTGAAAAATTGCAAAAATGACAGATGTTTCAAAATAAAAATGTTTTGAAAAGTAAAAATGTTTTAAAAAGTAAAAAATTTTAAAAAATTAGATTGTTGAATTCGATTAATTCAAACTCAAACTACATGAGATAGAAAATTCATAATATCATGAAAAAAATTGCATACTTAAAAATAAGATTGATTCCAAAAATAAGATTTTCTTAAAATAATTTTAACAAACGCATTCTTTAATACATTATAATCTTTAAAAAGATTTAAAAAAAAAAAAATTTCGATTTTTGTATAACTCATAATATTTAAAAAAAATGTGAAATCGAAAAATAATTAAAAAATTATTAATGAGCAATCCATTTAATTTGCTGATGGTAAATTGGAAGATGAATAATAATGATAAACAAAGTTTATTCTTATGTTAATGATGGAGAACTTAACTAACAAAACCAATCCAAGTAATTTCGATAAACATATTAACCCTCCTGGCGTTTCCCCTCTCTCTTAGTTTCTTACTACAAGCGGCAGACACATTTTAGAAAGATGCCACGAAAAGTGTCGAGGGTCGGACAAAAGGTATGCTTTCCTCTTTCCACTTCAATTTGTGGTTAAAAGGGGTGATTATCGGTCTAGGAGGTCCAGGTGGGTCATGACAGTTTGATGGATGAATCGCGTATGTGATTCACTTTTCCGAAAGTCATTTTTGAACTGTGGTCAACATTGCACTTTCCTCTGAAATATCAAGCAATGAAGAAGACATTTTTACTGATAAGATTATTGCTTTTAGGTTAAATTACACTTTTTCTTGTCCTTTGAACTTTGACAATGATAACGTTGATATATAACATCAAAGGTTGTTATCAATATCCCCTGTGATGGTACTGAATAGGTTCTTTCTACTGATATTTTTTCCTTCCTAGCTCTTTTGACTTCTGTTGTTTCCCAGATACAATTGCCAAGTTTTAAAAAAAAAATGTGCNTGTTTGAAAATAAAAACGTTTTGAAAAGTAAAAATGTTTTAAAAAGTAAACAATTTAAAAAAAATTAGATTGTTGAATTCGATTAATTCAAACTAAAACTACATGAGATGGAAAATTCATAATATCATGAAAAAAATTGTATATTTAAAAATAAGATTGATTCCAAAAATAAGATTTTCTTAAAATAATTTTAACAAGCGCATTCTTTAATACATTATAATCTTTAAAAAGATTTAAAAAAGAAAAATTCGATTTTAGGATAACTCATCATACTTAAAAAAATGTGAAATCGAAAAATAATTGAAAAATAATTAGTGAGCTATCCATTTAATTTGCTGATGGTAAATTGGAAGATGAATAATAATGATAAACAATGTTTATTCTTATGTTAATGATGGAGAACTTAACTAACAAAACCAATCCAAGTTATTTCGATAAACATATTAAGTACAATGACATATGCATACTACATTTGTGACATAAAATTCTTAGTTTATAGTAAGCGAAATGTCAGATTAAAAAATATGGATACTTACTGAAAAAGTGTTATATCAAGAATCACCGAGGAAAACACGCGCGCTTGAAAATACATGTTCAACGTGGTAGTTTTCGTTTATTTGATTGACGTCATTGAAAGGTAAATGGATCACGCACACAATTCACGAATCACTAACATTCATATGTGACTAAAAGTTAATTTTTTTTTAGTATACAGCTGGAAGCTGACTGTCAAAATAACAGGACATGATTACAAATTGATAAGATCATTTTTTTATTTGATAAAGAATTTTTTATAGATTTTGCTTTTCTCTTATAGCCTATTATATAAAAATCTTACAAAGGAAATTTTTTACATAAGGAAAAAAAAGTAGTGATTTAATTACTTAAATTATCAAATCATGCAATTGTCTTAAAACTTAGTTAAGAATAATTTTCATTATTATTTTATTTAATTTGTTTTAAATGGAAGCAGCTAAAAGTAAACTAAAAGAAAATCTTGCATACATAAGTATTTTGAATGTACAATACACATCCCCTGCATATAAAAAATGTGTACCTTTCATGAGTGTGAAAATGTCTGTTGTCCCTTCAAACTTACACTGAGAGAAAAAAGTAACGTCAAAATTATCAGAAAACGATAAAATTTGCCGTGTTTCTGACTCTATGGGAAAACCAAAAAGCTTGGTAATTTTTAACGAAGTGTTTTGTTAATGATTCGGTAAAGTTAATAATAAAATATGGCTTGAAAATATGTTATAAAATTAGGCAGGTATCAAAAAATTTGGTAAATGGGATTAAATTTGGTAATTTCATTGATACTTCAGAGCATGGAATAAAGCCATTAATTCGAATAAATTTACTTTTCAGTTTTGTATTTTTTACTAAATGTGGGGTGATATGAATTATAATTTTGAAAACCAGAATTTCCGTTTTTACTATATGAAAGGAACAATTGCCAAATGAATGATTTAAATACAATATATTTTGTTTTTATCATTAGGAATGTTATTACCATGCATTGTCATTACCATGCAAATGTCATTACCAGGGTAATTTTACCAGAATTTTTTTCTCTGTGTCTAAAAGTGCTGGGAATGATATCTGTATTAATTCTAATCGCATCTGTAGAGCATTATAAAAAAATGTTGATAAAATTTAGAAAACTCATCTGCAAGGTTTTTAGTAATGATCAGCTTTTAAATGTATTTCTAGAATTCTTGTCAAAAAGGATACAAGGAAGTAAACACATTAGGTATCTTAAATTAATATTTAAACGGGGATAAAACATAAAGTCTATTGGAACCCTATCAATCACTAACGAGAAAGACGGAATTGAAATTTTTTAATTGAAGGGAAAAACTGAGATGAATATTGTTTCTCCCTCGAAAACATTGATTTGTGAAAAGTATTGGGAATACTTCCTTAGCTTCATTTTTGACAACGATTAAAGAATATATATATCTTATGGGCAGTCATTACAGAACACTTTGTAGTTTTAAAGTATACTCTCCAATAAACAAGTTATAGTTTCGTATAGAATATTTTGTTCTAGTGAAACTGTTTTATTAAAGCATTAAAAGAACGATATATTGAAGCAAAATAGCTTCAACTGCAGTTTACTGATCACACAACATACATTTTCCTGTTGTCGACAACGTATATGTTTACGTATTACACAACAGTTCGATTTGGTAATAACTAAAATGAAATGTATACGTGTCAAGTGCATGCTAGAATGAAAGAATGTGTTTACGATGTTTGAAAATTTCGATTAAGTTAGATTCTCACTTTTATGTGAACGTTTATACAAAGATCAAGCTGGTTTTTATAGCAAACTAATATGATTGTGTTTAATAAATAAATATTCCTGTATTTAATGTTCATCATACAAAAACATCGCAAATGAAAATAAATATCTTATTGTAATCTCTTTCCTGTACTAGAAATGCAGTGATCTGTTTTGTTTGGCATTTTTTATACGAAATACAATATCAGGCAATTAAGAGCACATCACAGAAAAACAAGCATTTGTATATGATTTTAACTGAAAAAAGTAGACAAAAGGATAAGCACGTGAATAAATACTTGAAAAATGATTTCGTGTATTTGCTTGGTTAAACAATGTATAGAAAAGGTTTTGATCTTCTGATAGCAATTAGAGAATTTAGCGTTTTAATGCTTAATCGCTGGAAATTATTCTTATTAATAATTTTTAATTAGTATTAAAAACGCTAAGATGGTTTATATATTCGTAAAGTTGTCTTTGATGTTTAGCAAATAATACTTTAAAAATTTTTGTTTCGTAATTATTTAGGTAAGTTTTTATTAAAATATACTATACATGTAAAAACAAATGACTTGATGAGCAGACTTTGAAAATTTACATTCTTAAAAAGTGTGAACATTTTAAGGATTGTATGACTTCTTGGTTTGATTTAGGAATCAGATACCTTAAAATTAAGGGTAGCTGATTGACTCCACCAGTAATTAAGTAAAATAAATTATGATGATATAAGAATCAGGACCTTATAAATTACATTTTAACTACGAAAATGTAGTTTAAAATTTAAAATAAAATAATACGAAGTTAATGAAAAAATTTAAAGCTCAGTAATTAAGCAGTTGAAAAATATTATAAATTGGAATTGATGGTTGAGATATTAAGTACTTAAGGGTCTTGGAGGAGCCATATTGCTATATGTTATTTTATAGCAATTTAGCTATTTCTATGCTATTACTTTTCTTGCATTTAAAAACAATCATTAAAGCGAGTTATTCCGACATTACTCAATTTTTGAAGCCGGTAATCTTATAATTAGTCATTCTTTGAAGCGGGTAATTGCATAATTTTAATATGGCAAAAGTGACCGAAAACTCAGAAAAGTACTTCTTTTAAATTAAAAAAAAGGGGAAATAATAAAGTGTTCGACTGTTTTTTTCACCACTTATTTTTTTCCCACGTTACCGGTAAAAAATACGACTTCAGGTTATTCAAAGTTGGTAAATGCCATGAAATTATTTCTTTTTATCAGGTATTTCTTTTAACATTTTTGATACAACGACATTAATTACCTTTTCCATTTTGAATTATATCTGGCTCTTTGCTTGTTGTTGCCCACAGGCTATGCATTCGTTTCAAAGCATCATGTCTTTTTTCAGAATTCAGCTGAAGGGAGTGGGTTCTTTGAAGCACTTTGCTTTTAACAGAAGCTGCAACCTGCTAAAAGCAATTAAATGCATTGTTGCTTCATGAAAAACATCTATGTATTCATTTGAAACATATTTGTAAGATTAAACGTTACTTAAGTATATTTATCTTTGATAATTAAACAAAAAACAAATTTATGCTACAAGCAATCATTCAAAACAATTAAAAAACAAGTATTTCTGTATTTTCTATACTCTTACTATGTTTTTATTAAAATATATAAAAATGATAGGAAGCAAAGCTTTCAAACTAGACCAATTTAAAATTTGTCAATGAACTTTTTGAAAACAGCCTCGTAGCAGTTATTGTACACATAATTTCACCTTTCTTGGGAGAAAAGAAAGTGTAAATTGTGCATTTATTTGACTAGAATTAGGATTTTAGTGGTGTGTTGTTTGGACAATTAAAAGTAAAAATCAGGGAATTACTTAAGTTGGAAAGGTACTAAGATACTTACTTGGATTCAAAATCAGAGAATTTCTTAGGTTTACTAAACATTCGATTGTTAGGAATCTGTTAGAGCTAATGTTTGAACCATTGATGCTATATATGCGTCTAACTTACTCTCAAATACACTAACTTCTTTATTAGAAATCTACATCACATTTCAGAATACATTAAATTTATTCAGTTTCTTATCCCGGCTACTGCCGGAAATATTTTCAATGAAGTTATTTCAGTTGTAAAATCTACTTATTAATGAAATTTATGAGTAAATGCAAGATTAAAATAATTAAGTTATTAAGTTAAGAAAAAATATTGCACAAACTTGTTGTAAATTCGGCTGAGCATCGCCTGAAGATGTTTGTTGCAATTTCTTTTTCCTGGATGGTCCATTTGCTTCCATAGAAGGTTCAACTATTTCTTTATCTTGTCTAGCCTAAAACAAGTAGATAAATATTTCTTCAAGGTACGGTCTGGTTGCTGGAAAAACTTTTAACTAAGCCGATTGATCACATCAACTTTTCTCAGAGAAACACAATTTGACAAGTTATGAGTACCGGGGTAAAAGATTTATTGAGTTATTTTTAATAGACATTCCAAGAAATAGGCTTAAGTTGTCTAGGAGAGTAGATTAATATCTTTATATATCAAATTAAATGATAACATTTAGTTTTATATTTGGTGAAAATTATTTTAATGCTGTATGTAGGAAACAACTTAGTATGTATTTTTAAAATTAAGAAAAAGCAATTTAATAAAAATTCTAAAATCTATAAAAAATAGAAAGAAACATTTTTTCATGCATTTTTATTTATCCAAAAAAATCCAGTAAATAAAAAATAAATATAAAAATAATTTAGGAATGAAAATATTTATAGGCTAAAACAAAAGTTTGATAAATTTTAGATGAGTTTTTTGAATTTTGAGAGGATTTAAGAATAGGACCAAGTATATATTATTGATTAAGTATTCTTCTATATTCGAATGAGGTCTTTGATTCGAGATGAATAGCAACTAATAGAAGTAAAAAACAGGTTTTCGTTTTTATTATAATTTATTATAAAAGTAATAAAATTATTTTTTAATTGAATTATTCATTTCAATGCAAAGTTAAAAATCGTGTGTCGAGATATTTCGAAGTAGTATCTCTAATTGATTAATTTTGATGTATCACTGATTTTTCTTTAGATATAGTTAAATTATTTGAAAATTTTACACATTTTGATAGAAAAGTGCATGCATAGAATACTTTGCACTCTTTACTTCCATGTAATGCTTTTAATCTGAATTTCTATGAAGGATAGAACCTGTATAGGATGTTGATATTCAACACCACCTATTTTAGATTTATAGAAATTTCGTGCTCTGTTCTGTTCTATGAAGTAGTTATAAGAAACAAAATAGATCAATTTTTACTGGATTTAGTATACTTTCATTTTATTTGAGTTACTTTAGCTGTTGCAATATGTTAACATATAGTAATTAAGTCATAAAATCAGCTATGGAGAATTTGCTATTTCCTATTATTATCCTGCTATTACTTTTCATAAGTAAGTGACCCAAATATAAGCATTTTCATTACTCTAATTTTTATTCTGCAGATACAAATGAATGAGGAATTTTTATAGGTATGAGGATAACAGGAAAAAAATTGAAATTGAACTTCTGATATTTGTAATAATAGTTGCAATAATGGACAGTGCCTATGCTGGGAGCCCTTGAAGATAGTTGGGGTTCCTCTTTAAAATTATGTGAACAAATCCTTGAATGAACGTAAAATTTTAATGAGGGTAATTTAACTCTATTTCAGTCTGTTGTGCTATCTATTTAGAATTGAATCTGATTCATATTCTATATACAAGATCGACAAACAATAGTATTATTGCTTTCCTTTCTTCTATGACCAAATCTGTATTCAATCACCCAAATATGGTACTTATTGCAGCATATCGCGTCTAACTGTTTTTCTTAATGATACAGTACACAATACAAGTACTCTATTGAACTGTATAGACCACTGCGGGACGGTTGAGCTGCAACAGTTGTTATTACTTTTCTCATGGATTGAGGCTTAAGTGTTGGTTTTGAATTAGAAGCTGGTTTTGATTTAACAGCTGATTTATTTCAGTGACCATATTTGGACTCTTTTCAGTGTCCATAATAAAAGGGCCATTATTCAGTGTCCATAAAAATTAAAAAATGTTCAGGAACCAGGATCAATTAAGATCCAGCATGTTATGAAATAGAAAATAACGTAAAAACGTTTCTTTCCACGAAATTGTATTTAGACAATTATTATTTTTAATTTAATCTTATCTAGAAATTGGTTTAGAAGTATCATATGCAATTAATGCTCAGAATTGTAGCAACAGTTTTAATAAGCAAAATAAACTCACATTACAAACCTGTATAATATTCAAATATACGTTTTAGTTTTTAAAGACAAATTCAAACCTATCAAAATTTCTTAGATGAACTTATTTTTTCTCTTTTAAATTATGTGTAAAAAATGCTTTTTTTCTTCAAAAATATTAAAATTTTCAGGTTTAAAAAAAAGCAGATTAAATCTTAAGAAATATTTGCTACTACTTGCAATTTTTTGCGCCGTAGGGAGTGCAGTGGACCCCAGTGTGTATGTATTACAAACCAATTCCGAATCCTGTTTGGGGATAGAGCGTTCGCCTTCTAATGAGGTAAACCGGGTTCGAATCCCAGCGATGACTGGTTGATACGAATTTCGCATCCGGCTTGCACCGACCACATTGTTGACGTGAAATATTCTCAGTGGTAGACGGATCATAGGTTAGAGTCCCCTTGCCGTTAGGCTAACCGCAGGAGGTTTTTCGTGATTTTCCTCTCCATGTAATACAAATGTGGGTTATTCAATCAAAAAACCCACCACGAAGGCAAATTTCTCCCAATACCTGATCCAGGAGTTCCTTCCCTAATCTTCTGGATTGGGTTCAAAATAACAAGGCAGTGAAATTGAACATCAGTTGTCGTAAGCCAAGAATTGGATCGCCTAATCAACGACAGTTATAAAAAATAACAAACATTCATTCTTGATTACGAGAAGTATGTAACGCTATATAATAAAAATATTATTTAACTACTTTTAAGCTTATTATGATTAGATAGAATATGTTAAATGCATAAGAAAATCTTGTTCAAAAACGAAAAATTCACTTTTTTCTGTATTGTAAGCTGTAACATAAACTCTTAAAAGGTAATGGTTTTTTTTATTAACTGAAACTTAATTTATTTATTAGCTGAAGAATTTTGCTCTTAAAGTGTCTAACTTAGAACTAACTAGTGACTGAATCTACAGAGCTTTAATCATACAATAAAATTCAAACGTAAGAAAAAAAGTGAGAAACTTACTTGCAACGCAAGAATCCATAACATCATGGATTCATGATCTTCCGCAACAAGAGCATGTTCTCTTCCATTGGAACTGAAAAAACAACTATTTTGTACACTTCAATCTATGCTAATTGAACATTCTAATTAAAATCTTATGATGCAACATTTTTGAAAATGCGATGCTCCACTTTAAATATAAATCTTAATAAAATTCACCAAAATTGCACCTCTTTTAAACATTTAATTCAAAACATATGCCATAACAGTAAGTCATGCTTAATTATAAGATAGAATTATTTTGATAAATGATAATTTTATTTGTAAAAAGAAGATTGAAAATTTTACTTACTGCACTACGAATTGATTATCCTCCTCTAGTGCTAGAGAAATAGCGGAACCTCGAATCTCAATAGCTCCTAGTGGATCCTTGGAACGCGCATCAATCTCACTTTTGTAGTACAATAAACGACACCTTCCTTCATCTAAGACAAACCACAGCCTCTTACGTCCTTTCAATCGACTTAAGGCTGTAAAAAACATGTTTTAATTATTTTACATGCTAAATTATTTATGAGAAACATTACATTGTTTATGAGAAACATTTTAAGACCAAAAAGGAATAATTCAAAGCATTTAAGGTAAACTTTTGAAGAAAGATACACTCTCAGAAAAATCAGTTTAATATTAAAACATAATATCGGTACTTAGTACCGTAATATTTCAGAATGTATGTTAACCTTAATAAGGTGTTAAAATAAATCAGATCCGTCCACGTTTCACGGAAAAATTGCAATAAGAATTCATGTAACAGTTATTTTACCATATTCAACCAAAGCAGTCAAATAACCATAAAAAGGTGGTATTCAAGCTGTTAACTGGGAGAAAAGTCACTTATCGATTGTTTTCACCTAATACGGTTAAACAACCATAATTTTATCTTCACCAACTGGGCTCACAGTCAGTGAGAATCAAACTAAGAAAATTGATAAGGATTCATATTTAAATTTTTCATCATCAGATACCTTATGCAACAGTGGATGCTTAATAATTATCTAGTAATAAATGTATGGTGAATACCTAACGAAGCCTCTTACTTCCTTACAGTTAAGTATATATTTCAGCCGAAAGGTCTGATTTGTCATTCATGCAGCTAAGTACATACTTTAGCATAAAGTTATAGTTTGTCAAATATTTCAATCTCATTACAGGCTGAATATGGGTTCGAATCCCAAATTTGACGCCACAATATTTCCTCCATTCCTTCAACACCGGAGGAGTTACAAGTGTTCTACTTGATCCTGGACTATTGGGATGATAAGCACGCATCCACGCATAGATGGCGAAACCACAGAGCTGCTTAACACAGAAAAATCTAGTATTTTTTATCGCTCACGATAGATGACACCTCTGGAAAAACGAATAGACAGGGTAAGTGATGACACAGATCATGACGTCGATCGTCATTCCCTCCCTCTCAGCATTCCAAACGTTGTTATGAACGGAATCCCTAACAGGCAGTTTCCCATTAGACGTAAAGTGATTTATGTTTCTCCTCAAATTTTCATAACTGAATAGTTCATTCAACTATAAAAAGTAGCTGTTTTGGATAGAAAATAATCGATTTGAGGCATAAACATAATTGATTTGTAGTTTAAAGAGAGTTAAATTGAAAAAAAAATAAATAAAGGATTGGTTATTAGTTTTGGTTTTGAATGATTGCAACGACAAGTAAATTTTTCAAAAAATAAATTATTCTATAAGCCTGCTTTGTACTTAATTTAGTTATTTTGTTTCTTATACATACGAAAATAATTGCTAATATTTCTTATTTGTTAGTTTTTGCTTTGTGTAATGGAAGCCCCGAATAACCTTAGGTTTCTAAAAATGTAATTTTCTACATGATTTCTTTTCCTTCTAAATTTTAATCTTAATTTATGTTCTTGAATTAAAATATTCTTGTCCTTATTTTTTAATAAAAAACATTTATGTTAATTTATCATAAATTTATTTCTTTAAAAATTCAAATAATATTTAATAGTAAACAACATTTATTTTATAAAGGTAAAGAAAGACAGATTAGAATAGAAGGTATTAATAATCAGTCGAGAGGCACTAGGTATAAAAAAGGTCAAAACCAAACATAACAGACTTAGAGACTTATAATGCAAAGCAAATTTGAGGAAATCTTAGTAAGATTTTAAGTTTCACTGCATTTTCAATCAAATGGAGGAATAGTATTGCGTACGTTAGCTTAAAAAAGATTAATTTGCCGGATGATATGATTCAATGTTTTATGATTCAATGTTTTATGATTAGATACAAAATTAAACGATATGAAGATTCAACATGGTCAAGAAATTAAAACAGCGTATCACATATTCTTTCGGAGTATCAAACATAAAATATCAAACTCTTAAAGGAAATTTTAAGCATATTTATATTTAATAAAATTCACTGTTCTGAACTAATTGTGAAATTAGAGATAATAAAGAAATTAAACATTAAGTGCGTTTTTTGCTTTTGTTTTACTGTATTTAAGTGCTTAAGGAATTATGAAAAATTAAAAGTTTGATATTTTGAGAAACAAAATATATGATTAAAAAGAAAAGGGCAATTAAATTTTATACAATCTTATATTATTAAATCTTATATGCTTAATACTCTTCCCTTTATTTCGATAAAACTTAAACAGCAACTCAATTTTTTTTTTGTTTTAAGAATTACTGATAGTTCTGCATCTTCCTTTTATTCTCAAAATTAATTTATAGTACACGTACACCAAAAACTCAGCTTCATTGTATTTCAAAGCTTAATTTTTTTGTCAACAATTTAGAGAACACGATATAACCGTGAATAAAGTGAAGAAGAATATATACTGAGTATTCTAAAGTGAGATTTGGTTGTTTGATTGTTCCATCGGAAAAAAAAAATCCTTTTAAAGTTCTGCTGTTACAAATAAAAAAATAGAGCTATTTCCTGAACAATAGGATTTCGTTTTCCTTTTCCTGTCAGAGTTTACGTCAAAAGTGTTGAAAAGCTGTATTACTCAAAAGAAAAAAAAATCTTTGCTGTTACAGAATTTTCCAGAAATTCTAAAATAAAAATACAACTCGTCTCATCTAGTCATTAACCAACTTCACAATCTGTATTTCTCGTCAAATTTTTATTTTATGATATTGTTGTAAAAGAATTATTCAAATATATAGATACAAATTCAGAGATCAATATGTAGATTCTAATTATAATATATAGATAATCAAATCTATAGATACTAATTATAATATATAGATACTCAAATATATAGATACAAATTATTATCTTATTTCTATTTCTATGACTGACCCATCTTATTTCTTTAACTGAAAATAAATTCTGATCATGCTAATCCAATCAAACTTCATTTGATTTCAATATTTTTATGATTATAATTACTCATTTATGCTTTAAAATTAGAAAGTTTGCTGGAATAAATATTTATCTTCCCTTCTTCAAAAAAATATTTGAAACTCTCCAACAATGTTTTCAATTTAAAAAATATTTTCATACTCCCCCATAATTCCGCATAAAATATTTTTAACAACGTATATTTTATAAATGTCATAAACAAATTAAAAATAGAACAATGGGATCTAATAAATAAAAACAAATTTAAACAATTGTTTTACAAATGACATATGTTTTAAACTAAGTTTCGCAAAAAAGTGCTAAATTTATTAAATTAAACCTTTAGAGAAATAAATATACGAAACAAATCCTACGCATAATGGAAAAATGAAAACTTGTTCAAAGCAATCTCGATTCCTTGGTGAAAACTCTTAACTCATATAAATAATAAACAAAAGACTAGCAAAGTTCATAATGTGAAGTGGTATTAATCGAATCATTAGAGACAGCAGAAGTAAACAATAATAAGGTCTAAAAGCAGTTACAAAAACAAAAGATGTGACACCGTTAAATTTCTCGCTTAGGAAAATCTATTTTTCTATTTTATCTAGTCTTTTGAAAAATCTTGCTAACATAATTAAAAAGTAACTTCATTATGTATTGAGTCTTCAATAAAATACACAAGAGTTTAGTAGGTCTAGAGGAAAAATATCAATTTAATGGATCTTAACCTGCTTTTTTAAGTATAAAATACATTTGATTTTATTCTCAGCTGGCTGTTTTTCAAATTAATTTATGTATATTTCAGAATAAGTATTGAAAACATGATTTTAATTAAGTACGTGCTTTTAAAATAATTAATTTTAATATTTGTTGGGTTGCAGTGATTAATGGGTTTAAAAGGAAATATAGTGGCTTAGAGACATCAAATATTTGGTTCTAGTATCTTTATGGTAACCTTGTTTATTTCGATGTTTATTGCAAAACTGCTAAAATTAATAAGATCTTTGTTGCTAAAATTAATATGATCGAGTAACAGGGAAACGTTTTTAAATTTCTTAGCGCAAAATTGTTACTAAATTGAAGTGTAAAATTTTGATATGTCCTTGTTGTACAGAGCGCAAAGTAAAAAACGGACCACCCTTAATAACTTTTGATCTAATGATCGGATCTTCATGTTCTAAGCACTCAATCTTAATGGTTCGAAGGGGTGATATAAATATGCTAATCAATTAGTGCAGACAATATTTTAAGTTTCGAAATCAGACACAAAACGTTTTTTCTCTGAATAAACATACCTTTTTTTCGACAGATTCGGATTTTTGACCCCCAAAATATAGGGAGTAGCCCCAATCTGGGAAATATGGTCCCCATAGTTTGGTCAGGAGAGTGGTCCAAAATTTGGGACCCCTAGTGTTAATTTTACTTTTTGCGTATGCACGAAAAAACCCCATTTATTCTAGTTAAAAAAAAGCAAAATAAACGGAATTTAAACAATTCATATGGTGCCTGTTTCCATTCCTATGGTAACGGTTAACCTGAAATTCTGGTTTTCAAAATTATAGTTTTTATTACAGCACAATTAGTAAAAACACAAAACTGAAAAGTAAATTTAACCAAATAAATGGTTTTTATGCCATGCTCTAAGGCAGCAGTTCGCAATTTTTTCCGCTTACAGAACCCTAAAGAATCGAGCTTCCACTGCCGGAACCCCGGTATAATAAAGAAAAGTTCATTAGCAGTTGTGAATATACTAACCAAAAACAATAAAAATACTAATTAATTTGAAACTTTTTATGTGAAAAATAAAATATTTAATTTTATGAATTTGTTCCTGGTGTTTACACATACAAAAAAGGAATCAACTAAGCTAAATTATGGTTTAAAAAAATTTTATAAGCGTTCAATAGTTATCAGAGAAAGGTAATTCTTTATCTCTGACTTAAGTTACTTTATTTTGAATTGAAAAACTCGATGAGAAATACTTAATGAATTTTTTACAGATGCACTTTCTTTTCTTAATTTAATCGATATGATAGTAATATTTCTTTAAAAACTTTTTGCTTGGTTTTCTTTAGCATTTTACATAAATAAGTTCATTTAAACAAGAGAAATATTAATTAACTCATAGATTATTGATTGGATATAAATATAATTATTAGTTAAAAAAAATCCAAAATCTTGGAACTTTTGAAACCCTCAGCTGAATGCCGCTGCTTACAGACACCTCTGCTTTAAGGTATCTACATTTACGAAATTTTAACACGTTTTATGAAAAAAATTATTTTATAGTTAACTTTATCAAAATCATTACCAAAGCACTTTGGTAATGTTTTTTGGGGTTCTCATTGAGCGAGAATTACGGTAAATTTTACCATATTCAGTTAGTTTTGAACATACTTTTTTCTCGGTTCAATTCCTCAGCAAAAATATCAATTTCATGATAATTAAGAACACCAGACATGCAGCACATATGTATGAGGTTAGATTTATCGAAACGTCAGAGACATCCACTGCAAATAAAAAGATCTAAACTCTCCGTAAATATTACGTTAAACATTAAGTTACCTCTCTCCTATTTTTCTGGTTTACAGGAACTGCATTATAAATTCTTGAGTTTATAAGGAAATATTTAGTAGTTTGCAACTGAATCAAGTGGCAATATTGGTACAAATATTAGAGTCTTTATTCTTAAACATTGAAAAATTTGAAGAATAGGAAGATTAAAGGAATGCCCTATGGATAACAAATTCAACTTCTTTCACTATGCATGCACTATGAAGAGCCAATTTACAACAATGAAACTCATAAAACTATCATATCTGTTCAAAATATACACAGAGGAAAAAAATGAATGGTCAAAAGTACCAGAATATGGTAAAAGTTTTTTTCCATATACAAATAAAAAAGTTTATATAAAAATATATTAGAATATTGATAGAACTTTTTCAGAGATAAAATTAAAATTGTATTTTCATTTTAAGCAAATTCAGTTATTGTTGTAATAGATATGAGAATAAAAACATCTGAAGCATTTCTTTGCATAAAAAAATTAAACTAGGCCAAATCGTGAGAAATCTCAATGCCTCGACAAACATTTCCATATCTTAAGAACAAAGAACACCAGGCTTTTATTATATATATATAATATGAGCTCATATTTATCGAATCACAAGATGAATTAATTTGTAAAAAATAATAAGATCTTAAAGCAGTTGCAACACTAATGAACAAGAACAGCCAGAGGCTCTGTAATATTTCAATAAATTCTCGGAATATTAATAGGATTACATTCGAAATCATTTTATCTTAAAGTGAATAATTTAAATTATTGAACCGAAAATTGGTGCAAATATTCGACTTTCTGATTGATTTTATTTTAAGTTTCAAAATTTGTGTTGAAAAGCTGTAATACTATATCAATTTTATCTATTAGTACAACATTAATTTAATAATATTTCATTGTAAAATACTTTTTTAGTTTTATCTTTGAAAAATCTTTTATTTGTCCAATGTTTTTAGTTAAACTTAATTATATTATTTATATATTTTTAACAGATAATCTGTAAGTAATTGTTTTACGAGATTTACTGTAGTAACTATGTCTTATTTTTGTATTTTATTTTATTTTATAACCGGCGCTGAATAGCCAACCCAATTCTGAGTTTACGGCTATCAATGTTCAACACCGTAGCCTTTTAACTCTGAACTCAACTCAGAACACAAGGGAACTCCTGGACCAAGTATTTTAATAAACTAGCTTTCGTGGAAGACTTTTTGATAGAACTTACCCACATTTACGTTACACGAAGTGGAAAAGCCCGAAAAGCTCCCATGGTAAAATCTGCGCCAAAGAGATTCCAACCCATGATCCGTCTACCACTGAAGATATTTTACGTCTGCACTGTGGTCTGTGCGAGCTGGGAAAAGAATTCGTATCAACCAGTTACCTCAGAGATTTCAATCTGGTACTCATTGGGACGCGAACGCTCCTTCATCCTGAGCCACCGAGGCTGTATAGTAATCTATTTAGATAATTATAGGATTAAAGAATGTCGCATATATCAAACAAAACTAACTTATTTCACTATACAAAAATACAGAACCATGGCGGCTCGGAGGGAAAAGTATTTGCTTTCGAAAGAGGTGACCCAGGTTCGAATCCCAGAGGTGACTGGTTGATACGAATTCTGCGCACGACTCACGCCGACCACACTCAAAATACCCTCAATGGTAAATGGATAATGGGTTGGAGTTTCCTTGCTTTCAGGGTAACCGAGGAAGGTTTTCATGATTTTCCTCTCCACCTAACTCAAATGTGGGCTAGTTCCATCAAGAATTCCTTTATGAATACTTGTTCGTCCCAATGCTTGATCCAGGAGTTTCCATGTACTCTGGGTTGGGTTCAAAATTACAAGGCTACTGAGTTGAACATTGCCGGTCGTAAACTCAGAATTAGATCGGCTGTTCAATATAGGTAATAAAATAACCATAAAATACAAAAATGCACCATAGTTACAAATAAAATTGTTATTTACATGTTATATGTTAGAAATATATAGATAAAATAAAGTTCAACAATGGGCTATTAAAGGAATTTTCAAAGATAAAATTAATATACTATTTTC
This sequence comes from Parasteatoda tepidariorum, assembly GCF_043381705.1. NCBI lineage: Eukaryota > Metazoa > Arthropoda > Arachnida > Araneae > Theridiidae > Parasteatoda > Parasteatoda tepidariorum. The sequence continues at coordinate 68,180,844 of NC_092214.1, forward strand.
ATTTCTAGAATAAGCTGCAAAGCTAAACAAATGCAATAAATGTAGTAAAAGATATAAGAACACAAACAGCTGAAACATTTCTTTGCACAAGAAGAAAAAAAAATTAGACCAAGTTCTGAGTAATCTGAAATCCCTCTACAAAAATTTCTATTTCATAAGAATGACGAAGAGCAGACTTGCAGAATATTTGAAATGAGGTCATATTTATCGAATCATCAGAGACATCAACGGCAAACAATAATAAGATCTAAAAGCAGTTACATCGCTAATCAACAGCTGCGAGGCTCTTAAATATTTCATTAAGCTCCGCGGAAAATCCTCTTTCTTTCTCTAGGTTCGCGGAATTCTATCTGGATTACAAAGAAATGGACTTCATGGCTTAGGAATTGATTCTATTATGAAACACATGATCCCTTTGTTGATCTTGCAAAAGACAAAAAAAGAAAAGAAAAAAGAGCTGCAAAATTAATGGAATTTTGACCTGTTGTTTTCGTCGAAAAGACAACTTCTTTTTAGAAATTTGTTTGCAAACAGTGGTAGCATTTGAGTAAAGGCTTTAATGTATTAATATTATATATTTTTTAGAATAATTTGAACCTTTATGAAGAGTTCTGAGTTATTTAAAATAAGAAATAGTTTTGAAAATTCTCTAGTAAAGGAAACCTTTAATTAAATTTTTAATCGATAACACTGGGGGAGGGAGGAATTTTTCGATGCATTTATATAATTACTTGATCTTTCTTAAGTTGGGGGTGGTGATTTTAAATATAAAATTAGTTTTGCTATTAAATTTACAACTGTTTTTTAAAATGACATTTTTAATCTATATTTTGTCCAAATGTACAAGTTTATAAATATTATACATAACAAGGGGTCGCGTGAACGTTACGAAAAGCTTCTAGGGCAGTTAGAGCACATTATCAGAATTAAACATGCTTAGGAGCCGATGCCGGAAATGTCGTCATAAGCGGCAAGAGGCGCTTTCCTATGAACTGTCCAGAAGCACACGAAGAAACAGCTTGTAATAAGGAAGCTCTCCTCGGTGTAGGATTTTTCCGGACTTGGGTTTGTAGGCAATTTTAATTCTGATGATGCGTCCTAACAGTTCCTTTATGAACAGTGCTTCAAATTGAAAATGAATTCTGTAAATGGTTCCTCATTGCAGGGTTATAAGAAAACAAAAAAATATTCGAAAATTCTTTTTGAAAACAAACTGTAAGAATTTTGTTTAATTTGATGCAAAGTTGTTGTTTACGGTTCCTTTAGATTTTTTTTTGCAATTTTCCTTCTCTGATAATTCGGTGATGTGAAATTATACTACAGAATTCATTTTCAATTTAAAGAACTGTTCATTAAAAAGGAGCTAGTAACTTAAATTTAAATCCTTAGGAAATTTTCGAACATGTCAAGTATTAATAGATCGTATCTAAAAATTAAAGTCAACATTTAGGTACTAAGTCGTACTGAAGTTTTTTTTTCTAGTAAATTTGAAGCTTAATTTTCTCATTGCAATTAATTGTTAAGCTTGATATTTCTAGTTTTTTTTTCTAATAGTAGAAATCCACATTTAAACATGCATAGTTCCTTGCATAGTATAATATTTTTAACTGTATTATTTAACTTATTAATTTATTAATAATTATTTTATTTATTAATTATTTATCAATAATTTTAACTCATGTGTGTAGTTAAAAATAAGATTTTTGAAATATATCTTCAAAATATATTCCTATTTTCATAATAACGTACACTAATTTCTCTTGTTTTAAATTAGTCCCAACGTAATCTAACAGTTTCTAGTAATATAGCTTTAACTATCTTAAGGGTCATTTTTCCTAAGCCTGCACTTTTTAGTCCTTTTAAAATTATTGAATACATCCATTAAAAAACAGAAAGTCTAAGTCGAATTTTTGCAATTAATTGCTCTGAATAGTTAAATCACAAAATAAATTGTTTTCAATAATAAGAAAGATTTTTAAATAATTTATTTCCTTTCAAAATTTCATTCCCTTGTACGTCCCTGCCTCTTCTTACGAACAAAAAGAAAATTTTGGCAACCTCAAAATTAAGTTTTTTCTTATATCTTTATTACAATTGCTAATACAAGTGCTAGGCTTAGCTAAACATCTTGAAAATCATGACGAAATACAATTTAAAATTTTTTTCTTATGTTTGAAAACTTTGTCCTCGGTATTTATGTCATTCCCCTACTATTAAGAAAATTATGCAATTGTTATATCTTCATATATTTTAGTGAGTATTTTGGACACCTGTCCTTACCCAGTCTTTTATGTAATTATTGACTTTTTCATTAAAACTTAAATAACCATTTAGTAATCTTGGAAATGCAGTTTTAATTTATATTTAAAAAATAATGCAGCTGTGTGCTCTGTAATGTCATTGTGCTAAGTAAAATAATTTAGATTTTTGTCATTCCCTTCTCGTTATTCTGTCAGTATTGAGGACAAGGGAAATAACAACAAAGACAGCAGAATAACAGAAATTATGAAATATTAGTTAATTACTTTGCTGTCATTTCCTTTCCTTCAATGCTGACAGGGGAATGACAGAAATTGTAAAATATTAGCTAATAATTATTTATATTTAGAATGTATTATACTTTTAATTAGGAATAAAATAATTTAGATTAAGAATAAAGTATTAAAAAGAATAACCATTTCTTCAGTTCTCAAAAAATAACTATTTACTTAGAGGATTTTTCCTTTTAGAACTTTTTGTTTTCCAGAATGAATATTACATTATATTTATTAGAAAAAGTAACATTATTAACACAACTTCGTAGCATTTTTGCGAAATATGCATTGAATAAATGTACTGTTTACTTATATATTGTCTAAAATATAAAATTAATTTTAAAAAATTGATTAGTTAAAAAAATAGATTAGAAAAGTTTGCTTGAATTCATTTCTTTGCCTACATGTTATTTCCCTGTCTTCTTTTATCAATCCCCTGTCTTCTTAAAATTTAAAATATATAATTTTACCTATTATAGGGATGAAACAATTTTGCTGGTAGTATATAATTGCTCTTTGTGGCAATACCAACAAAAAGCAATCGTAAAACAAGGGATTTTTTTAAAATAATTTTTTAGGAAAAAATATTGCCAAAATCACACGTTATGAGATAATGATCCTCATAATATAGCTTCGATATTTATGAATGTTGATCTAACTAGTTTTTTTTTTGACATTAGGGAACGGGCGACTATAACTAAGAGAAAATTTCAAATGTTTTCTTGGAAAAAAGGTTCAAGTAGTTTTCTAGCAGTATAGCTTTAAAAACTATTCCAGCGGCATAGCTTTAAGTAGATTATAACATATCATTTGGGCAATGTAACAATAAACAATTTCCTTGCAGAATAGGTTTTTTATTTTGTCGTTAAAACCAAGTTGCACTCACTGTATGCTGAAATCTCATACTGACGAATTTTCATATAAATATGGTAGGAGTTTTATCAAGTTACTTGTGCAATCGCTAACTCCCGCATATTTCGATATTTGGTTGAGTTTATGTGTTTTAGATAAAGGTTTGCTGTAACATCCACACCAAGAATTGACTGAGATAATTTTTAAGAGGAAAATAATTCTTGTGAATCCTTAATAATTTCATCTGTTAAGTGATTCTTAAATTTGTAATTTTTTTTACCAACGGATTTAGTTATCAGTTTTCAAGATATTTACAGAGAAAAAAATTCTAGTAAAATTAAAGTATTGCGTTGTAAGGATATTTCTGGTAAAACAAAAAAATTCATACTTCTGCCAATAAGGCTGAAATATAAGATACTTAAAAAAAATTTTCGGAAATTTTTCCGTTCATAGAGTAACGGTTTACCGGAATGAAATTCTGGTTATAGTTCTTATTACCACACATTTAGAAAAAAATGCAAAACTGAAAATTAAATCTAACCGAGTAATTGGCTTTGATGCCGATCTCTAAAGTATCATGATAAAGTTACCAATTTTACCATTTTCAATGAGTTTTATAATATGTTATAAAACCATATTTTATCATTAATTTTACCAGAATCATTTCCAAAGCGCGTTTGTAAAATTTACCGAGCTTTTTGTTGCTCCCATAGAGCCAGAAACAAGGTAAATTTTCTATATTCTGGTAGTTTTGACCATACCATTTTTCTCAAAGTGACGTCGTAATATATACTGAAAAATTTGCTCCATAGTTATGTTAGAAAGTGTGGTACTATGTCTGGTAATATCGTCATCTTTAATAAGCAATATTAGAATCTACATATCGAATATCTCTAAAATATAAATAAAATGAAAAGCTTATCTGTAAATATATTACCAGAAATTAATTTATTATCGCTTATGTTCAGATTTCATTTAAGATATGATTAACATTACTTTTTAAATTTATCGTTTAATGTTGATAACGTCTTAAAGTAAAGTTACAGAAATTTCTACATTTTAGTGCACTTAATATTGAAAATTTTTTTTTTCTTCTCTCTAAAAAGTGCGAGAATTCACAAAAAAGCTATTATTCCTCAAAAATTTCAACTGTTTTACCTTTTAGTTCTATTTAAATCTTAAAAATAAAAATATGAAATTAAAATAAAGTAAATTCCTTACAAATAAAGTAATATTTCTTTTTCACTTTGTTATCTTTTTATCATTTTTTTTCTGTTTGACAAAAGAAAGCAGATGTAAAGGTTTCCATTTTTTATCTCCTTGGTCATGAATTTGCTTAGCCTTGAAATAAAAATGTGTTAAAAGTTCTGCCATGATTAAATCACAGTGAAATTGCATTACGGTATGCATGCTAAAAATTGTGAAATTTTTGGTGGGAAGTTCTTAATTTACTTAGCAACTTCTTATTGAAAGTAATTTCCTCAAGCGTAATTATTTCTGAAACATTTATAGAGTCATAAATATTAAAAATGTAAAAAAATGTTAATATAAAGAAGAAAAAAGTTGTTAATTTAAAAGATGAATTAGCCTATTTAGCGAGAAAAGAATGTTATCATAATTTAATTTTAATACACAGGCGAACTTAAATTCTAGTTACATTATTTCAATAGGTTGTATTATTCATTTATATTTTCGTAAAATTTGCATTAAAATATTCTTTAATGTATAAATTATTCAAACACAATAGTATGCAGTTTGTACAAAATAGACATTAGTTAATTTTTTTAAGAAATATGTATACTGCGTTTTGTTATATTTTACGAATATTTTATATTTTATAACCATTGTTGAACAACCGGCCCAATTCTTAGTTTACGACTATCAATGCTCAACTCCGTAGCCCTGTAATTTTGGACACAACCCAGAAGTCAAGAGAACTCATGGCTCAAGCATCAAGACAAATTAATCTTCGTGGAGAACTTTTGGATGGAACTAACCCGAATTTGCGTTATATGTTGTGAAACACCACGAATCCGACGGTATGGGGATTCTCACTCATCATATGTCTACCACTGAGGATATTTTAAGTCAGCACTGCTGTCGGCGTAAGACGGGAGCGGAATTCATTCCAACATGCCACCACTGGGATTCGAATCTCAGTCATCTGCCTAGGAGGCCAGTGCTCTATCCCCTGAGCCACCACGACTCAATATTTTAAGATTAGTAGACAGCAGCTTTAAAAGTTTCTATATTATGCAAAAATTTTAGGCTGCTTACAAAATCTTATGGCATAAAAACCGTCAATTAAAACTGCAAACTCTTATTCCACGTATCTGTAAATCAATACAAAATACGTCGTGTCATTTTTTTACATAGAACTTGATTAACAGTTTAAGGAAAATATAATAATAATAATAGTAATTATATAACTAGTAATAATAATGGTAATAATATAAATAGTAATAAAAATAGTAATAATTATAGCAGTAATTGTAAAAATAATAATAATGATAACTGTATTTTTAGATGAGCTAAAATTTTTAAAAAATAATTGATTCATTTTTTCTTCAAAAAACTAATCCTTTAAATTGGAATTTACTCCGAAATTACAATTTTTTTCTGTTTAAATATAGATTGCTTAAAAAGAGATCAGTCAAATTTAATTAATTTTTAGTAACCTAAAGTTATTTAATTTTTTTAAAAAGTTATGAACTTATCATCGCGAATGTAATGTTACGTTCGTTAAACCAAGTTTTTATTCTTTAAAAATTTAAAAGTTTCTAAAATTAGAGTAAGTATAAATGACACCAAGAATTATTTTTGCAAAAATGATTAGATCTGGCTGATTCTTTTAAGTTAAGTTAAACAATTTTAGAGTCTGCAAATATGACATTCATAATCACTCATAAGCTTTTTTAAGCTGTTAGCTTTTCAAAATGTTAAAGCTGTATTGCATTAAGATATTTAGAAGAGCTCGCTTCTTAAAGTAAAATGCATCATGGAAGGTTCATATAGTTTAAACACAAATTTAAAGTGTGAAAAAAATATCTACATTTCTTTTAATATAATGTAGCATATACTATAGGGAATTTTGCATATCTTTGATTTATATTTCCAAATAAGAACCAAAGTTATTTTTATTTATGAAAAACAAACAAACACAGGGCTGTTTTTCTTACGTCTGGAGTATTAATACTAGAAGCTCAGTTGGTTTTTTTTTGTTCATTTTCTGCATTTTCTTGTTTAATTTTTGAAGACAAACATGAGATTCGAAGCATTTATTTCTTTGACTTTTTCTAAATTGTTTCTTAGTATACTATGTTAAAATTTCATGCGTTTATGTTGATTATTAAAATAAATAATCATAGAAATACTTAAAACAGTCAAAAGGTGCCATTTCGAACTCCCGTGAGAAAGACGTTCATTTTGGAAGTTTCATGCCTGTTTTTGAGTTCGCAAGACTACAGACCTTGTAAAGATGATTTTCAGAACTGAAATTGAGGTCCACTCTGTTAAAAAAAAGTCACACAATAGTTTCCGTTAAATTATATCGTGTTTTAGATTTAGTGTTCGAAGTAGCTCAGTTGAGTTCTTATTGAATTAACATATTTGATATTGAGTTTGAAAGAAACTATGTAAACCCTTCCTTATTATAAATACTTATTTTTGTTATAATCTTGGACAAGAAAGAAATGCTAGTGAATAGTTATTGCCATGTAAGCCAAAATACAAATTTATAGCATGACGGACAAGCCACATATATCGATGGACAAGCCAAGTTTTTTTTTTTTTCAAATAAGATAAAATTAAAAAAGAAATATATATTTTTGAATGGTTATCTTTATTTGTGAGAGTTTAAAAATGGCCAGCTGAATTATAACTCTGGGAAAATATATTGCTCGAAAAATGGAAACCTAAATTCCATACCTAAATTCTGAGCGCAGCAGCGGGACTACAGATAACTCACTTTAACTCACTAAACCTTGCGGCACACATAATTACGCTTGTGAAGTGCGCGAATTTTTACATCATTTTAAAGGATGTCATTAATCATTTTAAAGGATGCTTTAAAGGATGGCAAAATACAAAATTTGAGCGAAATCGGTTGAAAAGTTTTTGGGAAATCAAATTTCGAAAAAGTTTATATAAGTCGAATCGAATTTTGAATTTCGAATTCGACACGAATTTCGAAAAATCGAATTTCGGACATCGAATTTCGAAAAGTCTATACAAATTCAATTCCTCAGTAACTATTCAGCCGATTTTGCTAATGTTAGAACTTCCACATTTTAAAACATGTATTTTAAGGCTCATTGCTTATATTAGTATCTTTTGTTTATTTTCGTATAACTTGTGCTTGCATTGACCTAAAAAGGCGGCTTTAGATAAGTCCAAAATTTGGCTGTTCTAGTGCTAAATATTAAAAAAAAACTATTACATACGAAACAAAAAATCAGAATATTTGAAAAATTAAATACAAGTATCCTAATTTTTGTAAGTGTATTTTTAGCCTGTTGTAACTAGAGTTTGGTAATATGATTAAATTATTTACCTAAGGACTATGTCTGTGTGTAATCGCAACCTAATATTTTAGATGTTCTGCGAAAGATTGATGAGAGGAAAATAACTAGAACCGAACATATGTAGGAAAAAAAAGAATTAATGTATTTAAACAGAGAAAGAACTAGAACGACAGGTTGTATCAACAAGCTGTCACTGAAAACAGTTACGAAACTTTAGCATCCGTTGACAAATAAAAATCTTTTCTATGATGCAATTAAAACAAGCATGCTGAATAATATGTTTCAAAATTAATTTTCTCTCTTCATTTCGTGATTTATTTTATAAAATATACTTAGACTTAATTTTAATACACTTAGATTAATGCACTTAAATTTGGCAAAAATTTAAATTTTAACAACTATGAACATATTTAAAAAATTGCAAGTGATTTGATTCAAATTACTTGCTACGTAAAGCAATCTTGATAAAATACTGTTGAATGCTTGGAAGCTGATGAACTGTAACGTTGAACCATTTGCTACTAACTTAATAAAGAGCTAAACTTAACAATATTTTCATACGTCCTAAACGTTTTAATACAATAATATAATTCAATTTAAACGAAAGCATAGTTCAATTTATCCCCCTATTAAAACTACAAAACATTTGCGTCTTATCATGGTTTAAGATTCCGATAATATTGTTTATAGTTGTATCAATTTTCTGAGAATACACAGTTTATAATAATGAAATTTGTTAAATCATAATATTGCTTAAATTTGAGGGACTCATAATAAGTTGCAAAAGTTTAATCACGCTATTGTGTAAATGGGGTGTTTTGAAACTTCATAAGACAAAAATTACAATTAAACATGGGAGGAAACGTGGTTAAATTTAGTACCTTATTATGTTTGCAGCAAATTTGCATGATAATAAAGTACAAGGTACCAACAATGATGGTTTAACGCTGTACCACACTAATAGAAATTTCTTTAAAGCAATGATTATAGTAAAAATTTATTTAATTGTTATTTTACCACATTAAAAATAGTCAAATAACCATAAATAAGATGGTAATCAAACTGTTAGCTATGAGATAAATCGTTTAGTAACTGCTTTCATCTAATACTGTAATACTGTTAAACAATCAAAATTTTATCGCACTGACTAATCCCACCTAATGAAGCCTTTTAGTTTCCTGCTACTGTGTGCATATTATTGCCGACCGGGCAAATCTGTCAGTCTCACGACCGGAAGAACTAGGGTTCGAGTCCCAGAGTTAGCAACTCTGGGACTCGAACCCTAGTAGTAACTGCTTTTATCTAATACTGTAATACTGTTAAACAATTAAAATTTTATCGCACTGACTAATCCCACCTAATGAAGCCTTTTAGTTTCCTGCTACTGTGTGCATATTATTGCCGACCGGGCAAATCTGTCAGTCTCACGACCGGAAGAACTAGGGTTCGAGTCCAAGAGTTAACACCACAATATTTCCTCCATTCCCTTCAACGCATGAAAAGTTCCCAGTGTCCTGTTATTCAAACTTTGCGTCCTGTGCTCTCTAATACCCATTACCTAATTAAAAAAAATCTAACTCCTATGTTCAGTTAAATTACTTCTTTTATGGTTTTGAAACCATGCCAGTTATAAATGGTTAAAAAAAAACCTACAGTTTTGCAGTCCTGATCTTATAACCATATTAGTTGTAAATGATTTCAAAACCGTAAAGGTAAAAAATTTTCTTTACTGTTTTAGAATGAAAATTCCAACCGTGCAGTCTTTCTGATAGTGAGAGAAAAAATATTTAAAAGTGAATTAAAATGATGCATTTATTATCAAAGAGAATAAAAGGAAATATATTAAGTAAAGAGCTGACAGCAGTAATTCATGTATAAAAAATTGTACTTGTCTTTTGACTCTATTACCTCGTTTTTAAGCAAAAGAAGGACTTAAAATGAGACATCGGGTGAAAAAGAAAAAAATTCTTGTTAAAACAAACGCTAGGGTAAAAAATTTAAAGAGAATCATATTAGACATAATTTTCCAAAGAACTAGAAATTCGATAAGCAGAGTATTAACAATGTATCATGTTTATAAATAAATTGATCGTAATACTTGTCTTCAGTGAAAAACTTGAAATAACATTCAAACCAAGGAGAAACTAAAAAAAATATACTTAAACAAAGAACTAAATAGTCGTGTTGGGAAAAAAAAACATGTTTACACATAAATTGTATTAGACTTGATCCAATACTTTGTCCTGAGGGAAAAGAGAAATTTTGACAAAGAAAAACGAAATCTTAGAAAAGAGACGTGAGGGAAAAGAGAATCTTAAAACTAAAAAAATAGTGCAAGAGATCTTTCAAAAGAATTATATTTAAAAATAGCGAATATTATCTCACTATAATAACTCGCTATTATTGTCTTGGTATTTAAAAGGAAAAAAATAATCCAGGTAACGGGTCTTAACAACTGCTGATGTAAATATTTCTGAAAAAGCAACAAAATAAATATGAGCGAAATGAACCGTTAAGGCCAATTAGTTATAAAAACTCTCTCTTTCTCTATCTATCTATCAAGAATATGGAAAAATTTACCGTGAGTCTAGTCCTATAGGAACAACAAAAAGCTTAGTAATTTTTACCGAAGTGCTTTGGTTTTGATAAAATAAACAATAAAAAGTTGTAATATAATAAGTGATAAAATTTTATGAAAGTATTAACATTTTGTAATTTTATCAGGATACTCTAGAGTAGTGTTTCCCAAACTTATGACTTTCCTGTAACTTTTCTAGATTTTTCGTAACGCTGTGTACCACTAATAAAAAAATGAATGAATTTTTTTAAAAAATATGTTTACTTTTCCTTTTTGGTACAAAGTTTTCGGTAAAAAATTCTTAAATTTTGGCAAAAAATTCTATGTTAAGGATAAAAATTATATTTTATTAAAATAATCAAAATAAGCAGAATTCATAACAAACCTTTACTATAAAAAAATGTGCAAAAATTAAAAATCACAACTGACTGTTGACACTACTAATTATTAACTGTTAACTCTGCAAAAAATAGCAAAAGAAAAATACGTAATCGTAAATTTTCATGGCTTTCTTTGTTATTAAATAAATTTTTCTGAAATTTTCGTTTGTTGCAAGATATTTCGGATAAGAACACGTACACCCCCTAAACTGTTCCCGTACCCCTGGGGGTACGCGTGCCACACTTTGGGAAGCACTGCTCTAGAGCATAGCATAAAAAAATTTATTTGGTAAAATTTATTTTTCAAACTTGTATTTTTTGCTAAATGTGTGGTAATAAGAGCTATAATTTTGAAAACAAGAATTTGCGGTAAACCATTCCCATACCATTACCTTACAGTGTAGTAAACTTACCAATTTTTTTAACCGTATATATATATATATATACCGGGCAAATCTGTCAGTCTCACGACCGGAAGAACTAGGNATATATATATATATATATATACTATATATATATATATACAACCGTGAAAGGTTTTGATCGTTGTTCGATCGAGAAGTTCAAGCTATTTTGATAACACACCTTGAGAAGTTTTTGTTTCATCATTTTCAAACAAAATTTACTTTAGAAAGCAAAATGATAATAAACATAACAATAACGTAAAAACAAGTTTTTATAAATTTTTTTTTCAACATTTAAATGGAGTTATGGTAGTTATATTTCTTTCAAACAAGAAATTGCTAGAAAGTAAAAAGTTCCAATGATTTTAAATAATATTTTTTCAATTCTAGAATCTAAAAAAAATATAAGAGCCTATTTCAAAGATTTTGTTGCGAAATAACTATAAATCCTAAAAGTAAATTTCAGATTTTTGATGCATATACTGAAAAAAAAAATTCTTTGAAAAGTTTCAGTGTTGTATTTCTTTCACAAACAGTCTTAAGGACTTAAAAGTACTCAAGGTATCAAATATGCTAACTCACGAAAATCTATGATAGTTTGTAAAGCTTACAATAGATAACAGAACTACGCTTAGAAACTCTTGAATATTTCTGAAAATAAAAACGACTAAAGTATAGGATTTATGGTACGATTTCAAAACATATACTTTAAAAATTGCTCATTTTTATGTTGGATATAATTCTTTAAAATATATGAACTTCAGAAAATAAATAAAATGTCGAGCATATTTTAACTGCACAATATATATAAGATTATATTTAAAAGACACGTCTATACAGAATCATATAAATGATTAAAATTTGATAGCAACCTGACAAAACCAAATTTTTAAATGATGTATTATACTAAGATAATAAGTGAGTTAAATGTTAATAGTTTTGGTTAAAGTATTAGGCATATTTAATAATTTTTTGTTTTTGAAATTTATGCGAAAAGATATTTCTGAATTCTTATTTTTTTAGTGGTAATTAATCAATTCATTTTCATATACACTATCAAGATTTTTGTTCATTATATGTAGATAAAGAACATAATAAAAAAATAGAAAAATCTTTAATAAAATAAACAGCTATCTTAAAATAAAAATACTTTCCTTAAATCGAATTCACCTTCTTTGTATTATCCACAAAGAAGATATTAATAATAATTTTAAATTTGTTTTTCTTTTCAACTGTAAAGTTTATTTTGTTTCAATTAAATAGTTCAGAAACGACGTCAAATCATAAAATTACTCATGGATCAAATATAATTACATGTAGGTGAGGTATATTAAGAAGAATGAAAATAAAATGTGGTATTTAGATTTGTTGTTTTGAACTTTGATCAAAATTGATTATTGGATACTTTTGAAGAGCTTTTTTTTTAATAAAATTTAAAATTTTGTACGAATCCTAAGAAATGGAAATTGTTACAAATTGAATTTACGAATTTGAGAAAATATTTTAGTCTTCCAAAATAGATATATTATGAAATCAGCAATTTTCCATTGTTCTAACAGTTCCACTTTTTCAACTGCAATAATCATTCGTACATTATTGCTGATGCTCTAACTTTTTTACAAAAAAAGTGGCATGACTTTTTGTTAGATTTTAATTGTTCCTAAGCAGACCAAAAAACCAAAAAAAAAAAAACTCGATCCAACTTTGTGTACTCAACAATGCTAGTTATCGATGTTTATCACCAAAATTGATGAGAATTCAGTGATACAATAGCATAATATAGTTTTAATAGCATATACTTTGAAATCTAGTCTCTTATAGATCGAAAAAAAAATTACGTTCTTTTTTTTTGAAAAATTCAAGTTTTAACATCTTTTTTTCATACGGAAATGGTGAAATACATTTTTAATACTGAAGCCCTTTTTTATTTTTATTTTTTTATTTGGGTAATTTAGGGGCTTAATTAACTAATGTTTTTAATACTGAAATATTGCGCCTGATACAGTTCATTTGGTAGAACAAATTATAGAAAAAAAATTATGTAAAAAAAAAATTTAGAATAAAAGAAATAGGAAATTTACCCTGACTTATTAAAGCATTCATATGTAAAAAGATTGAATAAAAGTGGTCAAAAGTTCAAACTCAGAATTTTTTTTATAAAAGAAAGTTAAATTTACACTTTTTTCATTAATGATAGAAGATTTTATTAAGCTGAATATAACAATTTCATAGGGATTGGCTATTGACTGATGTTAATTGCATTGACTTATTTGCTATCATGTATTTATAATGATATTTTTGGCAAGCATTTCAACACGAGGAAAAAATTCTGGTAAAATTACTGTACTGCTTGGGGATGATATTTATAGCAAGAAAAAATCTTAATTTTGGTAATAGAAACCAAAATATACGGTATTGAAACCATTCATTACATAATTTTTCCGTTCATATAATAACGGCTTACCAGAAATTCTAGTTTTAAAAATTATAATTCTTATTACAGCATGTTAAATAAAAAATACAAAACTGAGAAGTAAATATGACATAATAAATGGTTGCAATGCCATGATTTAAGCTATAATGATAAAATTATCAAATTTTACTACAATAACCAAAATTCATCTTACATTATAAAGCCATATTTTACCTTTAATTTCTCCTAATTCATTACCATAGCACTTCGTTAAGGCTTACCGAGATTTTTAGCTTCTCCATAGGGCCAGAAACACGGTAAGTTTAATCATATTCTGATAATTTTGACCATACTTTATTTCTCAGTGGTGTTTCCTTAAGTTATTCTTTTTCACATTTCCTTATTAGAAACTTGTTATGTTTCATTAGTATTTGTTTTCTTATTCATTTCACAAAAATTTGCGACTCCCAAAGTGCGTGCTCTTTGGGACGAGGATTCTAAAAATATATATTTTAAGAAAGGCTTATCGTAGCACATCTTGTGTATGTGTTGATGAATTAAAGGCCTTGTTGATTTTTTGTTTCCTTTTATTTTCATCTTCTTAAAATTTAATTAAAATTGAAACAAGGTGATTAAAAAATGAAACAAGGGTTTTAATTATGATCCACGGTGCTTTAGTAGGTTTTGTTGTAATAGAAATAAACATAAACGTGAGTTGTTTATAAAGAAAACTTGTCATATTTGCTAAAAAAGATTTTAAATTTTAGTTAATTCTACTTTCTAAAAATTGTAACTGTTCGAGATTAAACTCTTTGTTTTTAATAATAGCAATGATGTTTACTGGTTTAAGCGTTTTCTTTTTAATCAAAACGTTTGTTTCTCACTTTTTTTTGAGGAGAACTCACACTGAATAGAGATCAGAGGAAATATGATCGGGAATTTTTTTCTCTTATTCCATTCCTTTTTTATAATAAGAGCAGTATAATATAAAGCAATTCGTATTAAAAACAAAATTTCTAATTTTACTTTATCTAATATTTTACTTAATCTTCGCACATTTAAAAGTAAATTTAACCGAATAATTGACTTCTATGCCATGCTTTAAAATATCATTATTATTACCGAGCTTTTTGGCGATGCTATAAAACCAGAAACACGCTGAATTTTATCATATTTTCGTAATTTTGACCAAACTGTTTTTCGCAGTGAATATTTTGTTAAGTATTGTTTTTCAATTTGATGTTTCATTATTCAAATTGCTATCTATTTTTTAAAAATGGTGAAAGATAACTTATTTTTCTTGTACCAAAACACAATTTGAAAAGGGATTTTATTTTCTGAATAATATTTTGAATTTACCCATTCAAACAATTTGCTTCAATGACATTTATATACGCATAAATGACCTTGTTGAAACGCATAAAATAATCGAAAGTTATTTAAACATTATATCAGCTGTTAGTTAAGCTAATCCAGCTGTTTTAGAGATGTAGCTTTACTGTAAATTCTTTAATGAATTTTCTAGACACAATTGTAAAATCTTTATATAGCTGCAAAATAACATGAGATTAAAAATAGAAGTTTTAATGATCATAATTATTTAGGTTAATTAGGATTGAAATGTAATTTTTTAACATTTATATTTAAGTTTTGGACTCTGAATATAAGTATTTGTCGATCATGATAGAAGAATGTGATCAAATTCAAATCTTAAATTAGTAGAAGTCACCAAAATATATTTATATAATATACTTTGAAACATGAGAGCGTTTTTCTACTATATATATAAAAACTCACTCAACTTATTTAACAATAAATATTGAATTTATATAGAAACAACAAAATAAACACATATCAATAAGTTTAATTATTATTTTCAATAAATATTAGACTTTTTTGATATGTTTTAATAGTTTTTTATTTGAAGACGGTCAAAAAAAATTTTTTTTTAATTTTTTTTTTTAAAATGCCCCCATTATTTAAATTTTTCACACACTTATTCTTCATGAAAAGAACCTAATGTTCAAAAATCGTCTATGAATTATTTAAACAATGAAATTAAAAAATATTATTTCCAACATTTGATATAACTAAAAAAATTGAGTTTGTCTTAATTTATTTTAAACTTCTGAAAAATTTTGCATACTTTAGATTTCAATATTTTAGATTTCAACATTTAAGTATTAAATTTTTTTTAAAAAAAAGCTTCTTAATTTTTATTTTTAATTATGTTTTGCAAAGAAGGAGAAAGAGAGAGAGAAAGAGAGAGAGAGAGTTTAATAACGAAATTGATTTATATTTATTATGTATGACTATCGTCTCCTCTCTTCAGAAGTTTCATACAAAACTATAGAAATTTGTGATTAAACTATTTGTCTTAACAAGACAAGGAAACTGTTTCATATCTTTCTGTTTCTTTCTCATACTAAGAATAATATATGGTAGAAAATACGTTTAGGAGATACGTCAAATAAATTCCATTGCATTCTTCAAATATTTGTGCTAGGATTCAAATTATCGTCTTCTTAATTTTAGGCAATATTCGATTACAGATTTTATTCATTGCGTCTGAATGTTGCCAAAAATAACTGAGTAAAAATATTTAAATATTAAGTTAAATGTAATTATTTAATATTAAAGATAAATAATATAAATATTAATTCAATGTATAACTCTTTAAATAAATGAGTATTATTTAAATAAATATGTATTATTTAAATTAAATATGTAATTATTCATTCACCAATACATTAACTTAATGGAATAAACTTTTAGTAAGACATATTAAAAATGTATGTTATATCTTACATAAACCTTTTTTCTTCCAAACTTTACGATACCGTGCATTATCAATCATCATCTTGTTAATAGTTCATATTGTTCTAATATTAATATGATATCGTAATGATAGTGATATGATATCGTTACTTCAACCCTTTAAATGAGTACCAAGAAAAAAAAATTACAATATTTCAAACTCAAGATGAACAATTATTTATTACTACTAATAGAAAAAATCTGTTATTATGCAAATTAAATTTTCTCAGAAACCATCAGCATAACGTTGAATCATAATACGGGTTTTTAAATTGTAATATTGCACAAATTTTCTGAAACTTTTATAAAATCCTTCTTCAACCTTTCCTTTTATATGGCCATTTCATTTTAAATATTTTCAAAAAGGTGAATGAAATATTGAATAAATAAGGGATTATTTGTTGGATCTAAGTATCAGTAGAAGTTCCAAAAATAATCACTGGTTTTAAAAAAATTCTTAATTTGTAATTTTTATTTCTTATTTTATTATACAAATTAAATTTCAAAACCCTAAGCCATTCACAAGATAACATAATTCAATAATAAATAATTCATGTTATTTAGATAATAAAGAAATTAATATCTTTAAAGCTTTAAAAAACAATCCTGAACAAATCAGGAAAAAATAAGAGTTTGGAAGCAGGCACATTTTATAGAACGTGAGTTAAATGACTGATATGTGTTATGAAACAAGCTTTCAATCTATAAGAAAATACACATAAACTAAACAAACAATTTATCCCAAACGTGCGACATTAAAGCATTGAATAAAGGTCTATTCTGCTTCACTATCATGATTGTAATCACTTGATCAGGAAAACCTTACATGTCGACGTTATAACAAAATACACGGAGAAAAAAATTCTGGTAAAGTTACCGTATTGTACAATAATAATAATTCTGGTAAAAAAAAGCACAATTCTTGTTTATAAAACCAAAATCTACAGAATTTAGGCAATTCATTTGTTAATTTTTCCTTTTCCGTTCATATGGTAATGGTTCACCTAAAATTTTGGTTTTCAAAATTATAATTCTTATTACCTCACATTTAGTAAAAAATACAAAACTGAAAAGTAAATTTAACCGAATAACATGATCATGCTGAAGATATGATATAATTACCAAATTTTACCACACTACATATAGGAAGACCATATATAATTGTTAATTTTTCCAAAATCATTACCAAAACACTTCGGATAAAATTTCTGAGATTTTTGATGCTCCCATAGAGCCAGAAACATATTAAATCTTACAATATTCTGTTAGTTTTGACCACACTTTTATCGCAATGTATGTTAATATACATATTGTAAATATATATATTGTTTATAAACGTTAGCATACACTATGTTAACATATCTTGTTAACATTGAATCGCGTAATGCACAAATAAATGTGAAAGCGTGGCATAAATATATTTTATTGAGTTTTCACTTTTCTGCAATATTATTCAAGTTGAAACCTCAAAAAAAAATTCCAAAATGATGCAAAACCTATTTATTTACCTCAAAAATGTTACGCTTTTAAAAATAACAGAATGAAATTATTTTTCAAAGAATGCATAAAGAATTTTTCTTTATGTTTTGGGGAATCATAAAATCATAAATTTAAAATCATAAATATGACGTTCTGTGTTGTGTGGAATGTTGGTCTCAATTTCATTTAAAGTTGATGTTATTATTTTCATAACACTAATTTTTTTAAATAACTATTGAAAAAAAACTCTTCCTAAGCACTATTATTTTTTTCCTTCTTCTTGAACGCTACAGCCTATTACAGGTTAAAGCTGTCTCCAAGTTTTTTTCAACTTGACCCTCTCCGGCACTATGGATTTGCATCCATCCACGTCCATCTTTTATAGGTTCTTCTTGACATCTTGACATTTGTATGCATTGAAATAATCTTAATCTCGAGCAAAATATAGTTAAATGTGGTATTTCAATGTTCAGTTTTAGTGTAATGTATATCGATATGATGCTATAATCAAAGACAGAGTGCTTTGTCTTCTCTCTGTGTTTTTTAGAGATGAAACATTCTCAAGGTCATAAATGATACATATTTGAATCTCTAACAAAATTTAATCTTGAATCGACCTATTTATGATGTTAATTTTGTTATGTTTAACATTTACCTTTATTTTGTTTGATTATTGCTTATCTAAAAGTGATTGCCATCACTAGAAATAAAAAAAATGCCTGTGTTATCATACTGATATTTCTCAAAATAAAACAGATGTTTGTATACTGCAAATTAAAAAAAAAAGAAAAGATACGGTTATCTTTCCAGCTTAAGATAAATTTTAGTTTATAGACAACATATATTATTGAATAAAAAATTTATATCTCTCTCTCTCTCTATTTTGTTCTTTGAGGCTATATTATATTAACGGTATAAAAGACAGTTATTTTTATTGTTAGTTGAATATTTAAAATTATATAAGCTAGTTAAAAGTACTTATTCTTACTACATTTTATTGTTTGAAAATCTAATTTTATTTTAGTTTGAAAAACGCTGTTCATTATAATTTAATTTATGTCTTATACTAGAATGTAATTGAAAGTATTGTTATGATTGATCATTTATAATTGCTCGTATATAAATAATAATTATACTTAGTTAAAAAAATAAATTCATATCAAGGTACCGAGAAAAAATTGCATAAAATTTCGTCTAATATAGAATTTTCTAATAGAATTCTTAGAGGAAAAATTGGTTTATTGGCAGGAAAAATAACATTTAAAAAATAATATATGTCGGTGCCACAAACGCTTAATTGGTTCTTATAGCAAAGTTAATCAGCATGCATGTTAATTTTTTTAAAAAAAAAAGGCGAATTGTTGATAATGAAACAATAATAGATTATGTTTAACAAAAAACATTAAAAAGCTAATAATCTGACATTAATTAATAAATTAGAGTTTCTTCAGAAATCTCAAGTATAGTAGGGAGAAAAAAATTCTGGTATGATTACATTATTATATTGAAATCACATTTCTGGTAAAAAAAAGTATTATTCTGATTAATGAAACCATTACCAACTAAGCGATATTTTAATCATTCATTTGATAATTTTTTAGCTCATATGTTAACGGTTTACTTCAATTCTGGTTTTCAAATTTAATTTTTTATTACCACACGTTTAGTAAAAAAATACAAAACTGAAAAAAAACTATAATGAACAAAACTCAACAAAATTCAACTGAATAAAGGGTATTATGTCGTGGTCAAAAATATCACGATACAGTTACCAAATTTTACTAAATATGCCAAATTTTATCACATATTATGAAACCATATTTCATCTTTAATTTTACTGATATCAATATCGGAGCGCTTCAGTAAAAATTAACGAGATTTTTGGTGTTCACATCAAGCCAGGAACATGTCAAATTTTACCAGATTCTGGTAGTTTTGACCATACTCTTTTTCTCAGTACAATGCTTCAAAATTTTAAATTTCTATATAAATATTAAATTTCTTTTTTATTTTAAGGAAAATAATGATTTTTTTTATAAATTCATGGCAATTTCTATCTTTTTAAAAGATAGTAATTTTAAGGGAATAGAAGTAAAGTAGATGAAAAAAAGAGGTATTACATTATACGTAGAAGAGAATTCATGAATTAATTTAGCTTTTGAGTGGCAATAATAAAAGAATTTCCATCCAAGTGTCCGCATAATTAATAACGCAAATAAAATTATGACGTAGAAAGAATAAAGAAGTTGAAAATCGAAAATGTACACCCAATTAACTTTGAAAAATGAGGTAGTGTTAGATGTCTTTTGTCAGTTACGTGGGAAAATTAATCTGCGGGAAAGATTTATGAAAAAAAAAAACCCTTTATATTTTAAAAATATTCACGATAAATAATATATTTTAAATTTACATTACATTTAAGAAGTAAGAGGATTAAATTTAAGAGTGTTTCATTAATACGTACTGAAATAAATTAATTAAAAAATATTTTTAAACAAACTGTCGAACATAACTGGAAAGCAGGATAAAATACAGTTTTAACTTCTATAATATTTCCTATGCAGCACAAAATGTCTCATTAATGTTTCAGAAGTAGATTAAATCTCCCAAAACTTTGACACAGATTTTATACGATTTCGAAAATATTTCTGTGATTATATAATTTATATTATATGTGATTAAGTATTAGGAAATATATGAAGCATTTTGCAATATTTTCTTTGAAACATTTGACATTATTTGCAAATAAATTATTTTTATTGCATGTTAATAGATGGTGAGAAAATAATTGGAAAAGTAATTCTGAAAATATGCATAATGAAAATGTAGGGGATTTTCTATTCAAAATGCAACGGTGTCGTGTTATGGATACCAGGGTTCAAATGTCGGGAAAATGGTAAAATAGTGTAGTAGTTTGGTCTTTAAGATATAAATTGTTTCAAGTTACATTCGAGCTCTACTTCTAAAAACGGCAAAAAGTCTACAGGTAGCTCTTCTTGCATTTTTGCTAGTAATATCTTTGTAATAGATTAGTTTGTTATGTTATTTAATATATGAAATTTTCTTTACTTCATATCACTTGAAAATATTTAAAACATTATCGTATTGTATGGTAATTATATTTCACAATTATATATATATATAAAAACACAATTCTAGTTAATAAAACTAAACCAAACTTAGTATTTAAATCATTCATTTGGTGCTTTTTCTGCTCATATGGTAACAGTTTACAGGGAATTCTGGGCTTCAAAATTATAGTTCTCATTATCAAACAGTTAGTAAAAATGCATAACTCAAAAGTAATTTTAACCGGTTTTTATGCCATGCTCTAACCGAATTTAACTACATTTACCAAATTTTATTACATATTATAAAATCATATTTTATTGATAATTTCGCCGAAATCATTACCAGAGCTCTTCAGTAAAAATTACCGAGCTCTTTGGTGTTTCCATAGAACCAGAAACACGCTAAAATTTACCATATAATGGTAGCTTTGATCATACTTCCCCCCCCCCCCNCCCCCCCCAGAGTATACTTATATAGGTTGGAATATAGATGAAATTTTTTTGTAGAATACAATTTGAAAAATACACATTAAGAGTAAGACATAGTAAAATATGTGCACACAATTACTATTAAAGAATGAGCATATTACAAGCGAAATTAAAAGAGCCGAGAGGGAATACAAAATAAAAAAAATGTAGTTTCTCATTTTAAAATTGTGTGTTTGTAAGAATGTCTATTTTACTATAGTCTGGTTGCTCAGAAACATGGTGAATTTTGTCATATTATAAATATCTTAAAAGTGACACATTATAAATGTTTCTATTATAGTTAACAATAAATAGGTTATAGCACACATGATTTAGCAACTATTAACTAGATAAAAAAATTTAAAAAATTTATTAAGTTTAAACGATGAACAAGAAAAATTGGTTTGATTTGATGGCAAGAATTATTTTTTATCATAAATATTAAAGTTTAAATTTAAACCTATATCTGTAAAAATATTCCGTTTTATTCATAAAAATGTACTTAGTAAGGCAACAAATTTATTATTTTGTTTATCTTTTTAAGCATTAAGTGGATAATTGCTAATTATTTTATCTAAATGAAATAATGGTTCAAATAAAGCTTTCAGTTTCGCTCTGTAACAGCAATAAAAGATAATTCTTGTTAACTGCTGAATTTTTATGTGATTTGGTGCAATTTAAAAAATTTGTAATGCAAGACTGTTTATTTTTCTGCCATATATATAAAATGAGATTATTCAGCACAAAAAAATATGAAATAGGATAGCACGACTCAGTTATGAAGAATTTTTCGGAATAGAGAAAGATGTGATTTTAGAGAAAAATTTAGTTAGGAAGTTGCATTTGCTGGAATAACATTACTTATTTTTCATTGAAACTACAGATGATATAAAATAACTTCATGGATGTTACTTGAAAATATTTATATGCAAATGGATGAAAAGTTTTTTCATTTTTTAAGCAGGCTAACATTAAATATTTAGATAAAATCTGTCAAGCATTCACTATCCGCATGAATTATTTTTGTTGTTAGTATGAATAATGCAAATTCTTTTAACTTATGTTTAGAAAAGTTTATTTTTCTTTTATTTTAATAATATCTGTAGTACATAAAATAGCTTATTTTACTGGTGTAGAGTAAGAGCAATATGTTTAATCAGATTTTTCATAGATGTTGGATTTCTCACAGCACATTTTTTACAAAACAATTTTCCTGTACTGAGATTTTCCGCATTAAGAAGGATTTATGGTTTTCTAAAGTTTACATGACACACGAAATTACTTATAATTAAAAGCTTAATTAAAAAATATAAATTAAATAATTTCGAACATTTATTTTTAAATAAAACTTCAGAAAAGATAAATAATATTGCTTAATTTAATGAGCTCATTTTTTACAGATTTATTTTCGCTTCGGAATATTTCCCATATACATATACATTTTGTGATTACATACAGATATTTTAAAATGTAAATGGTCTTAACATATATATAGGACAAGGACGTGTGAAACAAAATCATCGGATTAGAGACACTTATTTTCGGGAATCTAAGTCTAATTCGGGATGTCTTAATGTAGAAACATTAATTTATTAGTATAATAACTAAGATATAAATAACTACTATTCTATCATAAAGTAAAATAGCACTATTAATAAAATAGAACTGTTAATAAAATTAATAACTTATATCAGAAACTAAACCTTAGAAATATATAAATAAACATTCAATTGAAAGGAAAGGATTCTTATTTTCTTAGAGGAAAAAGAAAAAAAAATCATCGACAAATTTTTTAAAAATTAAATCGTTCTTTAATTTTGATTTTGGCATAATATAAGTATTTAGGTTATAGTTGGTTCTTAAGGAAATTCGTACAGGAACGATAAATAGGGAATTTTTAACAAACATAATAAACTCTTTCAATTTCATTTCTACAACTTAGGGAGGCAAAATCTGAAATCAAAAATTTTAGCAATCATAAAAATATTAATTTACTGCTGAATATTTAAATGTTAATTCTTAAAATCAATAAATAGGGAAGTAAAGATGTTACTACTCAATTTCGATTTCGGTGTTAATATAAGTATTTTGGTTATTGTTGCTTCCTAAGGACACTCGCTGAGTAAGGATGAATAGAGAATTTTTTAACGGATATAATTAATTCCTTCAATTTTATTTCTACAAAAAGCCTCAGAGAATCGGAATTCTTAAATTAAATATATAAAAAAAATACAAAAATTTCAATTTATTGCTGAGTATTGAATATTAATTCTTAAAATCAGTAAATATCGACGTCTTTCCCAGGCTCGGATCATGTTTTTAAGAACTAAAATGCATGCATAATTTTTCAAAGTAATAGGAAGAAATGACAAAGAGTTATTTGCATGCGTTTTATTGAGCAAAATTATGCATTTTTCTAATAAAACATCTTTTTCAACACCAAATAAGAAGCATGTGCGTATGATTCTAGATCAGTAATGGATGATTGTTATATCTTTCAAATTTTCCCTCTTGAATATCATTCATTTATTATTCCTTCTGATTTCCTTACATACCAATCATTATTTCAAGTGGAAAGAACTCTAAATATTCAAAGGCATGTCCTACCCATCCTTTTATTGAAAGTTTCATTTGAAAAAAGAAAGAAAAATGTTTTACTGAAAAAGACTTTTAGGTTAAACTTAAATGCTGATAACGTCCCTTTTATTCAGAATTGCCGGTATTATTTACCTACTTATTTTTTTAAATATTTTGTTCTTAGAAAGTGTCAATATATTGAAAATAGCGAGTAAAAAAAGAAATAATAAGCAATTAAAAGTACATTACCAGCAGAACACTATCAATTATTTAAAAAAAATATTGCTTGATTTAGTTTCAGCGTTGATACTAAGGAAAAACTGAAATCACTTTCACTTCAAATGCAAGTGAAAATTCTGCTTTATCTCATTATTTTTAAAAGTATATAAAAATTCCACTTGAAAACTTTCTTTATCTTTCAAAAATTAGCTCCACTTTAAAAATTTGGCTGTACCTCATTACTTTTTAATCCGCATAATATTTTAATTTGAAATCGTTTTATTAAAAATTTTGCATGCATTTTATTTTGAAATTATTTAAAATTTAAAAATTTTTTTATGCATTTGTATACTTTTCTTGAAACTTGCTGAACGATGCTAAATAAGTTTAAAGTTTTAATACGGAACAATATTATACCGGATTAATAAATAAAGATACTGTGAATAAGAAAAACAAGTAAATAAATTCAGATTCTAAAGATTGTTTTTTAAAAATAAAATGTGCATAATTCAATACGTATTATTAAATTCTATACATTACTAATTTTGTTTATCCCTTGTAAATTATATACACTGAAAAAAAAACCAAGCCTATAAAAATTTACTGGCTAAATCATTGTTGTTTAAATGAATTTCCGAACTAAATGAAAATAAATTATCGTTCATTTTCAGTAAACATTTTATTTTGTGATTTTCGGATTGCTGGAACAATCAATAAAGTTTTGGATATGAAAAAGTTTAATCAAACCAGGCAACTTTTCCGGCTGTTAACCGGAGATTTTTCTCAAATATTTAAACTGGTAGCAGAATATCTGTTTTAATATTTGATCATAGAAGATATGATCACTACTATAATATATAAATAATTGAAAAATACATATAAAGTATCTAAAAAGCAAGTAATATTGTCAGTACGAGTATTTAGTTCTCAGTATTGTCAGAACAAGTAATATTGTCAGTAAGAAATATTGCTTACTTAATATTGTCGGTAAGAACCTTTTCTTTTTAAATATTGTCAGAATAATTAGTATCTTTGGTAAGAATCTTTGCTTACATAATATTGTGAGAATAAGTAATATTGTCAATAAAAACGCTTACTTACTTAATATTGCAGAACAAGTAATATTGTCAGTAAGAACCTTTGCTTACTTTATATTGTCAGATCAAGTTATATTGTCAGCAAGGACGTCTGCATATTTAATTATTATTTATACCTCTTTAAATAATGTAGAAAGTTAGAACTTCCGGTTTGGAAGGTCTGGATAAATATAACAATCAAAATTTCTAACGCTTTCTTACCTTTATGGAGAACACTTCCTTCAAACTTTTTTGATTCAAACACAGGCGTTACTGTTGTTAAAGGTCCACTCATCGTTTGTTGAATTACTGATTTGTCATCTGAACGAGAACGACGCTTTGACATAGTCATCTCGTCACTCAATCATTTCACAGAAAACGTTATGATATACACAAAAGCTTGGTTTTGATATATGTATAAAAGCTTGATTTTCAAAAAGCACCTTCTTGAGCATTTCACCGAACAACCGAAAGCATTTTGTTGAGATCCAACCTTTAATTGGTTTGATACTTTTCAATTACTCTTATATTCCAAGTGAATGTAACTTGTTGGAAATTTATAGAATGAGGATGTTTAAGATATCCTTTCCTTCTTCCTCTGTGTTGTAATTTGTCGTGAAACACATTTGATTTATTTTATCATTAAGTTTGACTAAAAGGAATAATTATGAAGCACTCGAAGATAGTTATCGAAAACAATTCCTTTAATGCTTATCCATAGGTGTACAGTAGAAAGCCATACACAATATTGTTATCCAATATATAAATGATACCAGGTTATTTTTCATAAAATATTTATGATTTATTTCTTTAAAATATAATATTGAACATATTTTAAGCCTTTAAATTTTTAAAATGAAACATCATAAAAATTTGGATTTATTATAAACTATATCAATAAAAAATATAGATATTGAAAGTTATTTCGAAATCGTGTATGCACGAAACTTCTTAGCAAGCGGACGAGTCTATGCAATCACCGCAAAAATAGCTCGTATTACTGGGAATGAATTCTTTTCCGCATAACATGCCGACAGCACATAATAAAGAATCATTCGCGACCATCCAACTGAATCCAAGTATTACACCTGTTCTCATCTGATTGAAAATAATAATAATAAAAAGAAAAAATCAGTATCTCTAATATCACTAGGGAGAACCTTCACTTTGATGATTCAGCCACTTCAACAGGTGGGAGTGACGTAACTAGTAGATTGTTACCATGGCATGCTGCTTCTTCAAAATTACTCAAAAGAGAGTAGTTTTTGAAGTTGATGGGAGTTATTGATAGGAGTATCTTTATTGAGTCAGAGTAAAATGGAAAAACACGGTAGTAATTTGTATCAACATTATTTGAAGGCCATTAACTAGCAATAATGGAAGATCAATCATTTTTAAGATTGATATAGGGTAAATAAAAATATAAAACACGCTTTATGCTGTTTTAAATACATATTGCAATTTTAAGGTTGATATTTGGCGAGGAATTTCTTTAAAAATTTAATGAATTAAATTTACTACTTTTTTAAATACATATTGTAATTGTAAATTGATATCTGGAGAGAAATTTCTTTCAAAATTTTATTGAATTAAATTTAATATTATTTTGAATACATATTGTAATTTTAAGGTTGATATCTTGCGATAAATTTCTATGTTTCTACTCGCGACGTCAGATATCTGATCGCAACGGCATATTACTACTAAATAAGTGATACATTTCAGTAGATAATAATTGCTGCAAATAATTGTAAGAATGAAAGCTATTTTGGTTTACAATTTCATGTAGTATTACAATCATGAACGAGCTCTGTTTAGAATAAATTAATTAAATAGTTTACACTATCTGAAAACCAAGTTCAACAAGAAACCATAGTATCGGAACAAAATATGATACCGTTAAAAAATGAATGCAATCTTCATAAAGAGTTAAATTAAACAATGCTTTAATTCAAAACAACCATAAACATTTAAGCGTACATTCAACCTTAAAGAATAATTTGAATGATAATATAATGCAACTCGGCACCGTTTTAATGTTCAAGCAAATTTAAACAATATTCTAGTTAAACACGCGATAAAACTAACAACGAAAGATAAATTCAGACAGCGAAAAAAAAAATTCTGGTAAAATTACCATACTTGTATGTTAATGACATTTCTGGAAAAAAAACTCCCACATAATTCTGGTAATAAAACCACAAAATATACGGTGTTTAAACTATTAATTGGATATTTTTTTCCGTTTGTAAGGTAGCGGTTTATCGGAAATTCTGGTTTTCACAATGCAGTTCTTATTACCAAACATTTAGTAAAAATACAAAAATGAAAAGTAGTTTTAACCGAATAAATGGTTTTTAAGCTATGCTCTATAATATCAAGATAATAAGGATCAACCATTTAGTAGATTTGTAGCCAACACAAAATTTTGCTTATAAAAAAGTCAAAAGTGGGTAGCTTCTATAAATGTCATTGTAACGTTTTATGAAAATATATTAAGTGAGTTCGTTAAAAAATTGTGGTTTTAGCATAAAAATTCTAAAGAATAAGACATTTAAGAGCAAGAACAAGTCATTAAAGAACAAATTATTGAATAAATTGAAAAAATATCTTAAGAACACATGTAAAAAATGTCGAAAAGAAGTAGAAGAGCCTCAAATAGTATGGAAACATGACAATACAAGCATTTTTAATTTTTAAGTTAAGATTGCTTTGCTGGAGGTCCGGTAACGGAAACGGTTGTTGAAATTCATTCCAAGCAAAACTTAATTTTTTTCCTACAGTAGCTACATTTCAACACATAACTATGTTTTTTTCCATTAAATTCATTTTTTTTGCCAATCTTTGAATTTTAATCTCCCGATACATTGTAAAACAATTCCTGAAAAATTTAGGCAAAATGCACTGCTTCTCAGGGTGCCAGTACTTTTTCCTGTAAAATCCTTTTTTACCGTAAAATTTTAAGGAACAAAAACATTTGATGTACCAGAATTTTTACAGTAGTATATACTAAACCACTGTAATTCAGTACATATTACCGTAAAAATAATGGCCTAAAATTTTACCGTAAAAAGTACTGGGAAATGTACTTTTCAACAAAATTTTCTTTGGAATTTTTTTTTTATAAATGCAACTGAAACACAAATATTTTGTAATATTTTCCGTTGGCTATCTTATCTATTAGTTCAAATTAATCAAATCTTTTGATTAGTTTGATCTAATTCCACAATATTAAAAATGTTTGTTTAATTACTTTCTGATTCGAGAGAATAAGTAAGCATCATAGGAAATTGCTATGGCCCTAAGGTATCATTTCCTAAGTATTACTTTCTGGAATGAAATTTCCATTTTGTAAGTAAAAATTTAATTGATGAAACATCTCTCCACTTCATGAAATACAAATGTCTAAGAGTGAGATCGATAAACGACAACAAACCTCTTACTAACTTAATTCAAACAACATACTTGATTAAGGTTTATAAAATATTTCTGGCCCTATTATCTTAAGTGCCGTAAATTATTTCTTTAGAAGGAAAAGCATCGTTCAAAACCGAGCATTTTAGTTTTTTTTTAACCTTTAACCCTCACAGATATTATGACAATCATTAGTTATGAACCGTGGTCATTTGGGGCAGTGGTCCCCAACGCCAGGGCCGCAGACCGGTATCGGTCCGTGACTCAAATGGTACCGGGCCACCCAAAGAACATTAAATTATTTCCATTTTATTTACTGTGGTGTATTTCTCTCGGGTTAGTACGACTTTCTATGGGCGAGAGGTTAACTCTGAGACCTGATATGAAACTTAATCTGATATTAACTTAAAATTAAGATCCGACATCTAAAGCCGCATCTATACCAGGCATGAGACTGTATTTTGCTTTGAAGGTATGTTTAATTGAATAAAAACCATCTAATATATAAAAAATCAACATCTTCTCCTCCTCTCCTCAGCGAACCGAGGTGAAATTATCAAACTTTGACCGGTCCGTGGCTATAAAAAGGGTGGGGAGCACTAGTTTAGGGGATAAAGAGCTCGCCTCACAATGAGGTGACACAGATACGAATCCCATCGTTGGCTGGTTGATACGAATTCTGGTCGCGACTCGCACCCACCATAATAATTACACAAAATGTCCTCAGTAAATGGATCATAGGTTAGAATCTCCTTACCGTTGGGCTAACCGTAGCAGGTTTCATGGTTTTCTTCTCCATGTAACGCAAATGCGGATTTGTTCCATCAAAAAAGTCCTCCTCAAAGTGCAGTTTGCCAAATGTTTGATTCAGGAGTTTCCTTGTTTTCGGGATTAGGTTCAAAATTACAAAACTACGGGGTTGAACATTGATAGTCATTAACTTTGATTTGGATTTGGCTGCTCAATGCCGGTTATAAAATCAAATCAAATCATAGTTTGTATAAATAAATAAATTCTTAGCAGTGTTTTCTACCATTTGATGCTGTACCACCATACAATTTAAAAATAATTTCGGTCTGTAACTATAAATACAGCAAATAAAAATATTGTTTTAGTTATAAAATTAAAATTACTTTTTGGCATAAGGATGCTTTATAAAATTTTTATAAAAGCAAGTGTTGCGAAAATAAGTTATTATTGTTAATTTAAAAAATATATTTTAAACCGTGCTAAAAAATTTAAATGTATTCTCTTTGGGACAGTTATGAGATTCAATTTACGCTTTTTAAATTTTTTCAGGTGAGATAATGTTACGGCTCTCAGGGGAAATTTTAGCTGATTAAAATGGACGTATTTCTTTTTTTAACAAAAAATCTTTAAAAAAAAGGAAGTTTTTTATCTTTCTACTAATATGAATTTCTTTGCATTCATAATTTTGACGAGGAAAATAATATTTCTTTACACTTGAAAACTAATGAATGCATTTTATGATTCCCTTTTGAGGAATCAAAATTAAAAAATGAATTTTTTTATCAATTAAAATTCTTATGTGCAAATAATATAAACAAAATATATTTAAAAAAAACCCTTCGTAAAACTATGCTTTGAGTACAAATATATCTTTCGATATAATAAATATGTGGTTTGAAAATCAGAATTTCTAGAAATATTTAAAAAGAAGATGTTATTCTACAATAAAATCTTTTATAAAGAGTTCAAATTTATAACTATTTTTTCAGTTCAAAAAAGTCCTACGTGTATCCCCATCAGGAAGTAAAACCATAAATCGACGTTTCTTATAGTTTATTTATTCTAATATTAATTTTTATGTTCATTAATTCATTTCATTTTGCTCAATAATTTTTATTTTAACTTCGAGCTTGTTTTATGAACTAAATAATCTTTACTGAATTTTTTTCAACAATTGGTTTCAAAATGTTGCATTCTGAAACAAGTTGCATTATGTACAAGTCAATTCTGGATATAAAAGGGTTTTTTGAAAAAATAGTTTTTACCAGACATCTTTGTAAGTTTCATTACACTCAGAGGAAAAATAAGGACTTTTTGAAAAATGCAAATTTACTAAATTTTAAAAAAACTGAATGCAGATTTTTTTGCTTTTTCTTAACATTAGAAGATAGTAATCTTAAAGGACAATGGTCGATAATTATTTATCTTAATGGTAGATAATTATTTATTTTGATGGTTGAATTCAGATTGTAGTAATATTTTGTGTGATCTTTACCATAATATGACTCAACCGACCACTATAACTAAATGTATATAAAAAGACGAGTGTAGTACGAATAATATGTTTTCTGAATCACTTTATCTAATAGTAATTGATGTTTCCTAGAGCCTTTAAAAGTTTGCATTAGTACTTTTTTTTAATCTAAATTATCAAAATTTTATCGTAATTTTTAAAATTATTGTCGAAAATTGCATTAAAATAGACCCAAAATTAGTTGTTTTATAGTTATTTAATGATTAGTTTTAATGATAGTTATTTAATGATCTCAAATTAGTAGCCAAATTAAATTACGATTAAAGATTTAATGCTGAACTAACTTAAAAATGCAAATTTTGACAATAATTATTAGGAAACATAAACTTCAAAAAACAAAAATTAATAATTACCGTAATGTATGGTAATGACATTTTTGGTAAAGAAACCTTATAACTCTTGTTAATAAAATCAAAATATACGGTATTTAAGTTATTCATTTCGTAGTTTTTCCATTCATATGGTAGCAGTTTACCGAAAAGCCTGGTTTTCAAAATTATAGTTCTTATTACAAAAGTGAAAAGTAAATTTAACAGTATGAATGATTTTCATACCATGCACTAAAGTATCATAATAAAATTACCATATTTAACCATATTTGCCAAATGTTATCACACTTCATTATTCATATATTATTGTTAATTTTACCAAAATCATTACGAAAACTCTTCGATAAATTTTTTCATACATTTTGGTATTCCCACAGACACGGTAAATTTTACCAAAACACCGTATATGCTATCATATTCAGGTAGTTTTCGGGCTTTTTTTCCCAGCGCTGTTTCCTTCATTAAATGAAAATTTGTGATACCAAAATGCGTGCCTTTTTAGACGATGATTCTAAAAATAACAAAAATATAACAAATTCAACAAAAATTAGAGTTTTCAATATTAATGTAAAATCTGTCCTACTATATGGATCTAAGACATGGCACTAATGGCATAAAAAACTTCAAGTATTCATTAATTCATTAACGACTGTTTAAGAAGAATCTTGCGTATCAAGTGGTTCCATAAAATTTGCAATGCAGAAGCCTTTAGAGTAGCAGAGGAGAAAACAAATGATCAGGAAATTAAAAAACATAAATGGAAATAAATTCGTCATGTTTTAAGAAAACCTTAAAAGTTCAAAGTAGAACAAATTTTTGATTGGAATTTTCAGAGCAACAGAAAAAAGATGAAGACCTAAAACTATTTGACGCAGTACGATTGCAAAAGAATTGAAAACAGGAAAGACATGGAGAGGCAAAATGTCTAGCCACAAATAGAGTGAAATGGAAAGCTATGATAGAAGCCCTATTCTCCAACTCGAAGTGAAAAGAAATGTGTGTATGTCTGATTCTAAATTTTCTTTTAAAAAAAAGATTGTTCGTCAATGCACCCAAGACGTAAAGTTTAAGAATGTAGCATATCTGGCGCACGTATTAATATATAGAAGGATTATCGATTTTTTGTTTTCTTTTAATCTTCATTTTTTTAGAATTTAATTAAAATTGAAGAAAGATAATTAAAAATTGAAAGAAGGGTTTTAGTTATGATCCATGAAGTAAACAGGTTTAACTGTTGTAGAAAAGAGTATAAACATGGCCTGTTTTTAAAAAAGTTTATGTCTCCGAAAAAATACTTTAAACTTTAATTAATTCTACTTTCCAGAAATTGCAACCGCTCGAGATTAACTTATTTGTTTTTAATAATAGCGATGATGTTTGCAGTTTTAGGCTTTTAATCTTCTTAATCAAAATTTCTGTGACTCATTTTTTACTTTGTGTGCAAATATTATACTGAATAGATTCAGAGGAAGTATGAGTAGGGAATTTCCACTTTTATTCCATTGGTTTTTATATTAGATCAATATACAATAAAATAATTGATATTAAGAATAGGTTTTCTGATTTTAATTTATCAAATATTTTAATTTAACTTTGCATATGAAAATAAACGATGAATCTATAGCAGAAGTATGTAAATAACTGTTTTTCAGGCAGATCTAATTTGCAAAATGTGGTCATTTTTTGGTCCAACTGGTCATCTTTTACCATAACCAGTAGAAATCTCAAATATCAAAATATTTAATTCCTTCTTTATTACCTTCCGAGTTACGCTTTAAATAAAATTCTAAGAAAATTGTAGTATGATAACTAATGTATATAAAGTTTTTAATTACATATAAAATTAAATTAAATCGAACACGAATGAAGTGGTATAGTAGAAAATAGCTGCAATATTAATTCTTATTTAACTATAGTGTTTAATTTTCGTCATTTGAATTAAATCAGACTTGCATTAAAAATAATAGGGAAGTGAATGAAGTGGTATTACAGAGAAAAAACATAAGTATTAATTCTTATTTAACTATAGTATTTTATTTTCGCCATTTAAATTAAATCAGACTTGCATATAAAATAATAGGGAAGTGAATGAAGTGGTATTACAGAGAAATAACATAAACATTAATTCTTATTTAACCATAGCATTTAATTTTCGCCTATAGTATTTAATTTTGCATTAAAAATTGAATGAGGCAGTGTAACAGAAAATAATTGTTACATTAATTTTTATATATTTCTAGTATTTAATTGTCGACATTTAAATAAAATCAGAATTGCATTAAGAAATAAAAATAAGGAAGTGTAGCCACCCACTCGAAAGTTATCGATCACAGTTCGAGGCGACTGTTTCGCTTCTCTAATAAAGTCTCTAAAGTGGCGAAAACTGAATGTCTTTGTTCATTTTCTTACTTCACATATTTATATATTAAATTTAAAAATATGGTATTTTAAAATAAATTATTAACTTGCTGATTATCTTTAAGTAAAATGTCTTTTGATAAAAAAATATCGAAAAGAAAAATAGTTTGTTGACATTTATGTGGATACCCTATTAACTGGAATCAAATGACTTATTTCCTTGAATTAAAAGCATTTTACATTATTTAGATTTTTAGAAATTTAAAAATATTTACGTTATTATTTTTTTATTTTTTCCTATTTCCGAAAAGAATTTTTTTCTGAATGATCACTGTCGTTTCATTACATATAAATTAGAATATTTCCATTGTTAATTATGCACAATATGAAAAAATATATCAAAAGTGTTGTTTACACTTATTTCATTCGCTTTTCTTTGTATGTTAAAATGTTTTAGAGATTTATGGAAAGCTTACTCAATGCGCAGTGTTATAAGGTATAAGTGATAATGGTCAAAAAAATTTGACTTCAAAGATCTATCTTCAACAGAAAAGAAATCTTCTGGAATTCAAGTAATATATAAATAGAAAGAAAAACATTAATGATAAAAAGCACTTGGAAATTCCGCGTCGAATGTTTTGTTGTCTCAAATCACACATAACTTATGCTGATAAAGCAATGGATTGTTTGAAATTCTAATAGGTCCTAATGTAAGTAATAACAAAAGGTTCCGATTTTTCATTCATTTTTAAAGTACACTGAAGAAAATCCAGATCAAATTACTGTAAAAAATACCAGCCCTCAGGGTGCCGGTACTTTGAACCGTAAAATCTTTTTTTACCGGAACATGTTATGGAACAAAAAATCCGATATACTGTAATTTTTACAGTGATAATTAACTTAAAATCCCCGAATAACTTTAACCATATAAATATTTCTGTGAAAATTACGGTATAATATTTTACAGTAAAAATGGTTTTACAGTAAATTGAATTTTACGGATGACGCACCCAAAATTCCGATACTTTATACCGTAACTCGATCTGGAAAACAAAACATCTGATATACTGTAATTTTTACAGTGATAATTAACTTAAAATCACCGATTAACTTTAACTATATAAATATTTCTGTGAAAATTACGTTATAATAGTCTACAATAAAAATGGTTTTACAGTAAAATGAGTTTTAAGGATGACGCACCCAAAATTCCGATACTTCATACCGTAATTCGAGCTGGAAATTTTTACAGTGTATAGTGACCCTTTAAAGTAACTAAATTCTTTGAAGGTGAGACTTTTACTTCAGAATTACGTATTTCATTTATTTAGAGAAATGATTATAATAAGAAAAATTATCTTCGTAAGTAATTTCACATTTGTTTTTTAAAGAAAAAGAGACTAAATTAAAACCATTATTTGTTTAGAATCTATCATTTCCGCATTATGGATTCCCAATTTCAATGGCAAGAACGAAGTGTCACCGCAAAATCTAAGGATGTTATCTTTGTAATTGCCTTTTTCGATTTCAATAAAAACAATGTTAAGTTAAGTGAACTGATGATCTAATTCATCATTTTATTTGTTCTTAAAGAACATTCGTTTGCTTCACACTCTTTTACTTTGTTACGGAGTTCATCGACATATCGAAATCTACATCCACAATGTCTTTTTTTGCGGAAATATAAATTCTAGCAGGTGTTTAAGTTGACAGCGTTGATACAGGTCGTCGATCTGTTGTTACGTCTTCACCACAATATATTAAACCCCGGAAATACAGAATCTTTACATTGATTTCAAATTCTAAATTGTGGAACTATATAAAAAGGCGCCTATTTTATCTTAAACAATGAACTTCAATTAACTAATTATCCTTAGTACATAGGATATTAAAAAAAAGATTTAGTTGCTTAATACTTAATTACTCATTTACATTAATTCACTTTATTCAGGTAGCCAAAATTTATTAAAAGTTACAATATGCACACTGTATAAACTTTGGGGGTAATATCTCTCTAAATTTGATGTTGAAAAACTTAAAAAAATTAAGTAAAGAGGCAATTTCTCACCAATTCGAGGTTTTATATACAATTTAAAATGTGTCAATAAATCTAAAACTGTTATAATCTGTAAAGTTTACACCTATCTCAAGAGCTTTTACACCAGATGTTAAATATTTTCTTTTTGGAAAACATTAATGTTGGCACTCTTTGATATCGTCTGTAAATTAATAACATTTGAATACAAGTCGGTGAGAGTTAGAGTTATTATCTGCCATGCTGCTATGCACACGCATGTATATTTTTAGTTGTGCAATAAAATATTTATATTTTAGTTTTTAAATCTCTCTCTGTACTACGCGTATGTTTGATTTACAAACTAATTTTATTTCAAGAATTAGTGTACATATGCATCCTAAATTATTCATTCTTACTTTATATTATATTGTAAAATAATTTCACTGATTTTTGTGTGTATCTTATCTTATCTTATAGTAATTATACATATCAATGCTACTGAAAACTAAAAATAGTGGCAACTACTTTAACCAAGTAGAGTAAAGATCATTTTTGCTGTTCACTACGAGTGGAGCTGTTTTTGTTTGGTGTAAAGTAGTTGTCACCATTTCTAGTGTTAGCGCAGTAAAATGTTTTACAGTGATACAAAAATTTGGAAATTATGGTTTGGTTATATATATATATATATATATATTAAGGTTAAGATTAAGGTTATACCATATTTTTTTGCATAGAACCATGATATCTTGCATGTTTGGTGCAGTGAATAAGTTTCAACAAGTATGCCATTTAATTAATGCTGAAAAATAGTATTTTGCCTAAATCTAGTTTGAATTAATGACTACTTTAAATTAGTTTTTTTTTTTAAAAAAATAGTCCTTTGAAAGATTAAAGTAAAACAAAAACTAAATTATGAAAAAAAAAATGTAGGAGGAGTATTAGTGACGACTAATAAAAAATATTCTCACTTTCTAGCTGATTCGGATGCAAAAATCAATAACCTGCAAACTGAAAATTTAATAAATTTTGCCTGTATATCTAAGAATAGGAATTCATGCAAATTATTTATTACTATTTAACTCAAATATATGGCCTCTTAAAAGTCAATTTAATAATATTTACTTATAGCTAGGGGCCAGAGGGACAAGTTACCTAGAAGCCAGAGTTTTCCTGATGAGTTATGAAATTATTAGAAGGATAATATGAAATGCACTATATATATATATATATATTTATAGTNTAAATATAAACACATATATATATATATAAATATATGCCTGTTGGTCTTATAGCTACTTACAGTTGCAAAAATATGCGCTATATATTGGAGTATTTATAGTATTTTGTATTCATATTCAGAATTTACTTTTAATGTCTCACTAGAAGATTAGTAGCAAGGGAGTGGAATGACATTTTACGCATTCAAATTGAACTGTTAATCATAATGTTAATGATATATTTAGTTTATTGCTTTTAAATCACGTACTTAGAAGGCCTTATTGACCTTATTTAAATTATCGCAAGAATAGGAAATTGAATGTTGGCAAGAGATATAATGTCATAATGATCCATACTGAAAGAAAATTTGGACCAAATTACACTAAAAAATTTTGCATTTTTGCAGTAAAAATTATCTAATTATAGTGATTCAGTGATTTTACAGTAAAACTGATAAAATTACGGTATATCAAATTTCTCATTCCGTAAAATAGCTCGGTAGAAAGGAGTTTAAAGGGAGGTAAAAGGGAGTAAAAAGTACTGTCACCATGAGTGCCTGTAGATTTTACAAAATTTCGATCCGGAATTTTTACAGCATATTTATAATTGTATTTATGTATGTATATATAGTAATTATCAAATATAAATATAATTATAAATATAAATATAATTATAAATATAAATATAATTATAAATATAAATATAAACCCGCTACCAGCAATGATATAATAACTGACATTGGAAATTAAAATTTTTTTCAAATACTGGTTATTTTGTAATAGACACTCTTAATATACTATTTTAGAATCATTGCAGGAAGTCAAAACAAATAGTTTATACTTAATAAGTTGCAAATTAATATTTGCAACTTAATAAAAATACTATAAATCATGATGCAAAAATACTATTAAATCATTGCAAAAATACTATTAAATCATGATGACTTTTCATTGAGTAAGGGATCAATAAATACATTGAAACCAGTATGGTTATCCGAAGAAGAAAAGGGCATTTCTAATGCATGGTTCTTAATTTTATTTCAGCCTTTCTTGCGTGAGATTTTGATAACAATTTTGTGTTTCGTTCTTACATAGCATTTATTTGTGAACACTAATGTTTATATTTTTTTCTAAATAAATTACGAAGATTCTAAAAATATGCATTAAAGGCAGTCATTACGAGACATTTTGCGTTGTAATTTAATTTAGACTTGCTTATTTGTAATGTACTAAATAATGAAGAAAATTTTTTATTAAAGTACTTCTAGAGAATGAAATAAAACTATATTTTTATTTTTAAAACGAATAAATAATAGCTGTGTACACAGTATAATAAGA
The DNA here is from genome assembly GCF_043381705.1 of Parasteatoda tepidariorum. Taxonomy (NCBI): domain Eukaryota; kingdom Metazoa; phylum Arthropoda; class Arachnida; order Araneae; family Theridiidae; genus Parasteatoda; species Parasteatoda tepidariorum. The sequence continues at coordinate 68,219,192 of NC_092214.1, forward strand.
TAAAACTTTTAGCTTGTTCTTTTTGTTATCTTTCTTAAACATTAATAAGTAATATCTCTTCGCAAAATATATCTTACTGTCTTTTTTTCATTCCTTATCTTGGTTATGCACAGGCATTTCAAAACACAAAATAAACATCAGGAAATAAGTTAAGAAAAGTAAAGTTTATCAGAAAATCTTAATCAAATAGTTTTTTTTTCAGCATTTGTAAATTATTTTTCTTCCAGAAAAGAAACTAATCGAGTTAAATAACGTAATAAAAAATAAATTTTAGTTAAAAAAGTTTGGCGTCTTGATAGGAGGTTTCTTTTTAATTTAACATGAGAGAAGCAGGTAAATGTGCTAAGTTTGAGTATAATGATTACAGCATAATATTTAATAGTTCACTGTTTTGAAATTGTTTTCTAAAAGTGATACAATAAATAAAAAATATAAATGCACAAAAATTTGTAATAGGTATGAAGAATAGTCTTTTAAAATTAATGGGGATTTTTCAGCATTTTAAAATTAGATATTATATTCATAATAATATTTCACAAACGGTATATTTTATATCAAAGTTACGGATCTCAGAAAAAAATTTTTAATTGCTCATTTTACTTGTGTGAAGTATTATTCTATCAATAATAGAAAGAGATAGAATAATAGAAAGAGTTGATAGAAAGGGATAATAGAAAGAGATAGAATAATAGAAAGAGTTGATAGAAAAGGATAATAGAAAGAGATAGAATAATAGAAAGAGTTATAGAAAGGGATAATAGAAAGAGATAGAATAATAGAAAGAGTTGATAGAAAGGGATAATAGAAAGAGATATAACATCTTATTCGAAGTTGGTGATACTTTAATAATGTATCACAAACTCTTCACTATTCAAATACTATTCTTATTATGTTTCACACTTATAACTTTTTTTAATATTTTTTTATTTCAATGGTTAAAAATCTGCGAACAAAATTAGCTGCAAGATCACATTGCTACCAAAAGCATGCACTTTTTTAAAAATAAATTGCTAATTAATCTTGCATGTAGCATTTTTCTAACTACGACATTTCATTTCTTCGGGGAAGTTTTAAAAAAAAGTATTTAACTTTTATTCTAGCACAAGAATTTGAGTTTTATTATTACACAAAGCTGAGTAGTTAAAGTATGCGATTTATGATGAGGTAACAAAAAAATAAGACTTCACAAAATATTTTTATTTACAAACGAAAATAAAAGTCATGACAATTTCTCTGAGCCGAGAGTAGAGTTTTCATCACGCATATTCAATTTATGGAACTTTTTTTATTACTGGTAATAAAACTGACGGATGAGAAACTTTTTTTGGTACCTTATGAAATTTTTATAAGTTTGAGGTCGGAAATGTATAAAATAAACTGACACAGTTGGGGAGACAAAGTATAGATTTTGGCTTTGTGCCAAGTCTTAAAAATAAATTTTTTAGACTTCGACAATTATTTCAAAAACTTTTGAAATAAGAGAATTGAACAGATACAGCAAACTTATTTACTGTTTTAAAATATTAAAGCAATGAATTACATTATTTTATGGTTAATAAAATGGCAATTATTGATTACTATAATAACGTAAATATTAGTGTAATCTGAAAAGAATTTTGATAAACTTTTTTTTCCTTTAACTTTATTATTTTTTCAAATGGCGCAATTTTAAATGTTTCTTTATAAACTAACGAATGTTAAACCAGTCGTTAAAAAAATTTCATAACCTGAAAAATAAATAAAGAGATATTTTCTTATGTTTATTTAGCTAATAAACCTCTTAACGATAATTTTTTAAAAAGAGAAAAACGGAAAAAAAACAAAGTTTAAAATAAACACGAAAAAAAATATAAAAACTTTCTTTCACAAACAACAATTTAATTATGTAATTTAATCAAGTATGTTTGGTGCTCTGTCGTTTTTACACTGTAGCTGTCTTCTTATTTAAGTTTTATTAGATACGGAAATTAAACGAATTTTTTTTATTTGAAACGCTCTTCATCTCGTAAATGAGTTTTATCATCTCCTCGAAATAATTAAAAAAAAATCATTATCGCTTTTTATAACGAATTGTCACTGTTTATTTACTATGATTATTTATTTAATCTATTAGTTTATTTTTCTAAATGAATGTAAGCTTAAACGAAAATAAAATGAACAGATGGAATAAAAAGAAATGTAAAAATGCTTCAAAAAACATTCCTTTGAGTGAAATTGGAAATTGATTAATGAATCAATGATTTTTACAATTAAAATTATAGCCATTCTTGCATTCGGGTCTCTTTAAAACACATTGTGATGTTTTATGTACGAATTATATACAAACAGTGCGAAATATTTACAATCAGTAGTAACAAAATAAAATATCTAAATAATAAAAAATCATCGAAATAATAAAAAAAAACATTTAAATAATAAAAGTAATAATTTATGTAATAATAACAATCTAAAATTGCTAGGGCATAAAAAAATTAGGATGAATTCATTTAATTTTACACATGATTATTATCATTAATTTATGAGTGTGAATTGTATTTTAGCACATTTTAAATTTTATGAATGAGTAATTTAAGAAGGAAAAAATATTCTTTCAGATAGAATTTTATTCTACATTATTCTAATATTTAGTTCCAAGAAATTTCAGTATTGATATTTCAAAACTTTATCACGAGATTTATTTGAAATTTGGATATTGAAATATTGAAATAAAAAATTTAAAAATTAATAACTTTTTTTCAAAACATTTACTTTAAACATAATTAAAACTAAAAGAGAAAACTGAATGACTAAAATATCTTAGGAAAGCCTATAGTTGAAAACTACCGTAAAAGGAAGAACATAAAGAAGATTGGTGCAGTAGATTTTAAGAAATGACTTTTTAATTGAAATATAACTATTATTAGATATGCAGAGAATACCAACTTAATGCACAGAATCTTTCAACTACTTAAGCAACCCACCAAAATTTACTACACTTGATCTTAAAGAAATCGAACACACATTTATAATCATGAAAAGTTACAAGTTAAAAGTTGCTTAAATGAACACTGCTGAAACTCTGAAATTGAATTCATTAAAATGAATCAGGTTGTTCATTTAAATTGAATTAAAATCGTAATCTTTAAAATTGTTGCCTTAAATTAACACCAAAACTCCTTTTTAAAGTTATTTTATTTATTTTTAAAAAAATATATCCTTATTCCTTGTATCCTTAATAACTATCAATTCTCAAAATTTCAACATAATAAGATGCTGGATTATGTAGTTAATTTTAGATATTCTTAGACCTATTAGTATATTTGAATGATACCCTAAAACATAATGATTTTAGTCTTAGCCTATTTTACCCAAATTAGTAACTTAATTAATTCAAAATATCTGCTAATAGCAAAATTTTTACCTTTCTTTTATAGAATATTAAACAATACTCATTTTAGAGTAAAATCTGAAAAACCTATAATTATACGCAGAGCAGTAAAAGTGCACCAGATTTAGTACACTGCTGCTACTGAAAAAAAAACTGCATCAATCTACATTAATTTCGCTTAAAAGCACAAAATTAAATTTCAGATTATTCAATGGCATAATAATGACCGTAATAATAGGAACTGCATATAAATTCAACAACATCTAAAAAACTATAAATAAATTTTGAATACCAATGAGACAAAGATCCAAGCTTACCCACGGATAAAATCTTTAAGTGACTTTCAAGTAGAGGACTAAAGCTCCTAATTGTTTCTTTTTTATGTTTTTTACTTTTGAGTTTCAATTCTTAATTTTATTTACCTTATTTTATTTAATTTGCTTGTTTTGTTTCAGTTTATTTTATTTTTTATTTCATTTTGTTTGCTTGTTTTATTTTATTTCATTGTTTTTATTTTATTTTATTTTTATTTCATTTCATTGTTTTTATTTTATTTTATTTTTATTTTATTTAATTGCTATTGTTTTTATTTTATTTTATTTAGCTATGAAATACTTATTTACTTAATAATTTCTTATCTGAGTTTTACCGATATTCCAGTAATAAAGACAATTTTTTTGACATCCCGTTAAACCTCAAATTCCTTAATCCAACAAAATTTAATTCGGTTATCAAGCAATGAAAATTTTCACTTTTGAAGTACGTCAGAATAATGCAACCCTCAGAATTTTTTTAGAGGAATTTTATGTGCACTACGCTATTCATAAGCAGCTTTTTCGTGAAAGTTTCAAAAACATGTTCAAAGAATAGACTTCTTGGTTTTAAAAGGATACCCCTACAAAATACATCTTCATTATCACCTCATATCATCTTCATATCAAGTAAGCAGTTACATAATTTGCAAGTTTTAGTTAAAAGAGTCATTTTCGAATCCCACAGGCTGAGGAAACCCGCATATTAAATGATAACGGGTGCACGTTAAATCTGTCTGGGTCACAAAGTCCCGCGAGCTTCCATAACAAATCAATACTTCTGGAGAGCACTGATAGAGATTGATCGTTCTTTGGATCATGTCAAAATTGCGATCTGTTGATGAATGAATCGATGTATGGATGGGCCAACCTTTTGATATGGGCTGTGACGTGCATGTGTGATTGAAATTGTATCCTTGGCTTTAAATGGCACCTCTGAAAAACAAGAAACGCACCCTCTGACTTAAAATTCGGTTGGTTTCCAAGGCAGGCATGCTGACATTCGCAATAGAAACAACAACAACTGAAGATTCATTTTTATAACGCATAAGAGTTCAAGGTATTCTCTTCATGTTGATCTGTAAAATTCCGATTATGACAGAAAATTCGCATTGTTAAACTGTTACAGTTCCTCGGAAAAAATATTTATTATCAGTATATTTAATAGTTATTGTATCACAATCTATCAAAGCAAAATATTCATAAAAAAGATGGTATTCGAACTGTTAACTGCGAGAAAAATCGTTTATTGACTTTTTTTAAATTAATACGGTTAAACAGCAAAAATTTTATTCTCTAATTCTGAACATGAAGCCACTTATTCTATATACTAATATACTAATTCTTATGAAGCCACTTAGTTTCCAATTGGTACGTGCATACTGTAGTTAAGAGAACAAATCTGTCAATCTCATGGTTGACTAAGGGGGGATTCGAATCCCAGAGTTGGCATCACAATATTTACTCGATTTCTTTAATTACTTGATCCTAGACTATGTGGATCTTCCATTCCCACATAGATGGTAGCACCACAGAGCTTCTTAACTCAAAAAGGTCACGAAATTTCATGAAATGCTGAACTCAAATTTCCCATCTGTCTAGATAGATAAAACTACTAGATAAACTAATTAAGACACATTCAATGGCTTACTCGACAAAGCGCAACTCAACTTTCACTTAACACAAATGTCTATTACCTAACAAAAATCATAATACATCCTAACTTCAATATTCATAAGTTTCATTTTTATAGTTTTGAAACCTTGCTAGCTTTAAATGCTTGCAAAATATATAGTTTTTATTTATCGTTTTTAACCGTATAAGTTGTAAACGGTTTCAAAACCGTAAAGGTAAAAAATATTCCGCATCGTAAACTTCACGTAAATTGGATGGAGAGATTTCTGTTGACTTTAGAATGAAAATTCTAACAGTGTAAACTTGCCAAACTCAGCACGGTCTTAACAGTTAAAATTTAATTTATAGTACAAGTGTTTCTTACTTCCTGCTGGTTTTAACACCAGATAACCAGCGATGATTCTTCTAGCTGCCATGAAATATGTGGCTACCGTCCAGGCTCTCCTGGATCCATTGGACGCTGCATTGTTCTCTTCAGTTGACTCCCTAAAATCAGAATCCCACATTAGCAATTAGAAAAAAAAGCAGAATTACGAAATTATAAATTTGAAAACTATTTTTTATATTAATAATGAAAATAGCATGATTAACTTCGTTTTACTAGAGTTGTATACGTGATTATTGAGTGAGAATTTTTTAATTCAAATTTAAAAGTCAAGTGAAAATGCGTTAATTTACTTTATGACGATTAAGATCAGTTGTAAATATCTAAAGTATTTACTTAATCCGTCAAATATATAGATGACGTTACTTTTAACTGAAACAATGGTTTTAAAAACAGCTTTGTAAGACGTTTATTTAAAATTATAAGAATTAACTGAATTTATATGCATCTAATTGAAGCAAGTGGTTTCAGATGAATAATTTATCATATTTTTAAATGACTACTTAAGCTTTCCAACTTATTACTAGAAATTTTGCGAGAATTATGAAAGACTTTCATTTTACATTGTGTGGAGTGGTTTTTTTAAGAATTTTCTTACACAATTTAGCTATTCCTTCAGCTTTTAAACTGTTATTTATATTGTTCTTAAATGGTTAAAAAGTTGTAACTAGTAACTTAAACAGGAAAAAATAGATAAACATTTCACCGATTAACTCATGAAAGCAACCGATTTCAAGAAGATTTCTGTTCAATCAAAAATGACTCGAAGTAAGTTTGAAATGATTTCACCAAATCTGTGGTTCAACCTGACGTAACTGTAACCGAGTTCGACTTAATGGCGGACGATTGGCATGTTCCAACGAACGACGCGTCAATCGAAGCAGAGGAACACGAAAGTTAAATACAATCTTTATATTTCGCAAGATAAGTGTGTGCTTTTAATTATTGCTTCTACCATATATATTAACTGAGCAGATGACTCTCCTTTATTTACTTTCAGAAGATACGGATTTTAAAGTGCGCTGCTTTAAAAATATCTGAAAAACAGCGTTGTTCACGACGATTATTGTAAAGTGTAGGATAGTTCTTCTGATGTCAATAACAATGTGATTTTTAACAATTCTAAACATTACTGAATTTTGAATTAAAATAATAAAATACTATGAAATACAAAAGCATTAAATTACCGTAGATGCTGTTTTTTGTGTGCATACTGTAATAATTTTTATTTTTACTGTCAGTTCAGAACATGGATTAAAAATAAATTAGTATTTATTGTGTAAAAATTATGCTTGCTTTCTTATATTTTGTATGTAGTGCATAAGCAAGTATTAGAAAGCATATATTTTATATTAAAATTTTCAACGAATTTAAACATTTCTTTATATTTCCCTAAAATGTTTATTATTTATTGTTCATTTCATATAATTATAGTCATATAAAGCTATTATCAGTAGAATCTTAGTTGACGGTACGTTGGAGCAAACACAAAAATGACGGGGCACTATTGTTGCCAAAACCAAACGAGATTTTTATGTCTGCAGAAAATAATATTATTCAAAACAAAAGCAAGCATTCTGATTATGAAATAATTTTTAATGTCTTGTAAAAGTATTAATATTAAATGATAACAAGCATTATTGTTACTAAAACACTTGATAAAAAATTATTATAAATTAAGCACAACTGAAAGTAGAAGGACCAATAATAGAAATGTGAGCTTCATTGCCTCAAGTGTTGCCAAATATGTCCCGCACTGTCAAGTAAAGCTCCTCCTGACAGCTAAAGCGAGTTTTAGAGCGTATTTGTCAACCTTTTCCTTTGCTTACTCACTGTGTAAATATTTTTCCGACAAGACGTGATATCCCAGTGTCAAAGTTACGATTAGAACTGAGCAAAACGAATCACTACTAATTCGAATTAGCTAGTGTTTTGATAATGAAATTGATAAAAATAATATAAATATAATTTATTTATAAAAAATGACTTTAAAATATATATAGTTTTGTTTTTTTAATTTTGACCCGAGTACGGAGTAAAAAAATTAAGATTAGCTTGAGAATTACAATAATTAAGATTTGACCCTGCTCCTTGTGTTCACCTTTCCTGCCGATTGCTTTTGTAGTTCTTTTGTGGGATGCTTTTGTAGTTCCTTGTTTTTGTAGTTCTTTTGCTGATTGCTTTTGTAGTTCCTTGTTTTTGTAGTTCTTTTGCTGATTGCTTTCGTAGTTCCTTTCGAATGGTTTAGCAAACAGACTTTATTTAATGGTAATATATTTTAGCCTTAAATTAAATAAATAATCCGAAGAAAGTGAAGCGGTAAGATATTACTTGATTAAAAACTTCATTCGCTTCAAAAATATGGAAAATTAAAACTGCAGTTGACATGTTTCATTCGCTCAAAAATAGGCACCCAGTTTCAAGATTTGGTAGACTTGAATGAGAAGAAACGAAAGTGACTTGAAATATAAAACGTAAAGTTGCCAAAGAAATTTAGAAAACAAGAGGTGAGAAACAAAATCATAGTAGCCGAGAGAGTAAAAGATGAAAAACAGTAAGAAAAAAAAAACCCACAGTGGTCGAGAAGGAAAAATCAAGGTAACATGCATTTTTACGCATTAGGGAGAGTAGAAACAATTGAGGCATCATTGAAGTTGGATTTAAGTTCAAGATTCCAACAATGTGCAGTAATTGTTGATTTTTCGAATGTTTGATAACGGACATATCTATTGTTTTTCTTAAGATGTGTCCGCTATCAAGAGTTTGAAAAATTTAACTGACTAACTAGACTAACTAACTAATTTGAATCTATTTTTGTATGAATAGTGGCTCATTTTTTAAAACAAAATTTTAAAAATATGAAACATTTACATCCTGTGAAATGTTTGATTCATATACATTTCGGTATTATTCCAATTTGGTCGGCCGAAAAAATGCTATTTCCTTAGTGCTATTATACGTATATTATTTTCTTATCACCACAATTAGTTAAGCATCTCTAGCGTCAATAACAGCTTAGTAAGCCGCGTCGGCTTAGTGGTTGAAACTATCACCTCTCAATGAAATGACCCAAGGAGGTTTTCGTTTGGTTTCCTCTCGATCTAACGCAAACACCCATGACCACACTGTCTCAATCATTACATTAGTCACGAAATTGAGAACGAATTGAATTCAATTTGAATAAGTTAATTTAGTGTAAATGAATAAAATATAAATGAGTAAATAAAAGTTACAAAGTACTATAAGTTATAAAAGTTACAAAGTACTATAAGTTATAAAAATTACAAAGTACTATTAGTTATAAAAGTTACAAAGTACTATAAGTTATAAAAGTTACAAAGTATTTTTTATAAAATTATATCTTTGTCATTTGTTTAAATGAAAATTATTTTCTCTAAGTTGCAGTTTTAAAAGTTACAACGAAGTAGAAATTGAAAAAAAATAGTTCATTTATTTTAAACTTCTATATTCCAACTTCTTTGATTTTTAAAAGAAGTTAGAAAAGCACAAAAGTGTAAAGATAAAAAGCAATTGAAAGAACATGCAATTTATTAGAAGGAGATAAGAAATCTACTCAAACTTTACACTTGTATTTAAAATTTTCCTTCTCTCAGACATAATACACTTTATCTGAAATTATGTAAATGCAATAAATGCTGAGATAAAACAAATAATTTCTGGATAGCTCTCAGCAGTATTTTTAATAAAAGTGCCGGTACTTTATACCGTAATTTGATCCAGAATTTTTTATAGTGTAATAGACAATTTAAAGTTACATTTAGGTGATAGTGTTAAACTTTGTAAAAAGGTTGTACAATCTTTTTAATTAGAGCATAAAGATAGTTTTCTATTTTGGAAGAAAAGGACACCATGTCTATTTGTTTCTAAAATTGAGTTGATACAATTTCAATGCTGTAGAATTCTTTACTTTATCTTGCGGTATAGGACATTATATCCTATCATAATAAATAGCGAAATTAGTCATAGGCAACCTTTCATAATTAGAAGAAAAAATTTGAAAAAATCTAAAATCTACTCTCTTAAAAAGTTAGATTTTCATGATATGGTGTCCCTTACGTTTGACGTATTTAAGTTCATTCAAATGCCGAATTTGAACTTTTCGGATATGAAAGAAGCCAAGAATTATTAGTATCAAACGTAATCCGCAGCCTTTTTTTCAGTTAAATTAAGGCAAGATAATTTCATTCATTTAATTCAGCAAAACAATATCACATAGCTTCGATTACGTGTTCCTGACAAAATACACATTTACGAATTCTTCGTTCGCAAAATTTTTTGGCCCTTGAATTAGAAAAATGCCTTTCATCTTGAGCGATCACGTTTATTTACCCAACTATCAACTTTATTTCAGCCAATTGCGTGAGAAATAAAAGATAGAGAGATATTCGAGAAGTAGAAAAGAGGGGATAAAACTTCACAACGAAGTGTATCCCTTATGTGCATGTTATATGCAATGATTTGGTAAATTAACATATTTAACGAGGATTTCAATTGAATGCCTGAGTTTTAGGCGATAGCCTAGTTTAACTTTATATGGTCAATTTTAGTTATTATTCCAGTTGCATTTCATTCATCTGTTACCGTAAACTTGTTAAGCACGTTACCCACTAAGCTTAAGCTACTTAGCTTAAACTTACTCGCTAGCTTTGACTATTCATAAAAAGATACTTTATATTTCTAAAATATCATGTTATTGTTAATAGGTTTAACACTTGTATAATTTAGAAATTCAGCTATTGCCATTATACTTGCTACATGCTTATTATAAATATAATAAAACAGAAAACAATTAAACAAAATCTTAATTGTTTTTGCATCATTAAAGTGATAATGAGAGAAAAAAAATAAAGATTCAATCGAAAAGATTTCTAACGCGAGAAATAATTTTTTTGTTCCTTACACTGTAAGAAGTTTTAGCTTATCTCAAGGCCAAAAATGGTGCAACCACTTTACAGCAAAGTGGTGTAGTGAAACACCATATATAACCTCTTGGATCTAGTGTTTCACCACACCAATGTTCTGTTTCACTACTTGGGGTAAAATAGCCGCAACCATTTTTGTTACTAAATTACATTAAAATTTATGATTACAGTAAGGTAAAATACACAAAAGAGTCAGTAAGACTCTTTTACAATACAATATAAAGTAAGGATCATTAATTTGGAATGCAAATTCAAACTAATTCTGAAAATAAAATTAATTTGTAAATCAAACATACACGCAGTACAGAGAGAATACTACGATGAATTCGAACAAGGTTAACAGAACAGAACCGGATAGAAGTTATGCAATAAAAATTTATTAAACACAGTTCACACAGATTAAAAAATTAAAATATAATTAACCTTATTGCACAACTAAAAACAAACATATTTAAAGGCGAATTTTGGGTTCTGTTGCTGAGTATCAGCGTTGAAAGCAAGAACAAACTCTCAGCAACTCATTCCAGATGCAAACAAACTATTGGCAATATTTAATAAGGCGTTTCTTGAATTTCTGATATTCAAAGTGCGCCAATAATGGTGTTTTCGGAAGAGAAAATAATTCTCATATGGAGCGAAAGAGCAAGAGTATGATGTAAGATTATTTAATTTTAAGTGTTAAGATTTAAATTACACCCTTTAAATTGTATATGATCGATCCATTTGGTGTTTACCCGAAATAAGGTGTTCCTTTGCACAATTTTTTAAATTGTTCAACATCATATTCAGAGAGATATTGCACAACAGTTTTTCAGTGCATTACATTCTTGAAAATAACAAATACAAAGCTTGGAAGTATTTTTGTTTAATTATTAAAAACTTTTATAAAAATTGAAGTTATGGTTTCAAATAGAATGCTTTAACAAATTTTTCGAACCGTTTCCTATTTTAGTTCTAATTTGTATTTTATGAGAAAATAAATTCAAATCCCCTTAGAACTATTTTAAATATTACCTTTCACAAAAGTCGGTTTCCACATTAATTATCCAAAAAATTTAAATACTTCTAGTTTATTTTAGAATTAAATTAAACATCTCGCATTAATATTAATGCATTTTAAGAGTAATGACAAGATTGTGTCTAAAATAAATCAGATTATTTTACATTCTATAAACAAATATTATCATTAACAACAAGGGCATTAGTCTTAGAATAAAAGACTCATATCATGATAAATACGTTTGCACAGTTTTAATGAAAATTTTTGCAACTCAAATACTTAAGAATAAATATGAATCATCATTATATAAATTTAACAGTGTGATGGTTTTTTCAAATACGAAATAAAGTGTATTTAAATACGAAAATGTATTTAATTATCAACTATTTAGAAAATTTATTTAACTATTAAATATATGTATGGAATATATTTAAATACATCAGCTATATAAAGATTATTATTATCATATAATTATTATTATCATAATTATTATCATAATTATTATCATATAATTATTNTTATTATTATCATAATTATTATTATCATAATTATTATTATCATCATATAATTATTATTATTATCATAATTATTATCATAATTATTATTATATAATTATTATTATTATCATAATGCTTATCATATAATTATTGTTATCATAATTATTATCATATAATTATTATTATCATAATTATTATCATATATTCAATTATCAAGTATTTACAATCATATATTGTATTAAGCATGATGATTCTACATAGCAAATGCTAACCTCATTAAAAACTCAACTTTGAGGCAAAGTAAAAATGAAAAAGAAATATGTGAAAAATCTTGTAATCACGCAAATTTAAGCAATTTCATATACTTATTATTCTTAATGCTCTTACTAAACATTGACAGCAATTTACTTGCGATGAATCTAAGTGTTTTAATTTATTTTCATTACTGACATTTATAATAAATAAGGAAACAAAAACAAAATATTCACTCAAAATTTTTCGGAGTAAACGAATACATTTTTTAAGTGAACATTTTTAAATAATACGCTAATGTTTCTATTTCTAAATTTAACAGTTTAGCTGCTAAATACAGGGCAATACATTTGCAGAAATATAATCACGATACGTAGAATATGTTTCAAACAATAGAGTAGGGTGAATCAGAAGTGTTGACACTCAATTTAACGCATTGTAACTTTCAAAAGATTACAAGATTGTTCATTTATGTTGATTTTGTATGAAGCAGCATAAGAAATTTTATTTCGTCTGCAAAGAAAATATTGAAAATATCATCTAAACAACGTGAAAACCAGAAAAAGACCTAGGAAAATTTGTTAAGTAATAAATGAAAATTGTGTAAAAAATACTTGAAAATGAATGAAACAATACACGAGAAAATTGTATTAAAGTTTGATGAATTATTGAAGATGAGTTAAGATATAAAAGAATTAGATGCTAAAATTTTTATTTTTTTCCAGTTATTACTCCTGTCAAACATTTACTTTCTTAATTTCTATTTATTTGTTAAACCTAAATATTAAACTTTCAATGCAGCTTTTGTAAGCCCAGCAAAAACACTTTCCACATAGGATCTCCCTTTCTCCTTTTTTTTTCTTGAGTTGGAACATACATTACACATTGCAATGTAAGTAATGAGCACATCTCATGTATTTTTATCAACTTCAATAGAAGAAACATCAATCAAGGATTTAGGATTATCAATAAAGCTGTTTTGTTATATTGGTTCTTCATACAGTTCTATTCTTTCATTTGATCATTTTGTTTGAAGTTTTTTCAGTCCCTACAGAACAACTTTTTCTTCCTTGAAAGCACATTTTAGCAAATGTTCCTTTTTATTTTCTTTATCCAAATAGTCCATTGGTAATGGTATAACCGGCATATCTTACCCCGAGAGTAGATGTTATTGAAGCGAAACAGATCCTTATTGTTTGTTAACTAAATCCTTATTGTTTGTTAGGGAATCAATCCTTAGTAAACGTATTATAAACTGAGCTAAAACAATTTTTCTAACTGTAATAACCAATAAAAAGGATTGTTTAAAAATAATAGAATATTATAGAGTTGGTACTGTAAAATGAACTCATCTGCACAGAGCCATGTATTCTACCACACAGTAAGCCAATATGGTAGCAGCAGCTCATTCTTCTTACCTAGTAGAGAGAAATTCAGAGTCTGCTCGCTAAAAAGTCAAATTACAATTTCGCCAAATTACAATTTCAAATTACAAAATTACAAATCAAATTACAATCGTTGGTACCCGTTTTCATCCCCACCACCCGGTTTTATCACACTCTCCCCTGTGTACATGCATTTACTACTGTACAGCGTAGGCAGGATTGTGAAGTTCACCACAAACCCTCCTCATCCCTACACGATTGTCATCACTGCAGAAATTAAATCCAGATTCATCACTGAAGACGAGACCTGGTTCCATTCGGTTGCAGTCAAATCCTGTCGAAAGCGACACCACTCCAAAAGGAGGCAAGGTGAGTGAGTCTGAATCCTTCCTACACTATACAGCACCACAGCTCTTCTACAACTGATATGATGGATTGGGATGCTATCGCATGCAGCAAACGATCACCCCTAATATTGATCCATGGGATTTTGACAGCCGAGTCGTACGCTTGGGTCATCCATCAGTCAAATATGTTGCCACACAGTTTTCAACAAGACAATACTCAACCACACACAGAAGGGTGTCACAGGAATGTCTGTGGCCCATTACCACCCTTCCCTGGCCTGCTCGATTTTAAGATTTGTCACCAAAAGAGCATATCCGGGACCACTTGGGACGGCAAGTTGGACAGCCTCCAAGTTTGGTCAATTAAGTGGTGTTTTTACACAAACTATGGAAGGATATGACGCAGAACATCATACGGGACTTGTATGCCTCAATGCCCAACCGTATTGCATCCTGCATTCACGCTATGGGAGGCTTAAAAGGGTAATAAATAAAGGATCATTTTGCCTGCAATAAATGATCATATTGCTTTGATTTTTTAATCCCTTACTGATATCAGCGTTGTACTTATGTATGTAAAATTTCGTTTTATTCTGTCATCTCCTTCTGGGGGCGTTAATTTATTCAAATAATTGGACTTTGATATTGGGTTATTTCTAAATTTAATACGCTTTCAATAATAAAATTTTTCTCTATCTGTAACTGAATCAATTAGAATAACTGTTGAAGAAAAACTAATTAAACTTCAGTCTTATTCAATTACAGTTATTCTGTTCATTGTTAAAAATTTCTGCATTTATTAGCTATTAGCTATAAAAACATTTTAATTGGAGGATTCAATCAATTTTAATGCTTGATTTTGTTGCTTACCTTTCTCGAGAAAACAAAAATAATTCATTAAATTTAAAAATAAAATATTATTTTGTCAAGTTAAAATATTCTAATTAAATCAAAACGTAACACTCCAATTTAAAATTCATCCCATTAAATGTGTAAAAAATGAAAGGGAACCATTACCTATACAGAATAAAGCATTTTAAAACATTTTCTTTGAGTAGAAAATGAAACAAATATAATAATTGAAGGTATTGTGTAGACGTAATTGTCTTGCATAGTATAAGGACGAAAACAAGTAGAAATAAAACAAATAAATTGCACTTGCTTCTGTGAATTTAAGGTTTGTAAAATAAAAGATATATCATCTTATTTACCCTTAAAATTAAAGAAACTTCTTTTTTTAAAATTTTAGTCTCTACATTTGTATTTTGTTTGATTGCTAGTAAAATTCTATCCCTTTTTGTTCACTATCTATTATAATGTTATCTGTTATATTGCAATTCACTATCTGTAATAATGTGTAAATATAATGTTTAATCAGCAGTTTTTATCACATATTCTGAGAATATTCTAAGATCATATGAGTCAGTGCACTATATCTCCATGATAACTATTTTTAGATTTTCGGAATGACTGCAGTACATCTGGAGTTAGGTCACATTAAGGGCAATCAGTCTATATATACATTGGTTACGAATCTATGTAATGTTTCCAACTGCTTTCGACTAGAAAGAGTTTAACATTTTCTTACGATTGAGCTATTGCACAATTCGTGCTTTGATAATGTCAAATATGCAGAATTCAAACTCTTTTTGAGCTGAAAAACCTCATTAAAATTGCCTTTAAACTTACAAACTTATAAAAATAACTTTAGAAAGAATTTTTACATTTATTATTTTCTTGTGATCTACCAAAATAGTATTAACTTAAACATTTATCTTATTAGAAACAATTCTCTATTAATGTATATATTATGTCTAAATGCAAATCATTTATAAGACATTTAAAATTAAATGAGACTATTAATAGCAATTTAAATTTTCATAGTAAATGTTTGTAAAGAAATTTAGTAATTTAAACAAGAAATCAATCATTTTACTCCAAATATTTTCAATGAGTTGTTCTATTTTTAACTGAATTATCTTTTAAAAAATAAAAATATTTGCGTCTAATTAATATTAAAAAAAAATTTTCTTTTTTGAAAGATGTCTTATTTGTAATTTTCTATCCTATAAAATGATACATTACTGATTAAATTATACCCTAGAACAAATTGCTACAAAAATACTTTGTAAAACTCGTCTCAACTCCTAAGCACAGAAAAAAAAACTTGTTGCACCTATCAATTACTGAAAAGCTTTTTAAAGCTGAAAGAAAAAAAAACTCCTCTTGAGGGAAGAAAAAAAATTCCAAAGGAAATTCAATTATCATTTTAAAAGGAACAGTAAAATGAAATGAAAACTTTATCGATAGAATAGCTGGTTTGTAAATCGAGTTCTTTTTCGCTCATGTTTTTTTTGTTAATTCATTCTCATTTAATTTAAATACTTTTCTCTGATTATGTATAAAAAATTAAAAATAAGTTATTTTAATCAGCCAACAGCTTTTATTTTACTTAATAGCTGAAATTCAAATTGAGCTGTATAGTTTAAGTGGAAGAACCAGTTATAGCCATGCTAAAGTTTGAAATTATTCTATTTTTAAACAAATCAAAGCTGTGTGTTTTAAGTAGATTTCGAAATTCCAAAAATTATTCTCGATGAGAATAGTTTCATTTGATCTAACACGAAATTTGTGACAATTGTGGAATCCTTAGATGGTATTGGCCTTTTTTGTTTCATGCTTTAAAAATCTCAAATTATTTATTAATTTACTTCAGTTTTTCAACAGATCATAAACACTACTTAATCGTCTTTATTTTCCAAAAGTAGATTCATTATATGTTTCCCAGTTAAAAAGGAATTCTTTATAAAATTGACATTTGCAGCATATTTTAAAACATATTAAATAAGGTACGTCATAGTTGAAAATAGGATTATTAAATGTATAATGTTCCGATTTTAGTTAAGAGAAATTGAAATAAATAAATATTTTTTGCTGTAGTACTTGATATGACATCATTTGGCATAGTGAAAACATTCAAGGATTAACAACAAGCAAGTAACAATAGAACAAGAATAATAAATAAAACGTAACCAAAAAGAATTAAAAGGTAGTTTGATAGGAGGGCCAGTAGCTGTCCTTAAGCTTTCCAATACATATCCTAAAGACTATTAGTGACCGCTGGACATGCTCCAAGAAATTTAGCTTCCATTACTTGACCACTCTTGCATAAGATCCAATTTGGGTAAGAGAACAATCGAATTAGTCGAAATAACAGAAAAAATATGTCTCTGTCAATAGTGGTGAAGTATGTCGCCATCTTTCATTAAAATTTATTTGAAAATTAACTCGTCAAAAAAACACTGCGAATAACTATATCGTTTTTTTAAATGTCCTATAGCAGAAATCCTCCATCACAGCAGATTATCAGATCATCTACAGATTAGTTTTCTCTTCTGATTTAAAAAACAGGCACAAAAGATTACCAAGAGGAGAAGTCGAAAAATTATTTTTTATTCCTAAACTTATTGAACTATCGAACTATATCGAAAAATTATTTTTTATTCCTAAACTTATCCTAAACTTTTCCTAAACTATTTGTTTCGAGTCTTTAATAAAATTTGTTTACCAATCTGCAAATATCTAACCAAGAAAAAAAAACTGATGACAAATGATTGCAAATAATGCTCTGCAATTAATAGGAATTTTGAAAAATTATGAATTTAAGAGATAAAAAACATTTAAGAAATATATTCTCATTTCTGAAAGCTCTAATTGCTGGCTTTTGGATACTATAGAGACTTAATTCCATTTTTTAAATTTCAGTTATTCTATTTATTTTAAAGTGCATACAAATTTTATTATAAACAACAGATTATTAACGAAATTTATTTTGTGTATAATATTTTTCTGCCTTATAAATATGTGCTAGTTTTGCACCACACGTGCTAGACTAAGTAATTTTTACATTAATATTCTTTGACTGTGATAGAGACGCAAATAAATTTGAATTTATGACGGTTGTGATATTGTGTTTACTCTGTAAATACTGCAACTTTCCATGTGAGGATAAATACTCAAACCTCTCTCCATACAGCGCAACAATAATTAAACTAGGGCCACTTTGTATGCCTTCGAAAAAAACTTTTACGATAACAAGAACCCTATGGGTAGTTGGTTCGAGTTCCGAAGTCACTGAAAGTTTTATTTACTTATTTATTTTTAACATTTGTGTTATGTCTTAAAGTGCTGCGTAATTATTTATTTATTATTCAGAAAATAAGTTATTTTATTTTAGTTACTAAAGTCAATCATTCTTCATTTAAGTTGCTAAGCCATATAAGTGTGAGTTGTTGTTGTTGTTGTTAATTTACGTCGCACTAGAGCTGCACAATGGGCTACATATACGTGTGAGAGTGGTACCTTGGAAGACTTCGAGCCCTGAACCCACGACTTTCTTTGTTGTGATCCGAGACCGTAATTTTCCTGCCAGGCACTAAGCTACTACTACTATAAACAGTATTAGTTCACGAAATCAATGATTTTTCAAATTTACAACCAATATAAAATTTGAAAGTTATTCGTCTTGTAAGCACTGAGGATCTTCAATCATTTAAGGGCACAAGAGTGTGAATTTCTTAAAATTCAGTCTCAATTACAGTTTTTTTGCCATATTATTTTTAGACAGCTTATTGAGGGATTTCAGTGTAGCTAACTGGAGCTTAAAGTTCGAGACGAAAACAGAGAAAATCTCAGTTCCATGACTTTAAGAGAATTTAAGTATTTATAGGTGAAAAGTTCATCTTAGATATTGAATTTACGCCAGTTAAACCATTGTAAGAGTTTAGTAACTTCTGAACATGAATGAAGACACTACTGTTACACCAACTAATTCGATGCAAGACACAATATGTAACTGTAATAGTTTTCGTTTGTATTGAGACCTTGCTTGAACTATCACCAGAGGATGCATTTGTCATTCTCCTCGTTATACTCCTTATTTGCATATATTTATTTTAAGTGTAATTAAATGTTCATATTGACTGCAAGATTGGCAACAATAGAGATTTTTCGCTTATTCAAGTGTATAAAAATGCCATAGTACTCTTACAGCATAGAGTTGCTGATAAAAGCGGATAGCATAGATCTTCTACCACAACCAACCAACCAGCCATAGTACTCTGCTATTTCTGCTTTGATTATAGCTCAATTAGGATGTTGCTACATTAATGCATTTGAAGAACGTCTTGTCGTGGATACACTGCAATGCTGAATTATTGTCAAAGGCAAAGATAATTCTGACAAGTGGATCATTCGACAACCTGTTAGTGGTCTTCTATTTCAATCCAAATGCGATGTAAAATTTGAAATAATTGCCTGATTTTAAGCGAACTTAGAATTTTAATCTTTTTGTAATAACAGATTAACTTTGCAACCTGTCCAGAGATCTGAAGTATCTATTCTGTTTTCTTGAAAATCAATTATTACAGATCATTGTGGATCTGTGCTTCATGAGTTATGCTTTCTTTATTTTCTAAGACTTTCAGTGAGATGTTTTGTCAAGGATGAATGCGTCCGCCAACATTTAAGTGGTAAGTATTTTCTATGGGTTTTGAATGAATTTTTAAAATTTTATATTTAAAATAATTCCTGATTCATAACCTATGAAGAGTCAAATAGTTAAAACTTCTTCATTACATGAAAATTGTATGATTATTCTCCATTTTAAGATGAATGAATTAGTGGTATATCAAATATGTATGTGATTTTGTTGCATGCTTTTAAAAAAAGACTTGTTTTTAAGCTTATGAGATTAATGAAAGTTAGTAGTTAGTTCAAATCTGAAGTTATTTTATAATAGTTAACTTAATAATTAACTTTTGTACTTGCGGCAATGGTACGTCTTTAACAGATCCTCTTGAGCGAATATTCCTGGGAAGCAAGTTATCTCGTCCATTGCAATAGAAAAGGTAAGTAATGATAAAAGTAAAAATAGTTAAAAATGTTAAGAGTTCCGGATTGACAAAGCTGGTAGGATTTGAATAAGCTATTGAAGAACAAGAAGCAGGAAAGTCCAAATTTTTAATAAATTTTTACTGGACAATCTTTAATGTTTTAATTACTGCTAAAATCTGGTGCTAGGCATGGTGGCAGGTCATTTTTCATCTGAAGATCATAACAGATTAAGAAAATATTGCTAAAACTTCTTTTGAAAACATTTCTAAATTTGTTTCTGATCAATATCAGTATGCAGATGAGCTGAGTGTAACAAAGAACAAAGTAAAGAGCTTTTTACCTGCTAATTGGGTAGATTTGTACTGTATGAGGGGTTAAACTTTTTTTAAATTTCATTATAGTCAAAACTTAATTTGAATAAAAAAGTTTCTATGTTTAATTTTTAAATGTCTCTGCAAATTTTGTTACAGATCTATTAGGTTAAACTGAATGTTTGACAATAACTGTTGGACAGCACTGGGGTCACCGATAAATAGGTAGTAAAAAAATGTACTGAAAATTTTTTGAAAAATGCGTAAGCACACTTATCAGCGAAAAATAAGGTTTCGCAAAAAACTAAATGTTAACGAAATAAAATTAACGTGCAGAAGATCAAATGCGTGTAAGAGCTTTCAATTAAGTCTAAATAGGAATAAATATCCTTTGTCAAAAATAGTGAAGCATATCGCCATCTTTCATTAAAATTATTTGAATACAAACCAGTCGAAAATACTGCCTACATCATTCTATTTTTCTTACTAAGTAGACAAAGAGACGTCAAAAACTAGAGTATAGTATAACTTTTTGATTTTTTTAAAAAAATATACTCATATTGACTTATCGGAAGAAAAAAAGGTGATTTTGAGGAAAACCTGAAATAAACTATTGTTATGTTTCACGACTAGCGCAATCTATCTGAATAGAAAACAACAAAATGGCACATAAAAAGGAACAATCTCTGTACACATCAAAAATTTTTTTATTTGGATACGTTACTCGGAATAGGAAATGGCTACATCAGGGCATGGTCACAATCGAAGTACACAGCTCGCAATAAAATTCTGACCTTTATTTGTGTGTAAACGAAGGCCATAAAGCAACTGTGTCTAGAATTTATAATGAATTTAAATCACTACAAAATTTAATTTCGTGCTCTTATGTTTAATGTTTTTTTGTATCTTTTTAAAATATTACATAACATCTCCAGCTGAGTTTTTTTAAAACTTGGATTACAAAAGTCTTGTATGGTGTAGTTTAGCTTGTAAGTGGTGTCTCAAAATTCCCCCACGTTTTGAACTTTGCACCAGTTGTGCAACAAAATGCTGTTAATTAAAAAATTAAGACAGTGCAGCAGCTTACAATTCACAATGAAGCAAGTTTTTATTTTTCAGTAATATTTTGAGCATTTATTCATTCCCGGGTCGTGTCAAACGTTTGTGAGCATGATCATGAATCATGAAAGGTGTAGGCTGTATAGGTTAGGGTCATGAATGTGATAAAACGCCACAGAGCCTTTTTCCTAATGTGAAATGCAAAGCCAACAATTCGATGAACACCAACACTTTGAAAAAGAATATAGAGTGCTTCATCTACGAAATTCAGCCAATGCAATGTGTTTGTATTTGATGATAATAACAAATTGATGATAATTGGAAAAATTTGACAAAAGTGTTGGTATATGTCAGCTTATTCGCTGAGGCCATTTACCCAATATGCTATTCCATGAACAGCCCTATGCTTTTTAATTAAACACTGTTTTTTTCTACCAACATAACTTCTTATTAACGTTACTACTATGTAGAGTTAAAGTATCAGAACGCTGTCCCAAAAACAATTTGCCAGAGCACATACTAATTGAACCTTGATAAAAATAATTTTCCGTATTTAAGGGGAGAGAAGACTTAAATGTTATAACACTATTTTACAATAAGAATCTTAAGTAGTTATTATTTTTATACTTCGAGTTTGCAATAATTCTAAACCCTCTGTATGGACAGTACAAATGCATGAATTAAATAATGCAGCGTTTTTGAACTTTCAGTATTTATTTTAAACATCCTTTATAAAACTAACAAAATAGTAATGTATATTGGGAAAAAATCTTAAATGCACTTTCCTAAGCGGCTTAAGATTGTAAAAGTTAGTCACGATACAGAAACAGTTGCAATGATTCATGAAATGAATCACCCAAGGATACGTTTTCAATGACTTCTGCCCACTAAGTAAATGTTCCTGTTTTTCACTCAATTTTATTTTTTTAACTCTACATTTTGTATACCCGTCGCAATCAATATCAAACAATAAAATTTTAAGACTGTTAAATATTAGTTGAAAAATTGCAGTTGGATATCATTAAAACGTTTTAGTAATTAATACAGCAACCAAAAGAAAAATTATTACAATAAAAATTCCAAAGCTCTTATTCCAGTTCTTAAGTTTGATCAAGTGCAGGTGTTCAGCCATTTTTCCGATACACGACCTGACAGGTGTACTCCAAGCTGAAATCACATTGAACAGACTGGTCTCTCCCTCTTTTTTCTCTCCTTTTAACTAATTCACCTTTCACTATTACCGTAACTTGAAGGACAAATGTATAATGTACGCATATGAGTCAATACATGCGCATGCCAATATCTTTTATCTTAGTTTTAGTAGAATGAAGATACTATAATATTTAACATATCAGCACGTGTAAAAGCACGCTTCTTTGCAACAATGCTTTGACTGAAAAATATTTTTTTTAACTTCATGTTATTGAATTTATCTCATTATTTGCACGTGCGCGTCTAATTTTTTAAAAAATTCGTTTCTAAAAAATCGTAATTTACTGTAATATTGATTCGTTTAAAAATTCGCAATTTACTGTAATATTTATTTGAATAGAATGAATCAATGATTATTACTGTAAAAATACTGTTACAATAGTTATTACTGTAAAAATTACGACATATCATATTTTTTGTTCAATAACATGTTCTGGTAAAAATGAATTTCACTGTAAAAAGTAACGACACCCTGAGGGCCGGTGCATTTTACCGGAATTTGATCCGGAATTTTTTTTTACAGTACATTCAATGATATCTTCGTGCAATTTACATTCAGTGCTATATTTTTCACCGCAGTAGATACAAAACACAGTTGCACACACTAATCCCCAAAGAGTAAAAAGTTACCGTATTCAAACAACCTTGTCAATTCAGATTTTCATATACTCTTAGATTTAAATCCAAAAGATTGTCTAAAATATTTTCAGTTTGTGGACAAAATCATAGTTAAATTTATCTAAGTGAGTTAAATTAAGTTAATCTAAGTTAGTTAAATTAAACTAATCTAACATTTTGTTATCATAATTTTAGATATTCATAGCCATGATTAGAATTAAAATTATAAATGAAACACGAAAAAACTTTCTTGTCATGTTTTTAAGCCTTCTGCATCGTTTTGTGACAGAGTGTAGTAATGCAGCTCACTGTTATAAGATACGTATATTTTCCGACCATGTGAGGACTGGTAAAGTATTCCTTAATGCCTACTTATGTGGTTCTTTTTACAACTTACCTCTATTAGTTGATATAATATATTTTTAACAAAGCAGAAAAAATAATCATGTATTAGCATATTTTTTTCTGCAAGTTTAAAACGAAATTTTTCCATTTTTATTTGATTTAAAAAAAAAATTTTAATTGATGAAAACTAAAACGAATGGATTCTGTTTCCAATAAATATTTACATCAGTAATTAGATTGGATTCCAATTGCTTAGTATTTTAGACATTATTAAAAACAAAGCACACTTCAATATAGATGATCAGAGAAAAAAGTATGGTTAAAACTACCTAAACATGGAAAAATTCACCGTGTTTCTGGCTCTATCGGAGTACCAAAAAGCACCGCAATTTTTACTGAAGCATTTTAGTAATGATTTTAGGTAAAATTAACAACAAATTATAGTTTTATTACCATGATGTTTGTAAGTAAATGTGATTATTTTATTATGATCCCTTATCAGGACATTTACTTGGTTAAATTTACTTTTCGATTTTGTATTTTTACTAAGTGCGCGGTAAAAAGAACTACAATTTTGAAACCTAAATTTCCGGTAAACAATTGCTATATAAACGGAAAAATTACCAAATGAATGGATTAAATACAGGTGTATTTTGGTTTAATTACAAGAATTATGGTTTTCACCAGAAATGCCGTTATTCTACGGTAATTTTGCTCGATTTTCTTCTCCACGTAGGAAAAAAAATCAGTATTATATTGTAATATGCTTTGCAAATTTTTTTATTATAATTTGAAGTGATTTTTCTTGGATCATAAAAGAAAATTTCAAATATTCTTTTAAAGAAAGCATTAATCGAAAAGTACAATTTCAGAACTTTGTTTCAAATGTTAACAAAAAAATTATCTAATCACACATTCCGGTAAATTTAATTTGTAAGTTTAATTGTAAGACAATGCTTTAAGAATAAGTTCAAACAATGTGAAAAATGAAATGTTCCCAAAAGTTTTATCCTTTGAATTTAAAATTTATAAAAATGAGTAATCTAGATTTTCTCAAGAACTAGAAATTATTTTGTTTTCGTGCAGTGTATTTGAAATCTAAGACTTAAAGCTCTGAAAAACTAAATAAAAGAAATTTAGAAATAATGTATTCTAGAGAACATTTTTTGCATAATTGTACTCCTTTAAATGCTTTTTGTCCATTTTTTTAAAAATAATATTAATTTCAAAAGCGTCTCTTCATAATGACTAAATATAAGCAACATAATTTACTAGATCCAAAGAAAATTGATTTTTTTAAAAATAAATATAGGACTGGCAAACTTTGCTTGTCCAATAGTCATTAGAAACAACAACTAATAAATATAGAAATATCTTACGGCTGAAAGGAATTCTTCTATTATTATAAGGAAGTTCTAATAAACATTTTTGTAAAAATAGACATTTTTGTAAATATTTGACAAACCTATACAGAATTGATTCATTCAGTCAAAGTTATTAAATTTCGGAAAATAAAGTAGATGAAAGCATTAAGATAGTCTTTAAGTGTTTTTGTTTTTCGAAACAGCTACAGTCAGCAAGTAACCTTTAGAAAGCTTCTTTTTTAACAACAAATGAAAACGCTCAGATGATATGATGTGAACAGTTTAAATGAATGTTAGAGAATAAAAGATTTTTCCCGTTGGAAACTGGAGGACAAAAAAAATAAGAAATAAAAATAACTTTGTCTCCATTTCAGCTTTCTCTTTCAGCGCTAAAGCTGCTACATTGAAAATACTATGTATAATTATTGTTAACTTAAAAACTTTAAAATTAATTTACTCAAGTTCACTAAAATGTCACTTAGAACCCTTATTCCAGCAGCTGTTTCAATTTTGCTTTCATCTATACATTATTTTATTAGCACTACTCTAGTCACAGCCTTAACTGCAACTCAATAAACAATAAATGATTGCCCATATAATCTTCGACCAACATAAATGTATCTATGTTAAAGAATTTAACATACCTCGGCAGGTTATTCTCAAAACAAAACACCATCCTTCTACTAAAAGTTGCCCACATATGTAGATCTCAAAGGATACAATGCAGGAAGACAAGGAAGCAAATAAGAAATACCTTACACAAGTTGTTATCATGAAACAAAAACTTCAAGGCTTCCGTTCGTTAAATAAACGATCATATTCTTATCTTCAAGTTCAGTAGTGTAAAGGACGTTCTGTCTATTTTATTTCATACTAAGGAGTTAAACAGCATAAAATTTATGACTGACTTAAAATATAGAATCTTGGCAGCTTTAAAGATAAAAGTATCTTATCTTTTTTTTTTAAATGTATTTGTCCCTTTCCTGAGGTGATTTGATCAATTATTAGCAACACTGTAAAAAAGGGTTTCTCAAGTTTGAGCAAAAAATTTATCAAAATAACTTCGAAACAAAAAATAGTCGAATTTAAAAATTTCCTGTTTTCAAAATTATTGTCGCTGAAATGATGGTGGGGAGAGATATGTTTGTTGGCTACCAACAGGATTCGAACCAATGACCTCCGAGTTTGTAGTAGGATGCTCTAACCGCCATAGTTGTACAACACAATCCTGAGGGAGTTACGATGCTTTAGATCGATGCCATAGAACTGAGACATTATGACAGACTAATTTCCAATTCCAATGGCACAAAGTGTTGAAAATATGGTCCCATTTGCTTAATCAGGAAATCTGTAATTTTAATTTCACTTTTTTCTTTCTTCTCCATATCGAAAAAAACTTTTATACAAATAGGATTTATAAAACTTTTCTTAACTGGGTTGCGCAACTATGGCGATTAGAGCATGGTATTACGAACCCAGAGGTCCTTGGCTAGAATCCTTCCGGCAACCAACGAACACTTCTCTCTCACATTTCATTTTTCCCTCCACATAATTTTTGAGACTATCCATTTTGATCAAAAGATAGTATATGCTCTTTTAATTTTGAATACATGGGATTTTCAAATTCGACTATTATTTGTTTTGAAGCTATTTCGACACATTTTTGCGCATGTGATATTCTTATTTTAATATCGCGACATATCTATAAATATTGATATCTTTTGAAATGCAGAGTATATTTCCCAATATAACAAATTTACATTATTTTTCTCTCTGAAAATGCTTTCGTTTCCCAAAAGAGACACATGAACACACGCATTAGATAGTGCATTCAATATTTGTCTTACGAAATTGGATTAACGATATACTTTGGAGAATACCTTTCTAAATCTCATAGAAAAGTCATTGATTAATGTTTGAAATGATAATATAAAGCAAAACCTCTTTCAACGAAATGTAAATTTTTTAACGGGACAAAATTTTAATGTCTCTTAAAAAAAATTCTTCTTTATGGCAGAGATGCCAACTGCTCCGTACACGCCAATATAATTAAAAAAAGCGGTAAATAACTACAAACTAAATTTTGCAAATATTTGACTATTTTTGCTTGCTTTTTAAATGGCATAACAACTTAGAAGTGTGAATTATATAAGCCTACGAATTATTTAGAAATAGTGGTGGATAAAAATCTATTAAATTGCAATTATTAAACCAAGAATCACAATTGATAAACTACCACTTTAAAATATTTATTTGCTGTCCGGAGCAAGTTGGCATCTCTATTATGGTTATAATAATATCTTGAAAAAAAATTTAAGTCATACAATATGCTATATAATTTGAAAGTTTATTAAAATTTTTGAAATAAACGCAAGATATGAAAATAATGCTGTATTTTCATTTAATATCTGATTTATTCATAACTCTATTTATTTCTTAAGTTTTATTATATTCAATATATACTCTTTGGTTACAAATACATAGTACATATTTAGCTTTGTTACTTTATCTACAGAAACATTAGATCAGATAAAAATAGATTTTTATGTATTACTGCCTTATATGTGGACTATTGTTTTCCTTATTTACTGACAGAAGCTATCATGAAATGGAAGTATTAGTTTTATTGCGTGATCTTTGTAAGTAGTATCCAGGGCTGTTATTGATCTAATCTAATAATATTTGTATTTACTGTGTTTCAAATGTGGCATGTTAAAATCCAGCTAATCAAAATTATCATCATATTTCTTGTTATCGTTATGCTTTTTTTAATTAGAATTAACAAGAAAACGTAGTTATTTTAAAATAAATATTAAAAGTAGTTAAATAAATATTGACGTCAAATTTTACATTTTTTTAAAAGTAAATTATATTTATTTAAAAAATGAAATTAGTTTAACCTTATTAGTATCAAAAAAAATATTTAAGAATTAACTGTAATATGTCAATATACACTGCTTGACAATTGCTAAAGAACACTTACATTTTTCGAATAACTAATAATAGACATTGATTGAAGAAATGAAACTAAGTACATATTTAGTGGAGACAATGTGCATTTATTATAATGCAAAATAGAACACATATTGTCGCATCGAAAATTAAGAAAATTAAATATAAAAAATATGCTTCTTAGACGATTTCCAAACAGCCGCTATAAGTGGGTCTTCTTGCCAGAATAAAACATGTATGAGTATCTCAGTCAGATGTATGATTAACTCGGACACTAATGCATGTTTTACATCTATTATTTATACAGTTCACTAAATTAACGGGTTGTCCTTGGGGAATATGGCGCACAATTCTCTCAAGGTGGTTATCAGATGTTACACAGTTCAGGAAAGGCGTGTTCTTTGTGAAATAAGCCTGCCAAGAGCATCCCAGACAGGCTCTATGGGATTCAGGTCAGGAGAGGGAGAGTACGCAGGCTATTGCATACGGCCAATATCTTCCCTTTCCAGTGTGTTCGATACCTCAGTTCTCTTGTGTGGCCATGCATTGTCGTTCCTAAACAGAAATTCTGGACCTTCCGCACCCTTAAAAAGACGAACATGATCCAGAATAATCCATCTGGAATACCGCTGGGATAAAGCGCTACCCTGCTCAAAATGTAAAGTGGTGTTCTGCCATTGTGCATTATGCCTGCCTACACAAGCACGCCTAGGGCATACCAGTCTCGTTCATGAATATATTGTTGTTCATAAAAATTTCCCCTCTCTCTTCACACTAACTGGTGGCCAGAATAACTTGCCAAAGTGAAACCGGATTCATCGTAGTACATCACTCTGAACCATTGTTGGTGACCCCAAACAATACGTCCAGTACACCAGCGTAATCTTTCTCGATGATTGCGACGATGCATCGAACAGGCTTTCGTACATACAAACCAACTTGATTTAATAGCCGTGAGTTTTTTCGGGCAGAAACCTGGGTACCAGTAGTGGTTTCAAGGTCTGCAGCTATCTTACTAGGAATGACATTTCTGTTCTTTTTTGCTATTAGGGATACATATAGATCTTTTGAAGTGTGGTGCTTCTACCACGACTGCTGGCATGCTTTCGTATATCATTTCCAGTTTCAGCGGCCTTTTTTAATCTCGAGAAAACACTTTTCGACATTCCCACAACTATGATGACAGTGGTGACACTTAAACCTGCTTCCAGTTGTCCAACTGCTTGTCCAGGATCGTAAGCACTCAAATGATGTCCTGTTGATATTTTGCACTCAATTATAGAAAGAAGACACAGAAATAAGTTCAACAACCTACATCGCTGTATTGGTTTAACACTTAACAGCATGAGTTTTCGAATGAATTAAGAGCTTGTATACACTGCCCTTTATAGAGATAACGGGTGCTGCTCTACCATGGCCTCTGAGCTTGATTTTACAGTTATTGGTGGGCTGTCGAGAACGCTATATATACACACTATATATGTATATATATACACACTATATACACACCGCTATATATGTATGCACTTATCTTATGAGTTACAAAATATGAGTTTGTATGTATATATGTACACTCTATAACAAAAAAATCGACGCACCATCCGATTGCTTTGAAATTTCGCATGCATGAATGTTTTGAACAGATATGGCTAGAATGATGCCGACTGGGGACGTATAGTCTTTAGCGACGAATCCCGCTTCCAACTGTGTCCTGACGATCATCGAAGACGTGTTTGGAGACGCACAGGGCAGAGGGGGGATCCTTCCTTCACTATTGCATGCCACACCAGCCCTCAACAAGGCATTATGGTCTGGGGTGCCATTTCCTTTGACAGCCGGACTCCTTTGGTCGTCATTAGAGGTACATTTACTGCACAGCGGTACGTCGACGACATCCTAAGACCTGTTTTGCTACCGCTTCCTTTGCAGCACCCTGGGCTGATTTTTCAGCAGGACAATGCCAGACCACATACGGCATGGGCTGCTATGAACAGTCTGCAAGCTTGTCAAACTCTTCCTTGGCCTGCCAGATCACCAGATCTCTCTCCCATCGAGCATGTCTGGGATATGATGGGAAGGCGATTGCATCTGGTACGGAATGTTGATGACCTCGTTCGACAATTGGATCGAATTTGGCAG